>NC_056737.1:482034207-482381707 GCF_019279795.1 Protopterus annectens | reverse complement strand
GGCCTTTTATCAGGAGGGGGATGGGACCCCCTGATCAGAGTGATTAGGTCTTCAGCCATTTTGAGCATTTGTTTTTTTAGGCATAGAGGCCTGTCCTGGAGAATGCTGTATTTGTTTCTTTGATTTTAAAGGAGGCTTAGACTTTGCTGAGGGTTTAATGCTTAACTGAGTAGGTCTGAAGACACCCTCTGAAGCTGTGGGTTGCTCAGCTACTCCGGATCCCTCTGAAAGGTTAGTCTCGGTAGGCTGAATAACTTGTGCACCCAAAGGCCCAGCCATCTCCACGTGGGAGTCAGAGGCAGCCTGTGGTTCTATAGAAGCGGTCATCAGGGGCTGCGAAGGCGCCTCACTGAAAACCGGAGAACTGGCGACTGGCCTAGAAGAGGCTTCGTCGTCAGTTTTGGGCCTCAGATGCCTATCCTTGTCTTTGCGCTTTTTGTGTATTCCGGTCGTCGGAAGTTCCGACGGCATGGTATAATTGAATTTTCTACCAAAATAATGTCGGTCAAAATCAAACCGACGTTTAATAGTGCACTTGTTAAACCTAGCACAAAACCGACAACCAGTGACGTTGTGGTCTGGGCCTACGCATGGGATACAATAGGAATGGAAATCCTTATGAGGTATTTGCTTCCCACAAGAAATACAGTTATTAACTTTTACTGACATCGGTCTGAGGCAAGAAAAAGTTTCCCCAAATGGGGTACTTAGCTTTGTAGAAGACTTCAGTTCTGGATTCGAAATAAAAATCTCAGGAAACGGCCAAACGGCACTTGCGAACTGCTTTTGCTTCGGGCACCGCACGGCAAGAAAGACTGAAGAAAATGGCGTCGGCTGCATCTTATATACCCTGTCGCACTGACGTCAGGGAGGAGGCGACAGCAACCGACGCCGGACCAAGACTTTGGAACTCAGGCCGACTGGGGAACCGCCTGACGGCAGGATAACCCAAGTGTAATGACTGCAGCAATGTATACACTCTAACATCTACATTTATGGTAGGTACAAAACTATACTTTTTGGACTCCTGGATATGATAAGTGGCACTGGATACAAAAATTTTCTTTCAGGGGAATCTGGCCCCATCCTGCAAAAAAAAGCAGTTTTTTTCATTGTTGTTACCTTCCAGCCATCTCTTTCTTGAATTTTGTTTGCCAGAAAAAGGTTGGCTTGTTTATTTGGATTTAGGTTTAAGAAGGAGACCTGTAAGATTTGTACTGGGGTACACAAAATATCTTAAAAACTTTCTGAATTAATTCCCCTTTTTCATCATATTGTTGAGAACCTGGGTAGCAGAAGAGTCAAACTATACCTCCTTACCTGAAAGTTGGATCCAAGACTTCAAACTTTGTCTCATCAACAAACTTTTGATTACATACCCAAGCGCATCTTCTCAACACTGTAGCAGTGGCCCCAAACACACTATCTGCACAATTATACAAACTCTTCAAAGCATGTTTAGATACCTGAGAAAGGGTAGAAATAGCATGACTTTAAAAAAGAGCTTTCTTCTCAGGGAAAAGTGGAAGACAATTCTCATACTGTCCATATGACATAGCATAAATTTTCACATATATGCCAGGTAATTCAGAATTACGAAGGCTAAAGTGGAAGAAGAAAACATTCTGTCACTTATACAGTCAAAAACTTACCCTCTTTGTCACCAGATGAAGGGTTGGTATTGAGCAACAGTCTGCTGCCAGTATGAGACACATTCAAAATGCAGATGTGTCTGATCTAAGTTGAGGGAATATACATTTATTAATCAGGGTAACTTATTAAGCTTATCTGCCTTTTTTTAGGGACTGATGCCTGGGTATCAGAATCAGCAGAGGCAGCATTCAACTCATCTTTCAGTGCTGGCAGTACAGCAGGGATGGGAGAGGAATGAGGTATGCCCATTTGTAACATATATCATCTCCTTAGTTCGGGGGGGGGGGGATCTGTTTCTTCCCATAAAAAATACCTCATTCACCCTGGTAATGGCCAGATTACAAGAAAATCCC
Organism: Protopterus annectens; assembly: GCF_019279795.1. Taxonomy (NCBI): domain Eukaryota; kingdom Metazoa; phylum Chordata; order Ceratodontiformes; family Protopteridae; genus Protopterus; species Protopterus annectens. Next base: position 482,379,701 of record NC_056737.1, on the reverse strand, counting down.
TCTACAGAAGGGTAAGAATTAAAGTGTTCCTCACAATCAGACAGTTGAGCTTGTGAATCTTCAGGAGAAGAAGCCCTACCTTTTGTCAAAATCAGAAGCATCAGACTCCATTTTCTCAGGAATCATTTTACTGGGAAAGTGGGTCTATAAAGGTTTCTATATATTAGGATCTGCTGCCTGTAATACCTGCCTACCTAAGGTAAGGAACTCATGTTTAACTTTTTATTTTTTCTTAACAGGTGTTCCAGCAGAAGTGGACAGACTTGAAGGAAAATAATTTTCCCAACCTAATGGTCAATTCCCCCAGTTACCCTGAAAACATTCTCCTGGAGTGTCTCCTGACCCAGGGAAGATGGTTCTCCCATGCCTGTATTGGAATATGTGAAGAGGATGTGGCTGACTACTGGTTCATGCTGGCCATAAGGACTGCAACAGAGGAAGCCGGCGAGGTAAGTGAATGGTCTGAGGAACAACCACTGGCCCCTGCAGGTTCACCCATTACTGGCTGAGACTGCAACAATGGCATGGACTCCTTGTTAAGTCATGTTTTCTTTCCAGGTACTGTGGAAGAACAGCCAGCTGGATTGGCGTGAGCATCCATGATGCAACAGGAGAAGAAGCACAAAGTGTTAAGCATAGTAGGAGTGAGTCCGTCGGAAGGTAACTTGTCACTGAGTGCTCACAAGCAGCACAGTAACACTCACAACAGTTCCTCAGTCCCCTGATAAGAAACCTCCGATAATCTGAAAAAAAATACGTTTCATCAAGGGCAAATATTGCCTTTAACCAAATAAATAGATAAAATACAATTTTTTTTCTTAAAAAGGCAATAATTTCTGAGTGGTGGGGCTGCCCAACGGGGTCTTATCTGCCAGAAACTAAGGTCTTAGCTGATTGCTGCTCCTATGTAGACTGAGAAATGCCTCTTTTCAACATGACAAGAAAGTAATGGAGAAAGCTTCATTCTGACTGTTGATTTCCCTCCTGAGAATTAGCCAATCAGCAGTCAAACTGAAGGAGCAGGGGGAGTGGAAGATTCTTGAAGATGGACTGTTGTTGCTCTGTAGGTAGGAACCAGCCCATACAGCCTAAGGCTACTGCAGCAGAGGGAATGATGAACATCTGATAATATTTATTTTTAAGATGAAATGTTTAAAGTCAGTTATTTTATGTGCACACTGACATATTTTTCCCTTCTGTTAAGCATCTTTTAAAGTAGTATTATGAGAATCTTTTAAAAACTAGTCGTTGTGACTGTTGTTAATCTTTTTAATTTTATAAAAAACTAGTTACTGCTTAAGAAAGGTGGTCTACAACTGGTTTGGTACATAGTATAAGGTATGAACTAGTCTTTGCTATGGAACATCTGGGGAAAGGTGTTGATGTGCTCGTAGGAGATGGGTAAAAGACATATGGACAGATGAAGAGCTTATGAGGCAACTGAAACTATATAGTAAGGTACGGCACACTATCCAGCAGCAGGATTACCACACAGCTGCTGTTCTAACCAGACTACTGCAAGGATGTATTGCACTACCCTTGAATGTGACAGATAATCTGCAGAATATAAAAAGAGACTGTGCTGCTGTTTAACTCTTTCACACCTAGACTGAGTGGAACTTCCACCTCCTGACAACTACAGAGTTCGTGCCTAGACAGCTTTCAAATGGGCTAGAATTCTGAGACTACAATTTTCCAAACTATCTGTAATCAAATGCATATATCTCAAACACTATAAAAGTTACATAAAGGTAAAACAGGAAATGTTATTCAGCACACAGTGCTTTTCACAACGGTGCTATTATTATTATGTCATTTAGACCCAACAGTAATTTTATACTGAACAAGTAATTCAATAATATGCAAAATTAATTATAATTATGCAAACAAGTCTTTATCTCTGTAACCATAGTAGTTACACCTCAACTAGCAATGCAACTTTTGCTTGTAAAGATGTATTCATTTTGCTGCAAAACTGTTTTGAAGATGTCACTCCATTCTGACATATGAATGGTATACATATTTGCATATTTAACAGCAAATAAATGTAAATATCTGCAAAGCAGTGGTAGTTGGACACCAATTATCACAGCAACATTTTTCAGCATTTTGTATGTTTTCATTTGATGCCATGGAGTACCATAGAAACACCCTCTGGTTCAAATTACAAAAATAATTATTAACACACATGGCATACAAATGCATAATATTTCTGGAAATGAACCCAGATTTTTTCAGGTACAGAGTAACCCCACTTATCTGAGGAGCCAATCCAGACCTCAGTGGTGCATGCAGAATAGTGTTTACAGTGTATCCAGTTGGACCCAATGCCTGATATATTTACAGAGATATTATTTGTATGCAGTTATGTATAGTACATTATTAAACAAATATAAACATTTGCAGCTCGGTAGCAGGGAGACACTAAACATCCAGGACAACTTTTGCAGCATTATGTAATCTTTCATTTGATACCATGGAGTATCACATAAACACCTTCTGGCTCAAGTTATTAACATAACCACCAAAAATGGGGCATATCTTCAACATATTTCAGGAAAATAAGGAAAGAACTAACATTTTCTTACGTAGCGAGTACCCCCCACTTGTTTGAGCAGCCATTACTGTCCTAGCTTTACACATTGGTCTAGGTGTTTGAGTCTAATTTTGGGTGCAAGAAGTCCCGGGTTCAAATCCCGGATGAGCTCAACTTTTGAGGGTGGGTGTTAGTATAATGATTAAATTGTTTACCTCACAGTTAAGAGGTACAGGGTTTGATTCTCACCAAGGGAAACTGGCTTATTTACTTATGAACTCAATGGTGACTAGGAATGTCAAATGCTGTTCCACAATGTGCCTAGATTAGCAATACCTAGGATATTTACAAAAAATATATTTAGGCATATAAACATATTTTACTACTAAGCAAGGATAAATATCCGCAACTTGCTGTTAGACAGCAGGTATCAATGACTTCTGCAATATTATGTAGCTTTCATTTGATCCCATAAAGCAGCATATGCACTCAATTTTGTTCATGTTATTAACAGAAATATTAATACAGTTGTTGTTGTACACCTCCATAATCTGCCATAAAAAGAAATTACACTTTCGCAGTAAGTGGCCACTGTGTTTTGGTCAGCAATCATTTCTAACACTTGCTGAACTGTCCTGTGAAATACTTTTCCACCATGCTGCTATGTCAAGACTGCCTTAGACATTTAAACAAAAATGTAAAAACACTTGTTTAGTAAAAAAATATGATGTAGTGCTTAGAGTACCGCAATTATGCTAATAAAACATCCAAATTACAACCTGGTTCAGTGCACTGTACCAGTGTTTGGAGTGGTGCTTAATTAGGCACCACCAACACACTGTTAAAGTTGGGTGTGTACTAACAGGTGACCAGTAAACAGCCGCAGCATGTAGAAACAGCTTTGTTTCAACTCCTCTTTCTACCTACTGTCTGCTAAACTACACAGGCCATTATGAATGAAACAGCTGATCTCACACAGGAAATATATTAAGGACGTCAACTACCCTCTACTAATTTACTGGCATTAAGCCAACAACGCACTGTTTTTTTTGTGCTGCGGTAGCGTTGTCGTCTCACAGTAAGACGCTGTCCGGTTCGATTCCCAACTAGAGCGTCTTCTGCGTGGAGACATACGTGAATGGGCGTACCTTCGTTGAAGGTTGTACATCAGGCCTGGCAAGCCGGTATGTAAAAATCAACTGCCAATCATTAGCGGACCGGAGTTCCACTGTGGCGACCCCTAACCGGGAAAAGCTGAAAGACACAAACAAACGTTTGACTAATTTGTAGTACATGGAGAAGATAAAACTCCATGTGATATGAAGAATTATGACGGTATGAAACAATCAAGATTTTTTTTAGCTACATTCGTATCTCAAAAGCAGAATGCAGCAACGTGCTGAGCTGATTGTAAAGGGTGTTACCTATACCATGACTGAAGATAAAACTAACCTATTGACCGATAAGTGAAGCTCTAAATTTACGCCTCTCTCCCCTCCCTGTCCCTAAAGATACACCTGAAAGTGGCTCACCTCCAACTATCACTCAAGACCGAGTCCTAAAAGTGCAATCAGAAGCTAAAAATACTGCATCAATGGGTCCTGACAATATCTCTGGATGCATCTTAAATAGCATGAAGCATGATTTAGCCAAAAACCTAACACTATTCAATCGCAGCCTCGATACAGGTTACAATGCAGTGTATTAAGTGAATGGGGAACAGCTACAGTCACTTCCCTGCATAAGGGAGGACCTTCCACAGACCAAGGCAACTACAGACCCATATGTCTGACTAGCCTCATATGTAAAGCCATGGACACACTTACCATGGAATTAATCAATCAGGACATAGGTTTTGTGTTTGGAAGCTCCCTATCTCCATTTGTATTCATAAGGGTAGGCTCATGCTTATGCTTACTCAACCTGGTGGATTTTTTTGAAAAGGTCACTACAGCAATGGATGATGGCAAAATGGTACACACCGCATACCTCAACCTGGTGAAAGCTTTTGACATAATTCCCCACTCAGGCATAATATAAAAGTTAAATAATCTGGGAATATGTCACCCGCTGTATTACCAACTGTCTTATAGACAGGACGCAGATAATCAAAACAGGGGAAGTTACCTCCACAAAGAGACCAGTCACCAGTGGAGTCCCCCAGGGTTCTGTGCTGGGACCTCTCCTGTTTGGCACCTACTTTTCTGAAGTAAAAGTCAATACCAAAGGGCTCTCCTGACTAAGTTTTCAGATGACTGCAAGCTAGGAGAAGTCCTTGAATCCCTAAATTACTTTACGATTGTGCAGGAAGGTTTGTCTGAAATAAATTACTGGTGTCAAAATCGTGGTCTGAAACTAAATGCCAAAAAATGCATCACTGTATTCTTTGAGAAGTCTTCTATCCTAAGGAACTACCCCACTGAAAATACACCCCTAAGAGTTGACCCAGCTGTTCAGGATTTGGGAACTTATGTGGACAGTGACCTAACTTTTGACCAACATGTGTTTATTGTTGTAAGAAAGTCTTTCTACATTGTACAGCTTATAAACAAAGCAATTGCTTCTAGATTTAAGGATGTCATTGCCCCCTTTACATAACCCTGATTAGGCCAATCAGTCCAGATACATACAACAATACAACAACCACAGAGATACCTTACTAAAAGGATAAAAGGCCTAACACAACATGCCCTACATGAACAAACTCAAAGCCCTATCACTATACTCGGTGTCCTACAGACTACAAAGAGGTGACCTGTGTTTGGCATACAAGGCATCCTCCAACCCATTACTGATGGATTTACTGCATATCAGCAAGTCAAATGGCATCAGAAATACTCAGTCTAGGGATCTAAACCTCTTCTGGAACATCAACAAAATGGTTTGGAGGGACAGATACATTTCAGAGGATACTGCTGCTATGGAACAGACTCTCCATCCCCACAAAACAGAATTCATCATTGTCTATTTTCAAGAGTAACTTAGCTCTACAGATGGGGAAACAGAAAAATTTACCCCCGGACTGCCCCTTGTACTATTAATGAACAGATGCAGCTCCTAAATGCTTTATTCCATGCACGGGTTACCTCAGATTATCTACAGTATAATCCCAGTTATTCTCATTAGGGGTAATAGATACTTATTGACCATGGGATAGATAAGGCCAGTCTATAACCAAATGGGGTAGGTTATTTTGAGCAAACAAAGGGAAACTGGCTATGCTTAAATTGGCCCACAAGGGCAGCTAGCCTAGTACTTGCCTATAAACCTACAGCTGAAAAGTTGTAGTAGACACAATGTAGTAGGGAAACACTTCCAGCATTATGCAAGCTTTAATTTGACACCAGAACGTACTACATTAAACCCTTGTAGGGTTTGTAGTAAATCACACATATTCACAATTTTGAATGAAAACAAATCACAATAGCTCAATTCATAATTTTGAATGAAAACAAATCACAATAGCTCACTTACTTCCCATTTAAACTCCTGTTTTAAGACACTCCTAAACTTCTGTACTGATTTGATGTATGAAACTTTGTTCCACAATGCTTCCAAGTGGTCAGTGTATAAAATATTAAAATAAGTACGATATGTATTCATATTTTTATTGGTGGAACAATATTCTTAATGGACATGCACCACACAGGTATGTGGGGCGTCAAATACAGCAGACTGCCTTTGATTAATAAAGCAGAACAGCAATGACAGAAGGAGACAAGGGTTAGAATGCTAGCAAATTACATGATAAAAACATAACTATACAGCCTTCAAAAGTGCATATCAAATGGTTACCAAACAGGCAAAAAAGGGACTTCCATATACCTCTTCAATGCCAAAATGCAAACAAAGTAGCTATTCTGCAAAAGTGTTAATTGCCTCATAAGTTAACAAAAATTGATCACTGAGAATCCACATGCATCTCCTTCCCACCAATCAGCTATAGGTAAATTTAAGTAATTTTTCACCATCACAAAAAGCAGATTCCACTACCATCACAACTGAAATTATTCAGAATTCCACTGATGTTATCAAAGTTTGTACTCCACCAGAACAGCAAAGTTTGCTGCTAATGTTCCTTCAGTTATCCATAAAGTACAGTTGTGTACACTTACCATAAATGTAGATTTTTGAGTGTATTCACTGTTGCAGTCATCACATTTGGGTTATCCCTGCCAGGGTAGCCCTCAGTCAGCCCGAATACCAGTGGCTTAGTATTTTTGCTGTCGTTTCAGGACTGACGTCAGGTCGTCAGTAGTACAAAGTAAGGCAGCCGACGCCATTACATCAGTTTATCTTGCCCTGTCAGGAGCCCCCAAGTGGGAGCCAGGATATGGTGGAAGAACCCCACCAGTAGAAAGTAAATATCAAAAAGTTATTTGTAAGGAGAGAGAGAGAGAGAGAGAGAGAGAGAGAGAGAGAGAAGGGGGATGGAGGGAGGGAAACCAGGACTGCAACAGTGAATACACTCAAACATCTACATTTATGGTAAGTGTATACAACTGTACTATGTTCTTCGTGTTTCACTGTTGCAGTTATCACATTTGGGTTGATTCCCAAAGCTGAGAAAAAGGGTGGCGGCAGTCAAGAAGACTGGGGGCTGGACAGGATGCCCTGCAAGACTTCAGTGGCGAAGTTTGCTCTGGATTTGGAGAAGATAGACAGGTGGTAATGCTTAGTGAAGATATGAACAAATGTCCATGCTGCAGCTTCCATGATGTCCCCTGGTGGGGACTCCTCTGAGGAAAGCTGCAGAGGTGGAGGCTGCTCTGGTAGAGTGAGTCCTGACCCCCTTAGGGGGAGTTTTCCCATGTTGCTTGCAGCAGATATGGATGCAGTGTGCTGTCCATTTGGAAATGGTTTGTTTGGATATGGATTTGCTCTCTGCCCCTTGAAGCAAAGCTGAATAACAACTGATCAGTCTTTCTGAATGATTTAGTCCTGTCTAGATATAATCTGAGTTGTCTGTGCACATCTAGAGAGTACAGTATCCATTCCACCTTGTTTTGTGGGTTAGGGAAAAAGGTGGGCAAATGAATGGATTGGTTGAGAGCCACACTGGACATCACTTTTGGCATGAAGGATGGGTTAGTCCTGAGGGAGACCCTGTCAGCATGGAAAATGATGAAGGGCTCTACAGCCATTAGTGCTTATAGATCGGATACTCTTCTTGCTGAAGTGATGGTCAGAAGCAAGGCTGTCTTCCATGAGAGAAACTTTAACTTTGCTGAAGCTGCTGGTTCAAAGGGGGGCAGGGTGAGCTTTTCCAACACAAAGTTTAGGCCCCAAGCTGGGGTAGGTGCCCTTCTGGGTGGCCTCAAGTTGCTAGCCCCCTCTTAGGGACTGTTTGATGAGAGGGTTTGTGAAAAGAGGTTGCTCAGTGCTGAAATGAGCAGAGACAGCAGAGGCATGACTTTTAATAGAGGTAAAGGATAGATCACTGTGTAGTAGGTCAGCTAGGTAAATCCAGGATGATAGGTAGGGAGGGCTGTGCCGTATCGGCCCCTTAGCCTGGATCCAGATGCAGAACCTTTTCCATTTGTCAGCATAAGACTTTCTAGTGCTAGGGCGTCTGGCCTCACGTATAACATCTAGAACCTGTTTACTGAGATTGGCAGCTTGTACAGTGGTCAGGGAATAAGCCAGGCTACCAAATTGAGAATCTGCAATTGGGGATGCATGAATTCTCCTTCCCTCTGCATCAGGAGTGTTGGGATCTGAGGGAGATGCCATGGTGGCAGAGGGGACAGGCTGCGCAGCAGTGGCTACCAGTGCTGGTATGGTCAGTCTGGGGCAATCAGGATTGTCCTCGGTTTTTCCAACCTTATTTTTAGCACTACCCTGGTAATGAGAGGTAGTGGGAGAAATGCACAGACCGACAGGTTGACCCACTGAAAGGATAGAGCATCCACTGAGCTGATGGTTGGAGTGGGAAGCAAAGAAATCGACCTTTGGGGTACCCCATTTCTGAGTTATAAGGGTGAAGGTTCTTTGGTCTAGGTGCCACTCGTGTGGGTTCAGAAGATTTCTGCTTAAGATGTCTGCCAGAGAGTTTATAGAGCCTGGCAGGAATTGTGCTAACAGGTGTAGTTGCATGGCTGAGGCTGTGTGCCAAAGGGTCATGGCGAGCTTGCATAGAGGGCAGGAACGAGTCCCTCCCTGCTTGTTGATTTACCACATCACAGTGGTGTTGTCTGTTTTGATCAGAAGAGTCCCTGGGTAGAGAAGGGGTCTGAAAGCTGTCAATGCATGCTGGACAGCTAACATCTCTTTTTGGTTGATGTGCACATGTATTTGATGCATGCTGCTGCCCACCAAAGAAAATCATTCTTTAGGCAAGGTATCATTGCTATAAGAGTTTCCAGATCTTGAGAGTGTTGACACCAAAGGCTTTTTAGGTACCACTGAAGTTTCCTCATATGTAGTCTGGCATATGGAATGAGTAGAATGCAAGATGCCATGAACCCCAGAGTTTGCAGGATTTTCCTTGTGGATAACTGGGGTCTGGTGGCTAGTTGAGAGAAACAGGCTGTCAGGGAAGTTTGCTTTTCTGGTGTAAGGAATGCCATCTGGGATGCTGTGTCCAGGCTTGCTCCCAGAAATATAAATTTTTGGGTGGGTACTAGTTTGAATTTCTTTTCGGTGATAGTGTACCCTAGGGAGGTCAGTAGGTCCTTTGTAAAGGCCAGGTGCTTGAGCAGCTTTTCCTGACTGTCTGCCTGAATTAGGCATTAGTCTTAAGTATGGGTAAATTTGAATATTTCTTTGCCTGCAAAAAAGCAATGGCTGGAGCCAAACATTTTGTGAAAACTTTGGGAATAGTAGATAAGCCAAAGGGAAGTTCAGAGAACTGAAAGTACAGAAATCCTGCCCTGAAATGTAGATATTTCCTGCATGGTTCCCTGACTGGGATGTGTAGGTAATCCTCTTAGGTCTAGGGTGGCTGGACATGCATCCTTGGAGAGCATAGGTAGTAGTTGCTGGAGGGTGAGCATTTTGAATTTTGGTATCACCAGGAAGGTGAGATGAAAAGCACTTAATAAAACGGGCTTTATTTTTTACTTGTGGGTGACTAGTGGATTGATTTCCTAACTTTTTTATCTTGTTTGTGTTTTTTCAGCTTTTTTGGTGGTTACATCACCAGGAAGGTGTTTAGAATGGATAGATCAGGGATGGGGTGCCAGGTGTCCTCTTTTCTGGGTACCAGGAAGAGCCTGGAGCAGACCTCCCAACCATACCGAATTACCCGGTAAAATACGAGTTTTGGGGTCCAAATAATGTAGTGCCACGATTCCCGAGTGGCACCCCTTAAATTCCGAGTTTCCCAGCACTTGTGTTTTAATTTCCGAGTTTTCCGGCACTCGGATTTTAAATTTCCCGGCTTTATGAACTGACGTCATCGCGTACGTCAGCTCTGTGAAAACAGCCTGCGAATGAAGTTAACGCATGAATGCATTTCTGGATGAAATGCTTCTTAAATTCTTAGCGGGAATTTGGAAAGGAAACACAACAGCCGTTTAAAAAAGGAACAGAACAGCAACCATTTAAAACGGCAAGGCATGTGGATGTGAAAGTTTTGAAACAGCGAGCCTGGAATCAGATGACTGCAATGGGAGTAACAGACATTGATCTGGGAGTAACAGCCGTTGGATCTATGCTGCACGGACTAGAACTGCCGCCGAGTCGCCGACTGGATATGCTGCCTGCTGTACAGAGGAAGAGCTGTTGTTGCCAACTGGAAAGGTAGGAACTAAGTGGTGTGCATGTGTGTGTGTGTGTGTGTGTGTGTGTGTGTGTGTGTGTGTGTGTGTGTGTGTGTGTGTGTGTCTGAGAGGGAAAGAGGGAGTAAAATGGAAGTTTTTTAATAATAATTATAACTCAGTCCGTAATCGGTGGCAAGTTGGTAGCACTGAAGAATGAATGACTAGTGCAGTGCTGTGCATCGCAGAGAATTCTAAACACTTCAGATGAGAAGAAAACGGGATTTGCAATGCAACGTTGGATAATCCCTCTCCTTGCTTGATGGCATGTATGTGTGTGCAGACTTCTGTTCTTCTGGTCACTAGCTGTTCCGCTGTTAAACTATTAGCTAACTGTGGGAAGGGAAGCAAAGTTTAGAAGTGTTATGTAATTTCATGTGGCAAGCTATGGCTGGAATTGAGAAAGAAGAGAATAGCTGGTATGATACAGAAGTAAAGTGACTAATTATGACTAAACTGTAAGTTAACATGTTTTGCAATTTATTAGCTTTACAGACCTACTGTTTACTATTTCAACAAAAATACTTGGAGCTGCCAGAGTTTGCTAAAAAGAAAACGTGACAATTTATGAAAAAAACTGATATTTACACTTCAGTTGTTCCCTGATTTGTACAGTGTAACTCAAATTATTTTTTATACAAGTTGAACAAATATATTGCACAAGTGTCTAACAATGTTTTTTTTTTCCCAAGTCTGCATTGATAACTGTTTAGCTAATTATTACAACCTGTATAGTTATCCAGTTGACAGGTAAGTTAGCACTGGAAAAATAATTAGGACCAAGAAATGGTGCCAATCCCCAAAAATCACATTCTAAAGCTGGTATCCTAAATCTGTAACTCACTGACCAAACGGAGTTCTTAAGATACAGGGTGTTTCTGAATATTTGATTAAGGCGCTGTATATTATATTATAGAACCTTGCTACAACTTTTCAAGTAACCTCGCAATGTGTTAGTGCCTGATTTCTTTCACTCTCTCCACTGTTGGCCTATAGCTTATACAGATAAGAAGAGAAATCAATTGCAACACTTGCAAGTTTGACAATTACTATTCATATCTGACGTTTACGTTATTAGACTACTACTATCCCAGCAAGGGCAATGTAGTCACTTGCATTTTTCTCAAAGCTTCTGTAAATGCATTATAATTTCCTTCATAGGTTCATTCATAGGTGTTTACAAGGCTAATGACCACAAGGGCCTTTTTAAGCCTAGCCATGCATCTCAAATCTCTGACAAGTTCTGATACCCTTGATAAGTTTAAGCAGGGTTTTGGAGATAAACCATTTACAGGTGACCTGTGTCCATTCGAGACATAGGTGCCAAACAAGGAATTAATTTCTGGTTTCCCATTTAATTGTTCAAGTTGCACTTGAATTGCATTAGGGAGGATGTTTCTGTGTGTGCAAGGAGCCTTTGATTTGAATTTTGAAAACAGCCCAAAGGTAATCTTTATCCACCACTGGCAAGATGCATTTTTTGGATGTGGCATGGGTTTCAATGCTGTTTCCATGAATGTACGTTTCAACGGCAGAGAATGTTTTAATGCTTAGTCTGTTTTCATTGTGATTTGTTGTGAGACAGTATTGCTTTGTTTAGCAGATGTCTAATGTCTTAGTGTTTGCATTATGCTATAAAATGTAAAAATAAAATCAAAATCATTGTAGAAGTAAAGTAATATGCACATTAGTGTTTATGGTAAATGGGACAAAATAGCCAGGTAATGGGACATTGGAATGGCTGTAGGTGGACTCTGGTGCCATATTTTGGTTGTCTGTTCAGTTTTGTTTGAAAGTTGGTATCCCGCAATTCCATCGGAGTGGGTGGGGTTACGTAATTATGTATGCAAATTTTATGTTAATCAGCGTACAGATTTGTACCTATTTTTCATGGACCTTGTCCAGATTTTTGATGTTTCCAGGTTGAGAGGTATGGCCTGGAGTAGAAACCTTGGCCTATCTGTTCTGTAGCAACGTGCTCTATTGCCCTCATAGAGAGCAGGGAAGGGACTTGCTTTTTGGCCTCTGCCCACTGGTTTGGAGGAAGATCTGGAAACCCTTTTGGGGTTGGTAGAGTGTGGAAAGAAAATCTGCATCCCTGAGACACAATGTTGAGGACCCAGCTATCATTGGTAATGGTGGCCCAGGTGCTTGTGTGGAAGGAGATTTTTCCTCCCAGGGGCAAGTGCAGGTGGGCAAAGGGAGATGGTGGAAGTGGAGAGTCATTGTGAGTTCTTACCATGAGGAGGTGGCTTTGCACTCCCTGGTTTAGAACTGGAGGTACTCCACTGCTTTGATTTCTGCATTCCCTATGGTTGTTGTCTGGGGGGGGGGGGTCTGCTTCCCCAGGGTCTGGGCTGAACTGGACCTGGAGGGGGCAGGAAAGGACTAGTACTTGGGAGGGGCAATGCCTACTGAACCTGGATGGCTGGACCTGCAGGAAATCCTTAATTCATTCACTCCAATGAAGCTCAGGAAGTTTCCACTGCAACTTCTAATGGATGGACCCTAAACCTTTTGACAGAATCAAATTACGTCCTCACATTTGAAACGAATGTTCATATCTCTGGAACCATATGGGTTATGAAAGAAGTATAAATGACAAACTCTTCAGCACAAACTATTTTTATAGTAGTAGTATTCTTTAGGTTCTAGGTCTTAAACCAAATTTTATAAGTCACAGTAAACACAGTGACTATTACATTTGTAAAATTTTGTAAACAACATACAATATTTCAGCACTCAAGTTACACACATACTGTTAGCAGCATTTTATTCATCTAGTTGAGAGCTTTCATATGAGGCTAAGGAGTTATATCTGTGTTACCTGGTTGTTGAGATATTTAGAAAAATTTGAAAACTATATCTACAGAAGTTAATATCATAAAAACAACAGTTAATTTCTATTTACCTGCACTACATAGAGGTCAAACATTAATGCAGTAGTTGAATTTGCCATTGTATAAGCTTTAAGGTAAAACATTTTAAAACCTTATACACAGCATGGTTTTGGAATTATTGATGCAAATATGAACAAGCAATTTTTGAAGCCTAGAGGCGTAAGTAGGAGTTAACTGCAGATGCACATGGAGGTGTCACTCGGATGTAATGAGTTAACTGTCTGCACAGATTTAGCTTTTTCTTCCATCTTTTTTAAGACCTCCTCTGCCTTGCTGCCAAATAAGTTGTCTTTGTGCAAGGGTGCATCCAATAGTTTAGATTTGACATGGTCTGGCAAGGGCTGTTCCTTAAGCCAAGCATGCCTTCTAAGGACAGAACCGGTGACTGCTGCCCTGCAAGATTCTTCTAGGGCATCAAAACCACAGTGTAAGGTGTGCTTAGTTACTTGACCTGCAGAATGCATTAACTCTTGTAACTCTATTTTCTGCACAAGCAGGAAAAGATGATATTTTTTGTTTCAGGAGTTCCATGGTATGCTGCTGAAATCTTAGCATATGGAACTGACAATTTAGTGCTCTAATAGCAAGAATAGCAGAGGTGTATACTTTTTTACCCCATCTGTCTAATGCTTGGGAATCCCTATCTGAGGGGGTGGGATTCTTAGCAGACGTTGTTTTGATTCCTTTAGGCCCTTGGGAGATAACCTCAGGGTCAGCAGTAGGATTTTTGAAATTAAATTTGTGACCGTCAGGGACTCTGTAATAGTCTTCTACCATTTTACGCATTTGAGACTGAGGCAAGGAAGCAGGTGCCTAAGAAGAGGTTGTCGGTTTCTTGGGTGTGGTTTATACCCTGGGCCTTAGAAACTCAGTAGTTTTCGAAAGAACAGTAGACGTGAAAGAAGTAGTCGGTTTGTGTCGAGAATCGGTAGTGCAAAGTACTTCCTCGGAAGCTGGTGCCTGCTCAGCAGCTCCAGACCCATCCATGGCAGAGACAACCGCAGGATCCTTAGTCTATGAAGGGTTTTGTGGCATACCAGACTCTGAAAGGGTCTCGGTAGCGGCCTACGAATCCACAGAAGCGGCCATCAGGGGCTGCAAAAGCACCTCACTGAGGACCGGAGAACTGATGACCAGCTTAACAGAAGTGTCATTAGTAGGTTTGGACCTGTGCGGTCTGTCTCTGTCTTTATCCTTACTTTTTTTGGAAGATCTGCTATCAGATGGCTTACCGAAGCCATATCGGAAATGGAAGACTGTGAGCTGAAATAACTAGCTACAATAAGGGTCCGATGACGTATAGTTCTGGCGTTAAACAAAGCACAAAAGCGACAGCGGGGGATGTTGTGGTCTGGGCCTAAGCAAGTGACACAGTAAGAATGAAAGTCTCAGTGCGGTATTTGCTTTCCACAGGCAAGACAATTGTTAACTTTTTCTGACATCTGTTAGAGCAAGAAAAAAGGACCCCCAACGGGGTACTTAGCTTTAGAAGACTTCAACTTCAATTCGGAAAACGAAAACTCAAGTAGTGGCCGACCGGCACGTGTACAAACTGCTTCTGCTTCGGGCTCCTTGGCAAGAAAGGCTGATGTAATAGAGTCGGCTGCCTTACTTTATACTACTGACGACCTGACGTCAGTCCTGAAGTGACAGCAACTGACGCAGAAATACTAAGCCTCTGGTGTTTGGGCCGACTGAGGGCTACCCTGGCAGGGATAATCCAAATGTGATGACTGCAACAGTGAAACACGAAGAACATCTTTATAGCCTTCAAAGTATTTATTTGCTTGAAAGATAACAAATATGAGTCATAAATCAGGGACAGTTGACTTCCAAGATGGCTGCACATTGAGTAACAATTTAATTTCAACTCTCCCAGTGTGAAAACAGAAACTCAGAAGAGACAGTCAGTAAACTTGTACCTCTGGGTAAATTTCAGTAACTTGCTAGTAAATAAACTTCCTAGATGCCAGAAAAAAGAAATTCAGAAAACATGAAAGAAAATCACAAAAGGTGAGGTAAAAACACTGACTGGGAAGAATTCTGCAGCTGTTCAGCAAAAAACATCGCAAGCTCCAGCTTTGGTGCAAAACATGACTTCCAGTAACCTAGAGGAAAAAAATATGTAAAAATGTACTCAGAGTTGATTAAAATAAACAAAACACTGACGGAGTATATCAACTCAAATAACAAAAGGCTGGAAAAAATGGAGGAAGCTTTAAAAAGATATTCAAATGAGATGATAAAACTTCAAAAATCAGAGGTCGAAATGAAGAAAAGGCTGGCTAAATATGAAACTGGTCAAGAAGACGTTTCAAAAACTAACATAATTAGAGGACAGAGCACATAAGGAAAACTTGAGAATTTCTGCTGTACCAAAGAAGTTGGAAGGAACAGACTGCATTAATTTTATGAAAGCACAAATAAGCAATTGGACTGGTATTTCACAGCAGGAGTTATTAACTGAAATGGCAAATTGTGTGTATGCCATGCGAAAGCAACCTAAACCTTTTTAACAGTAAACATGCCATTCTACTAGCAGAAGGAAAGGATTCTGACAAAACTGTTGCAGAAGGTCAAAGTACTTAAAGCGGGAGACAGCAGAGTGTTTGTGGAAAATGATTGCTCACGGTATACCAGGCAGAAGAGGAGTAAATGTATTCCACTAATCAGGGAATTTCGAGAAGCAGTTGTGAAATTCAAGCTGCTGTGACCAGCTATTTTCAGAATATTCTTTCCTAGAGGGACAAAATCATTATTTGATGCAGAGCATCGTAAGGAGAAAATACAAAAGTTTGTCCAACAAAAGGTGAGTTATAAAACAGGAGGGGATTTTGCTTTTGTTCTTCTGCTAACAAAGATCACAGACAAACTATGCTAGAGAAAACCTTTCTAATGTTGTGCTTGAGAAATAGAAAAAAGCATAAGGGTTGACTAGAAAAAAACGACAATAAATTGGAAATGAGGCAGAGACTGGATTTGGGAGATGGAGATCAACACAAATAAAACTCGCAACTCAGAAATTGACAAATAAATATGAGATTACAAAGCATTAATTATATTTGTGAAACATGACAGAACAAGAAATTCTGGAAATATTGGACTTTTTTGACTTTGTTAATCTTATAGGGGACTCTAAGCATATGCCCTACTTCATGCCATTAATACTTGGAAAAACATTTAGAAGGGGAGAAGAGGAGGGAAAGAGTTAATTATAAGTAAAGCAACATTTTGTTCTTAATAGTAGTATTTTTTATAATGCATGATATAATCTGCATGCTATAAAGTAAGGTTTACTCAATTTTTGAGTATAATGAGGATACTAATGTAAACAGGTACCAATTTTTTCCGTCTTTCTTTTCCCTTGTTCAGATTTAAGAAATATAGGCACTGCAACATAAAAAAAGAAAAAATGTCTGGTCCAAAGAGCAGGATACAAAAAAACTGATGTGCTTTTTTCACTCTTGGATAGGGGAATGACTGGATAAAGGCCCTTGGTTTGATCTAGTAACACGTTTTAAGAGAAAGCAAATAAATAAAAAAGGACAATATACGGCAAATAAATGTATGCTTGTAGAATCAACACTGTAACTGGTTCTCATGCCTCCATGGAAACAATTTCAAGCTGATAAAGGTCAATAAAAACATAATACTTACTTCTCTCAATGGCTTTCTTTCAGTGGCTAGGGGCTAATGTTTTCTGAAATCATTCAAGTGTTTTCCCAATTAGGGAGAGCAATAATACAAGACAAAACCAAATAGCACTTAGTGGAAGCACAGACTGTACCTTATCTCTTAGCATGCATAACCCGCCTTTTAGGTTAACCCAAGTCTATGATTGTGGTAGCCTGTCTGGGACAACTGTTCCTATTAGGAGAGTAAAACTTCAATATTTGAAGATATACATAGTTTTGTGTGTTAGTATTAAGTTAATAAGTTTTAGGTATGCGTGTGTGTGTGTGTGTGTGTGTGTGTGTGTGTGTGTGTGTGTGTCTTGAGGGCTTTTAATAAAACATTTTGTAAGGTGTGACATAGGCTCAAATGAATACGGCAAGAAATAACTGTATAAAAAATCAACCTGCCAAACATTAGTGCATGCGTGTAACAAAAAAGCTGGAACTATATACTTGACAAAAAATGTTACACATACAAGTTTGAAATAACTTTTTAACAATGACACATTCTATATTATTTTCAAATGTAAATGGTCTAACAGATGTATACAAAAAAAGAAAGAGTAGTGAACTATATTAAAAATTTAGAGTACAAACAGCCATGCTACAGGAAACACATCTGGAAAGAAATGAACATGTGAATTTGATAAAGAAAGGTTTTCAGGATGATTATTCAACAGAATACCTGAGGCAAAGGAAGTGATGAGTGCTTATATTAATTGCAGGAGAAGCTCCAATAGTAACAGAAAAAGATTAAAAAAGATAATGATGGTAGATTTATAGTACTAAGGTCTGTGTGGCAAGGGAGGAGGACTACACTGGCATAAATTTATATTCCATCTAAAACTGCTACAATGGAACTTAAGAAAATTCTGGGAGAAATAATCAGCTTTTAGCAGGGAATATTACTTATAGTTAGGGAGTAGAATTTGATTTGCAGCAGTGAAGGTACATCTAACGGCCCAGAAGAGAAAATAACAAAGGAGGGTAGATTTTTGAAGAAATTTAAGAAAACATTTGGCATGGAAGATGTGAACTGAGCAATAGGAGTTGAGGGAATTTACGTATTTTTCCCCCAACATACAAAAACTGGTCTAGACTAGACAGAACATATATTTTGCAGGAACATGGGCATTTGAGATCACGCACCAATAAAAACTAAAATAAAAATGCAGGGTAATGGAATAAAACTGAGACACTGGCGCTTTCCCACCTATCTGTTGGAAAGACAGGAATTTAAGGAATGGGTAGTGGAAATTATAGAGGAGTTATTTGAGAAGGTAGAAATTTCTTCTGAAAATATAGCTAGGAAGTGGGTTAAAATAAAGTGGAGTTTAACACAGGGTGAAAATAAAAGAGAGTGAAGGTTAATATGCAACAAGAATTCTTTAGAGGACTGTTAAAGGATACATTTTTGCAGAATAGGAGAAATCTCACAGAACAGGAGCAATTGCAGAATGCTAAACAGAAAATAAGGGATTACTTTGATAAGATGCATAAGTTTAGAAAGACTGCTTTTAAGCAACTGTTTTTGATAATAATTCCAAAGCACAAAAAACGTTTAGCACAATGACTAAAGCAGCAGAAGTAGAAAAGGTTGTCACCAAGCTTAGGAAGCCTATAACAAGGAAGATAAGAGATCTTGCAGAGGGACTAGAAATATTTAGAACATTTTATGAAACTCTACATAAAGCAGAGAAATATGGATATCAAGAAAATGTACAAATGTCTCTTATGTCACTTCCACCAACTTATTAGTCATCTCTGCTACCCACTACTACCTCAAGATACACCTGCATCACTCCAGCTATTGCCTACATTCCAACCAACCCTAACTACGAGCAATACATAACTAGTTGAATCCTGTATCCTAACTTATTTATTTACTTACTGACATTTGTTAACCGGGTTTGTCCAGCTGGGCCAGAGACCCATTTTCAGTGGAGACCCAAGAAGAAAAGCTCCAGTTACAGACAGTATACTAAACTTCAGTTTACAATACATAAAAATTCAGTTTATAATACATAAAATTGCAATTTACAATACAAATACATAGAAATTCACAGTGTTAGATAAGAAAATGAGCAAGCTAAATCAGACCAGTAGATGTATACACAATAGTAGTAAAACTGAAAGAGACAGGAAGATATTGTCCGATTCTCTAAAAGATTTAGTCCTGTCTAAGTAAAAGTGCAATTGCCTATGCACATCCAACAAATGCAAACAATATTCCCCTTTGTTGGAAAAGTTTGGGAAGAAAACTAGCAGGTCAATGGACTGGTTAATATTTGAATCTGAGAAAACTTTGGGGAGAAAAGAGGGGTTAGTCCAAAGGGATACTCTGTCTTTGTGAAAAATGATGTATGGGCACTTTACACACAAAGCCTGTAATTCTGATATTCTCCTGGTTGAGGTGATGGCTACCAGGAATAAGGTCTTCCAATACAAAAATTTTATATCACAGGTGGCTGCTGGCTCAAAGGGTTGACAAATCAAAGTTTGTAAGACTAATGTCAAACTCCAAGGTTCAATGGGTGGTTTTAAATTCATGACTCCCTTTAAGAAGGTTTTGCAGAGATGGTGATCTATCAAGGAAAAATCATTGAAGCCATTATGGAAACTTGCGATAGCTGCCAAATGCACTCTGATAGCAAAAGCAGAGGCTCTTGATTGGAGCAAAGTTGACAAATAATTCTAAGACTTTATGAATCGGGGCCAAAAAGGGGTCAAGTCTTTGTTCTTCAGACCAGATCACAAATCTGTTCTATTTACTATGATAAAGTTTCCTGGTGGACGGTTTATGGGAAGCCAGAAGTATCTTGTGTACTGGGGAAGATAGATTATTCTGCTTGGCAGTGGAGGAACCAAGCGGTCAGCTTAAGACTCGGTAGGTTGGGATAGACCAGCCCCTGTGGATGAGACAGCAGTCCCAGAGTTGGGTCCAAGTCCACGGGCTGTGAACTAGATGAGGTCAAAGAAAGGGGAACCAGACTTGACGGGGCCAATAGGGTGCAATGAGGATTACTTTGCTTTTCAACTATTGTGCTTTCTTCAAAAACTGTGGTATAAGGGGAAAAGCATAAAGTAGTCCTGGGGCCAATCGTGCATCAGAGCATCCCTCAGTGACTCCTCCTGAGGGAGGATTAGGGCTAAGTAGCTGCTGCATTTGTGCTTCATGGGAGATGCATACAGATCGCAGCAAGGCATACCCCAATGACGAAAAATCTCCGTCGCTACTATGGGATTGAGAGACCACTCGTGAGGCAGGAGGATGTTTCTGCTCAGTTTGTCCACAATCACGTGTGTGCATTGCTATCAGAAAGCAGTTGGAAGCTATCACCAACTGCCATACTCTCAGGGCTTCCCAGCATAACGGACAGGATCTGGTTCCTCCCTGTTTGTTGATGTACCAGGTGAATGACATGTTGTGTGAATGGATAGCAACTGCCCTTGAA
Organism: Protopterus annectens; assembly: GCF_019279795.1. Classification (NCBI taxonomy): domain Eukaryota; kingdom Metazoa; phylum Chordata; order Ceratodontiformes; family Protopteridae; genus Protopterus; species Protopterus annectens. The sequence continues at coordinate 482,359,376 of NC_056737.1, read as the reverse complement.
GGAAGGGCAGACTGGAATGCTTGCAACACTAGAAGCACCCCACTCAATTCTAGGGCACTGATATGCAGATTGGCCTCTAAGGGGCACCAAGTACCTTGGACTATTTTCCCTGAAAATGTCCCCCCACCCCACATCAGGGATGCATCCGTGGTCATTATGGACTTGAGTTGAGGGGGTGAAAAAGGGCGACTCCATAACTGCTGTTCTGGCTTCATCCACCAATTCAGATCTTATTTGCAATGGTATGTTATGAGGATTGGGTAAGACATGGGATGTGTTAAGAGAGACCAATGTGAAGCTAGGAGCCACTGAAGCAGCCCCATGTGAAACCTTGCCAGGGGAACTAGGGTGACTGTCGCTGCCACTGACCCTAGTAGTTGTAAGACTAATCAAGCTGGGACTAAGTCTTGAGAGAGTATCGCTTGGAGCTGGGATCTTAACCTTTGTAATCTGTGATGAGGTAGAGCAACCGGACAGGATCTCCTGTTGAATGTTGCTCCAATGAATTCTAAGCTTTGAGTGGGTCCCAGTTTTGACTTCTCCTTATTTATTCAGATGCCTGCCAGTTCTAGAGTGTTGTGTAAGGCATGAAGCAGTAGATGCTTGGTGGAAACGGTAAGCAGCCAATCATCTAAATACAGAAACACCCGGAATCCTTGCAGTCTCAAGTGGGCTGTTACTACTGCCATACATTTGGTGAACACCCTTGGGGCTGTGGTGAGATCAAAGGGCAGAGCCAGAAATTGGTAATGATTGGCTCCCAGCTGTAAGCAGAGATATTGTCTGGAGGGTTTGTCCATTTTTATATGGTAATATGCATCTTGAAGATCTATTGAGCACATCCAATCATCTTTTTCCAGAAATGCAAGGACAGACTGAACCATGACCATCCAGAATTTTGCCTGCCTGACATAAATTGTTCAAGATACTGAGGTCAAAAATTGACCTCCAGTCCCATCTTTTTTGGCACTGAAAAGAACCTTGAGTAAAATCCAGATCCTATTTGGTCTGGTGGGACTGTTTGGATGACTCTTTTTTTCTGATCAGCTTTAGAATTTCTTGAGCTGCTGCATCCCTCTGAGTGGGTGGAACATCGGGGATTCACCTTTGCGGACTTGGATAAAGATCAAAGGGGATACAGTGACCTCTGGTAATTATCAGCTACATCCAGGAAAGTACAGTTGTGTACACCTACCATAAATGTAGATGTTCGAGTGTCTTCACTGTTGCAGTCATGACTGTAGGGTTCTCCCCTGCTGGCAGGCAGTCCTCGGTCAGCCAGAATCCCAAAGTCTGGGTCCGGCGTCGGCTGTTCAACCATGCTCCCTGATGTCAGAGCGCCAGGAGTACAAAGCTGACAGCTGATGCCATCTTCTCCAGTTTATCTTGCCCCAGATGTCAGGAGTCCCAAAATGAAAAAGGTCCCATAACCTTTGCAAATACACCTCAGAAGAATGGTGAAATAAGAAACTACACAAAAGTAAAAATAAGAGGGGACAGGAGGGAGGGAAACCCAGACTGCAACAGTGAAGACACTCGAACATCTACATTTATGGTAGGTGTACACAACTGTACTATGTTCATCGTGTTTCACTTTTGCAGTCATGACTGTAGGGTAGAATCCCAAAGCTGAAAGAAAGGGAGGTGGTCATAAAGAAGAAGGGGCGGCTAAAAGGCCCTGCAAGACTGCAGAGGCAAAGCCTGCCCTAGACTTAGAGTAGAGAGGTAGATTGTAGAGCTTAGAAAAAGTATGCACTGAACTCCAAGTTGCAGCTTCCAAAATGTCTTTGGTAGGAACTCTCCCGAGGAAGGCCGCAGATGTGGCAGCAGCTCTGGTGGAATGAGTCCGTATACTCCCTGGGATTTGCTTTCCATGGTGTGAATAACAACATCTGATTCCATGAGCAATCCATTTAGAAATGGTGTTTTGAAATGGCTTTACCTTGGGAACTTGAAGCATAAGAAAAAAACAATTGTTCTGATTTTTGAAATGGCTTTACCTTGGGAACTTGAAGCATAAGAAACAAACAATTGTTCTGATTTTCTGATGTCCTTGGTTCTGTCCAGGTAAAAACGTAGTTGTCTGTGTACATCCAAGGAATGTAAGATCCTTTCCCCTTTATTTTGAGGAGTGGGAAAAAGGTTGGCAAGTGATAGTTTGATTTAAAGCCACTTTGGAAATCACCTTAGGCATGAAGGTAGGATTAGTCCTCAAAGATACCCTGTCTTGATGAAAAATAATATAAGGTTCCACAGCCATAAGAGCTTGTAACTCTGAAACTCTCCTGGCAGAGGTTAGGGCTAACAAGATAGCTGTCTTCCAAGATAAAAACTTGATGTCAGAAGAGGCAGCAGGCTCAAATGGAGGTAAGGTTAGTTTTTCCAAAACATAGTTGAGATCCCAAGCAGGAATGGGAGGGGATCCTCTGAGAAACTGTCTCATGAGCTGGTGGGAAAAGATGGGAGGGTCTGTATTATAATGAGCAGAAATAGCAGAGGCATGTGTCTTAAGGGAAGAGAAAGAGAGACCCTTATGTAAGAGATCTGTCAAGTAAAGTAAAATTAAGGTAATGTTAGGAAGAAGAGAATCAGAATCTTGAGCCTGCACTCAGGAACAAAATCTTTTCCATTTTCCTGCATAAGATTTTCTAGTGCTAGGACGTCTGGCTTCTAAAATGACATCCATAACCTGCTTGGGTAGGAAAGAAGAAATCAAAGGCCCTGGATTAACCAGGCCACCAGGCTGAGAGTTCTGACATGAGAGTGTAGAACCTGACCCTGATGTTGGGACAGAAGGTTTGGAGACTGAGGTAAAACCCAAGGGGGCTCCAGACATAGGTTTTAAGAGTTGGATACCAAAACTGCCGAGGCCAATTTGGAGCCAGCAAGATTATCATCTTGGGCTTGTCCTGTTTTATCTTCAATAAGACCCGTGGAAGAAGAGGAAGAGGCGGAAAGGCATATCCCGAGAGGTTCCTCCAACTGAATGACAGGGCATCCACTTTCCAAGCTTCTCTGTGGAAAGTCCTGGTGCAAAAATTCTGTAGTTGATGATTGAGATGGGATGCAAAGAGGTCTATGTGAGGACATCCCCAGACTGCTGTTATCATCCTGAATATTTTGGTGTCCAGCATCCACTCGTGTGGATCCGAAAGGTTTCTGCTCAGACTGTCTGCCAGGAAGTTTTGTTTGCCTGGTAGAAACTGAGCTTGAAGATCCAGATTGCAAGCTAGAGCTGTGTTCCATAGATCCATGGCTAGTCTGCAAAGGGGGTACGAATGACATCCCCCTTGCTTGTTTATGTACCACATAACTGTGGTGTTGTCTGTCCGTATTAGTAGTTGTCCTGGTTGTAAAAGATTCCTGAAGGCCAATAGAGCTTTCTGAACGGCTAACATTTCCTTTAAATTGATATGCAGGTGCTTCTGATCCTTTGTCCAAAGGCCCTGCAGACAGTTGCCCTGAAAATGGGCTCCCCAAACATAATCTGAGGCGTCCGTGGTTAGAATCTGAGTGGCAGGAGGCAGACGGAAAGGTTTCCCTTTGTTTAGAGCACATGCCCTGGACCACCAAAGAAATTCCTTTTGAAGGCAAGGAAGGATGGAGAGCAGTATGTCTAAACTGTGGCAATGCTGAGACCATACACTTTTTTGGTACCACTGTATTTTCCTCATGTGTAGTCTTGCATATGGTACGAGAAGGATGCAGGAGGCCATGTAACCCAAAGCCTGCAGGAATTTCCTTGCAGATAGTTGAGTTAAAGTTGCCAAGGTTTTGAAAGTTGAAGCCAGCTGCAATTGTTTTTTGGATGTCAGAAATGCCATCTGGGTTGTGGTGTTTAGAAGAGCACCCAGAAAAGTTATCTGTTGTGATGGAGTCAAATTTGACTTTTTTATGTTTACAGAGAATCCGAGGAACTTGAGGAGGTTCTGTACAAATTCTAGATGCTGGAGTAAGACATCCTTGCTGTCTGCCTGAATTAGACAATCATCCAGATAAGGGTAAATTTGAATTCCCTTGAGTCTGCAGTAAGCTACTACTGGAGCCAGGCATTTGGTGAAGACCCTGGGCGCAGTAGACAATAAAAAGGGCAGCGGAGAGAATTGAAAGTGCCTCGATCCGGCCTTGAACCTGAGGTATTTTCTGCGATCCTACCTGATGGGAATGTGTAAATATGCCTCCTTTAGATCCAAAGTAACCATCCATGCATCTTTGGACAGCATTGGAAGTAGCTGCTGTGGAGTAAGCATCTTGAATTTTGGAATCTCTAGAAAGGTGTTTAAGACCGACAGATCCAGAATGGGTCTCCATGAGTTTAGCTTCCTGGGGACTAAAAAGAGACTAGAGTAAAAACCTTTTCCCATCTCTGAAAGTGGAACCAGTTCTATGGCATTCATAGCCAAAAGAGCTTCCACCTGGTTTAAGGCCTCCGTCCACTGATGTTTTGGAAGGTCTGGCCATCCGCTTGGCCTTGGCAAGGTATGAAAATGGAATATGTAACCTCTTAAAACCACATCCAAAACCCACTTGTCTTGGGTTATTTGAGTCCAATTTTGATAAAAAAGAGAGAGTTTTCCTCCGAGAGGGGCTTCCAGGCAAGAAGTTCCTGTAGCCCAACAGAGGGAGTCATTGAGTTTGTTTCCTTTGAGTTTGTGACCTGTCCTCTCCTCCCCTAGGGGTGGAAGCAGTCCACTGTCTTGGTCTATAAGAAGCTTGTATTTGAGGCCTTCCTCTGGAGCGTCTATATCTACCCCTCTGAGGCCTGTCTGAAGTGGGAAAGGACCAATTTTTTGAAGGCCAATTCCTGCTAAATCTAGGTGGCTGTACTTATAAGAAATCTTTAACTGTTTGCATGGATTTCGCCTTATCCTCCATCTTTTTAATCACCTCTTCAGCTTTTGATCCAAACAAAACATTATGCTGAACAGGAGCATCCAATAATTTAGCCTTTACTTGTTCAGGCAAATTTTGTTCCTTTAGCCATGCATGCCTTCTAATGACTGTGCCGGAGGCAGCAGCCCTACAAGAAGCCTCCAAGGCATCAAATCCACAGTGTAAACCATGCTTCCCAACTTGTTCAGTGGCATGCAATAAGTCATGTAATTCCTTATCATCTGCACAGGCAGAAATGGAAGTAAGCTTTTGTTTTAAAACAGACAAGAGAAATTGCTGGTATTTCAGCATATGAAACTGACAGTTTAAAGCCCTAATGGACAAAGTAGCAGAAGTGTACACTTTTTTGCCGCATCTTTCTAAGGATCGAAAATCCTTTTCAGTAGGAATGGGATTTTTGGCAGAAGCGGCCTTAACTCCCTTAGGACGCTGAGAAATGGTTTCAGGGTCAAGCAGAAGGATTCTTGTATAAGAACTGGTGGGAATCAGGGACCCTGTAATACCTATCAGGCTTAACATGAGCAGGAGGAAAAGAGTCAGGAGTTAAGTTAGCCTCCGAAAAGGCATCATCCACAATATCCAAAACAGGAGGAATAGCCAGGGGTCTATGTTGGGGAAGAAGAAGAAAATCCCACAGTCTTTTCTTAGATTCTGAATACTCCTGTCCTTCCCAGTGGAAATGTTCCCTCATTTCATGCAAAGTTTCTCCAAAAGAGAAATCCTCAGGGGGAGAAGCTGAAGGAATGGATTCCTCAGCATCAGAATCCTCATAAGGAGGGAAAGAATATTCCTGGTCAGAAGAAGAAACTGAGGAAACAGAAGCCTGATCAGAGGAACCATAATAAACATCCTGCCTTGGCCTTTTATCTGGAGGGGGATGTGAACCCCTAATCATAGTAAGTAAATCCTCCGCCATCTTGAGTAACTGTTTCTGTGACTTGGGAGCTGGTTCAGAAGAGGCCTGTGTTGCAGTCTTTGATTTAGAAGGAGTCTTTGCCTTTATCTTTGGCTTTGCCTTTATTAGAAGCTGAGTAGGCCTGAAAACCCCTTCGGAAGCCGGTACCTGCACAGCGGCTCCGGACCCATCCGAAGGAGCATTGTCCGAAGGTCCTGCAATAGAAATATTTAAAGGCCTGGTTGGCTCCTCATGAGAGTCCGTTTTGGCCATCGGTTCTGAAATGGCCGACGACAGGGGCTGCAAAAGCGCCTCACTGACGACGACCGAACCTGAAGCTGGCTCCGCTTGTGCGCTATCATCAGATTTGGACCTCGGAGGCCTGTCTTTATCCTTGCGACGTTTGTGAACTCCGGTAGCCAGAACCGTATCCGACGACATTTTGTAGTTAAAGCGCCTACTAAAGTAATGAAAAGCAAAATCGTACCTTCGCTTAATTGTATGTTGATTGAATCTAGCACAAAACAGACAACTAGCTACGTCGTGGTCAGGGCCTAAAGCAAGGAATACAGTAAGAATGAAAATCCTTATGAGGTATTTGCTTCCCACATGAAATACAACTATTAACTTTTTCTGACATCGGAGTGGAGCAAGAAAAAAATTTCCCCAACGGGGTACTTAGCTTTGAGTGGAGAAGAAAAATCTTTGGACTGAAGTTTATCAGAAAAAATCGTCAGGAGTCAGCCGACCGGCATTTGCGAACTGCTATCACTGCACGGCAAGAAAGACTGGGGAAGATGGCGTTGGCTGTCAGCTTTGTACTCCTGGCACTCTGACGTCAGGGAGCATGGTTGAACAGCCGACCCCGGACCCAGACTTTGGGATTCTGGCCGACCGAGGACTGCCTGCCGGCAGGGGAGAACCCTACAGTCATGACTGCAACAGTGAAACACGATGAACATTCTGATGTTATCGAATACCAGGCTGTGATGCAGAGAGACTCGTCTCTTGATCCCTTACAGAGGCAAGCAATTGGGCCGCTCTTCAGGAGCGCTGATAGGACTGCTCAGAGAAGGAATCTCTGGAGCCTTGGTTACATGGGCCCCCTCTGCCATGGGAGAGGCGTCTTCCTGATGAGTTCCCCTTTCTGCCCTGGGAAGAAAACTCACCACGTGTGTTACAAAAAGGCCCTTGGGACTTCCTGAACCATATCTTTCGAATTTTCTGATTCCTGGTATAGGATCGTTGAGGAGTGGAAAAAAGTACGCCCACAGCAGACAGGGTTCTTTCCACCCTTCTTACATCTGGCTATTGCGTCTTTTACTTTTGGGCCAAACAGAGAAGAAGCATCAATGGCAGGAAGGGGTCCACGAAGTCACACAAGTGCATCCAGGCATGCCGTCTCATGACAACATCTGCACCCGCTGCTCTGGCCGCCCCTTCGGTTGTATGTGCAATCAACCACATGGACAAGTTAGAAATGGATTCTAGGGTGGCAAGCTGGGAGGCAACCTTGACATGTACAGTGTCAGACACTGCTCCTGCTAAGGTTCCTGAGAGTTCCATGATCAGGTCCCTTTGAAGATCGGTAAAATGTGCCAAATAATTCAACAACCATATGGCAAAGGTCACTGAAGCATAAACCCATTTCCCTAATCTGGCCAATGTCAGAGACTCTCAGTTTGGAGGATGGACAGTAGGCCTCTCCTCTGCGAGTTCCTTCTTCATGGCTGCCACCATATCATCTACTGCCAAACCCTTGGACCAGTGGGGCTGATCATCTGGGCTGAGAGAGTATTTTGTCAGGTCTCCGGGGGACTGGCTCCAGGGTGTTAGGGGCCTTCCAAGCACACTGCACAATGAGCTTCGCTAACTCATCTCCAGGCAGGGTCACCCAGGAAGAAGAAGGTCGGGCACAGAAAGCCTGCAAGAAGACAGATTCTTCAGAGGAAGGATTGGTGGGCTTCCAGACACCTCTCTGTTTTAAGATCTCTAGTACATCTCCAAAGGAGACATCTTCAGGTGGCAACCATGTGGTCCCTTCCCCTTTATCATAATCAGTATCTTCTGTAAGAGATTCTTCTGGTGAATCAACATGCTTCCTTTTGCGGGATCTCTTATGGGGTGGCTCATCAGGGGGGAGGTCTGAATTGGACTCTGAAGAGAGGGCACAATGTGGTAGGGTATCCTGCTGCTGCCGTGCCCATTGCCCCAGTGTAGTATACTGTGACAGCTGTGAGCCAGATGACGCACATATATGACATTCCAGCACCGAGGGTGCCAACTGTGAGCCTGCTGAGGTGAGTGATCTCTCCATAATCTGGAAGGCAGGCCCGCCTGAAGAGGGATGGCAGCCCAGAACAGAGAAAGACAACCTCAGAACCAGGCTCACACCCCGCTCCAATAAGCCCTCCTCCAGAGAAGGAGCAGCGGGAGGACTCGAAGCTGTCAAAGCAACCGGAACCATAGATGGTGCCATGGAAAAATAAAATTGGTGCTGCACTAGGAATCCCGGTACCAGCAGCCACATCAAAGACCCATGGGTGGGTCGGCTTCAAATGAGCCACGGTCCACAGATCCGGAACCATGGTGAGATCCACCAACAGTACCGAAGAAACTGGAACCAGGAGGGGTGCTGGCAATGAGGGCTCCAAATCCTGCAGGGAGTTTGAAGGAGGAAGATAAGTTGGAGTCGGTTCTGGGTGGGAGGGAAGTCCTAGATGGGGTTGGAATGCCTCTGGCTGCTAACAGCTGATCTACAAGTCTTACTCCATCAAGTTCCAAAAGGCTGCTGGTGGAATGAATGGACATCCCTAATGGAGATTCTGTTCAGTCAATAAAGGGATTGAGCTGCTGTCCAACAAAGGGGTCAATGGACAGAGAATATCTACTCCTAGCTAGGGTTTTGACCTTTGGCTCCATAATGAAATGACCAGAAGATTGTGATGGAGGAGAAGTGGCCAATTTCAATGGGGAAGCTACTGTTGGTGCTGAGAAGGTCTCCGGTACTGTGGAAGGGGTCGGTACCGTGGCGATTGTAGTACTTGGTTCCAAAGTCAAGGACGGGACCATGGAGGGGGTCTTAGGCACCGGTGCCGAGACAGATGTTGGTGCCAATGTAGGTTATTTAGTCTTTGGTTCAGTATGAACCTGGCCTTTAGAAGTTTTCGGTTCCTGTGAATGGGGAGACATTGGGACCGAATGGCTCCTCTTCTTTGTTTCTTTCTTAGGAGGTTTTAACACCTCCGCCTCAGACAAAGCCTCCGAAAAAGGTGTTTTTAATAAACCCTTTCAGATTAACTTATTCCTACGCTCTGCTAGGGTACGGGCACTAATGCCCTTACAGAGCTTGCACGGAGATTAGACCTGTACATGTGGCACTCCAAAACAATATATGCAGGAAAGATGCCCATCGGAGTTGGAAATCTTCCTGCCACATTTGTCACACAGTTTAAAACCTGTGGTACCTTTTTTGTCAGCCATGTTGAAAAAACAAATTATCAGGCTGAAGGTCATTTACGCAATCACCCACACAAACGCACGGTGATAGAGAGGACAGCAAAGCAAGTGGAAGATTTTTTTTTTTTGTTTGTTTTTAGATACCAACAATGGTAACACAGATACACCCAGAAGGGTAGAAAAGGAAGAAGAGGGGAAGGATACCAGCAATGGTATTAGGCAATTACTAGAGGTAAGGGGGAAGGGAGGGGCCAATACCAACTATGGTAAAAAAGTAATACCAAAAACGGTAACAAGGGAAGATAAACAGCATCATACACTAGTTTAATATTATATATGAAAACGACTAGAAATAACAAGGTTTAGGATATAAAAATTAACGAAATAGCGAAAAAATATCAATACTTAGCTTGAGAGCAGGCCTGATGCGTCTTGAAACTCTGAGTGACAAACGAGATCTGAAGGAAAGGGAAGAGAGGCACTATGGGTAACGTTAGTTTCTGGCTGGCACGAGCTTGTTATATCGGCTGAGTTGGTTCCAAGGATGGAACCAAAACCCAGCTGTCATGAATGAATGAAGATTGACAACATCACATGTACCCTTACTATTGACAATATGAACATAAACCCCCCCCCAACATACAGAGACCCTATTTGCCAATTAAAACTCAATACTCAGAAACAACTAAAAGTAACTGGTGCATATATTCCCCCAGTTATAACATTAACACACTAGAATCTATTCTCCACTGCTCATCCCACACCCTTCCCCTGAAACAATCATACTAGGTGACTTCAATTTCAACTGGCCCGCCTGCATCTTACCCCACCCAACAGCTTACACAAACCTCCATGGATTCACTCAGCTAATCCAAACCTCTACCAGACTTGACAAATTCTCCAAGAATGAATCCAACTTAGACTGGATCCTAACCAATTGGCCTTCCTTATCATACAACTCTGTGACACTACTTGACGGTCGTAATGACTGCCTTCCTACAGCCATGCTAAGGAGCCAAAATAAACCCATAAAAACCTCCTACCTACAACAAATACACCATACAAAGAACTTCAAATCACAGGACTTTATAACAGCACTACATCATTGTAACTGGGCACCCCTTACCAACCTCCCCCTAGACAAAGCAGTCGAGTACTTCAACTCTACTTTCCTAAACATATTCAACCAGCTTGCCCCAACTAGAATAAGAACAAACTCAAAACAAAAATACCCGGGTACTCCTAAAACAGAGAAATAATGCATGGGAAACTTGGCATCAAAACAAAATCGAACAAAACAGGCAAAAATACCTCAAACTAAGAAACAAATCCAAAAAAACAAATAGACCAGAAAAATCACTACTCCAACATCCATGCAAGACATGAGACAAACCCACAACAATTTTGGGCAGGTATCAATAAAATACTCCAACTTGGGAAAATCAATACCTCACCCCCACATATTGACTCCCTCACTAGCAACATTGCTACACAATTCAATTAATATTTTACCAACTCTATTCTAAACCTGACTAATAACTCCTCTTCCACAACCGATCCAATACACAAAACATCAACAAATGACCAAAACTCCTTCTCCCTTCAACCAGCATCGATCAACACAATATATAAATATTTGACAAAGCTAAGACTCACCACACTTGCAGCCAATAAACTACCAGGGGAATACCTAAAAATATAGCCAAAGCCATCTCATACCCAGTCTCCATTCTAACAAACAGGTCACTCTCTGAACAACATATTCCAATACTCTGAAAAATCTCTCACATAATACCAATACACAAAGGGGGCACACTTCAACTGAACTATCAAACTACCACCCAATTGCCATATTATCCCCCCTGTCAAAAATCCTCAAAAGATGCATACATTCCGAAATACTACACTATTTACTAAGTAACAATCTCCTGGTTGAAACACAACACGGATTCCACCCTAACCATAGTACCACCACCACCCTTATCAGTTTCACCAACACCGTAAATCAACAACAAAGCAATGGTAATCTGGTCTCTACCATCTTTCTCGATCTCTCCAAAGCATTCAATAAGGTATCTTATTCCAAACTACTAACCGTGCTCTCTGAACTCAAACTACACAACTCCACAATACTATGGTTCAAAGACTATCTCTTTAACTGCCAACAAGCCGTAAAATGGCAAAACTCCCTATCCTCCCTCCTCCCGGTAAACTTAGGTGTCCCACAAGGATCCATCCTACGACCCCTTCTATTCACCATATTCACCTACAACCTCAATAAAGCCACCTTGCATGCCAACTCGGTCCAGTACATTGACAATTCCAGCCTAACATGTTTTTCTCCCTCTCTTCAAATACTACAACAAATCATCCAAGAATCCTTTACAGCTGTAGAAAACTGGCTATCTGAATCACAGCTAATACTTAAACCCCCCCCCCAAAAACCCAATTAATGCTGTTCCACCCATCCAAAGTAACTGAACCAGTCCCATTTATTTAAAATAACCTTATACAACAATACCCATATCATACCAGTCACACAAACAAAACTACTTGGAGTAATCATATATCACAACATGAAATTTGACAAACATGTAACTCGCACCATAACAAAAGTGCATAAAAAATAGGCACCCTCTACAGATGCAAAAATTACCTGATATCTAATACTAAAGTCACCACTGCAAGAACCCACCTACTCTCCACACTACTCTATGCCTCCCCAGTCCTAGCCAACCTAAACAAAGGTGACCTACATAAACTGACTATCTGTTATAACAAGATAGCAAAATTTGCCACTGACTCATCCTACAGATCCTATCACTGCCAGTCCATCAAACAACTATCCTGGCTTGAATAGTAAACCTATTAGCCTTTAACTAACTTACAATAGCCTACCAAATCCTGTACCACCCCAAAAGACCCCTGGCTTACAAGGTCTACTACACCACTATACCAGCAACCATCCACAAAGAAGCACCAACAAAGCACTGGTGGAGGTTTCTAAAAGTAAATATAGTTCTGGAGACTCCTTATACACTAGTGCTGTTGCAAAAATATGTAATACACTTCCTCTAGATATCCGAACACTAGACAGCAAACATATCTTTAAGAACCTTCTCAAGTCCTACTTATCCATCTCATGGATATGTTCCTGCTCTAGCCATTGGTAAAATCCTTACTCCCACCTTCTCTCATCCATCCCAAAACCAGCCCCCCATAAATCTGCACGCCCCCTAATGCTAGATGAAATGTGTATTAACAAAAGTTCTATTAGTTATACTTGCTGTGTCTGATTGCTGATGTAACCATTGTATATCCATAACTAATGTATGAAGAGACTTGACTCTCTTTTCCTTTCATATTATTGTATGTATAACTTTAGAAAGATACTACTGTGTTTGAAAAACATACTGTCACTTGAAATCTTTGTATTGCCTGTATAACACTGTATAATTATTATTATATTATATAATTATTACTGTATATATTAAATGTTTATTCTAGTACAAATATCTTCCTTGTTTCTGTTTGTTTTTTTATTATGTATGCACTATTTGGAACTTTTCTCCCCAGGCCTCTGCAGAAAATGGGCAAATCTGCCCAGTTGCACTTTCCCGGTAAACAAATGTAAAATAAAAGATAAATCAAATAAATAAATGTTTGTGGAATAATTAAATATGCCAAGGTTAGCGGTAGATGAGGATCAATTGCTAACAGGATAGAAGGAGATGAGATAAAAATGGTGATGTGTAAACCAAGCCACATGAAGGTCCTCAGGAATAGATCGTATTCCTGTGGAAGTTTGGAAGCTAAGACAGAAAAAAAACTGATAAATATCAGGAAGGTTTTATTTAACAGGATTTTAAGAGGAGGAAAAGCACCAACATCCTGGAAGAAAGTGGTGGTGGCTGTAATACCTAAAGAGAGTAAAGACCCATCAGATCCAGCTTCATACAGGCCCATTTTAATCCTAAACCATGACTGTAAAGTATTTATGTCTATAATGGCTAAAAAAATGGGAAAGGTGATGCCAAAATTGATAGATATGGATCAATATGGTTTTGTGGAGGGGAGGCAGTCCTTTGACAACAATAACAGAACACTGATGATTCAGAGGGAAGCAGAAAGTAAGAAAATACTGCTGTTGTTGGTAGGTCTTGATGCAGAGAAAGCATTTGACAGAGTAAGCAGGAAGGTTATGGGTAGGGCAATGGAAGCATTTGCATTCCCTGATAAAATTATAAGGTTGATTAGGAGCATATACGACGGACTGGACGTGAAAATTAAAGTGGGTGGGTTCCTCTCTGATAATTTCTGCTTGATCAGAGGAACCAGGCAGGGGGGTTTCCTCTTTCCCCTTTGTTATTTGCATTATATTTAGATAAAATAACTGGCAAAGAAAATAAGGGACTCAGAATTTCAAGATACAATTGGTATAGTAGTCAAGAAAAGCTGACTATTTACAGATGATACTTTATACCTGACAAAACCAGAAATGGAAATTTCAGTGTTCTGGAACATTGTGAGACGGTTTCAGATCTTTTCAAGATATAAAATTAATGAAGCTTAAACAAAAGCAATAGCTGTAAATTATGTACTCATACATGAATTGGTTCAGCAATATCCATATTTATGGGGGACATGATAAAATGAAGTACTTATTAGTATGGATTAAAAAGGATTCTGGTGTGGGGAAGAGGTGGAAGATTGGCATAATGGTTAATATTTACCTTACAGACACAAGGTGCAGGGTCTAATTCCCATATGGTGTAGTTGGCTAGTATTAAAATGGCCCACAACAGCAGTTAGCCTAGTACTCACCTATGAGTATGATGAATATGGCAAGTAAGGATATGCAGGAAGAGACTAAACAAAAGATAATACAAAAACTGAGAAATCAGAAGCTCTGTTTTATGGATATAGACAACAAGATACAAGCAGTTAAAATGTGTTTAGTCCCTTTGGTTTTATACTTATGTCAGGCATATTTGTATCAACCAGAGGAGAAGTTGTGGATAGCAATTAATAAAGAGCTGAAGAATTTTATGTGGGAGGGGAAGACGGCAAGAGCCAAGTGGAATAAGGTGGTTCTTCCAATAGCACAAGTCGTTCTTGGGATTACCTGATCTGAATGGGTATTCCAGAGCAACACAATTAAGGCTCTTGTACATAGCAAAAGCAGAAACCTATAACTCAAAGTAGAAAGGGATGATGACAAAACAGGGGGAAGCCCAAAAAACAAGAAGAAATTGGGAATTTGGAAGCAGATCCCAAAGGAAAATAACAATAACCATACAGCATATTATATTCATAAAGTAGCAGCAGGTCTTCTAAGAACTACACCAACATGGGAATGGAGAAAGTCTCAAACATGTGGGCAAATCAGTCAAGCGACTAAGGCATAGAATTATTCAGCATAGGTCGGAGATTCGTAGGAATATATCTACTAACTCACTGGCTTGCCACATTTCTGCAATGGGTGCTGCTCATGAATTTGACTTTAGGGTCATAGCTATTGTACACACAGGTATTAGACGTGGAGACCATGTTAATAATGTGTACATGAAGCAGATAAAGACCCGGGCCTAAACAAACAAGTTACACTAAAACCTATTCTAAAAAATAAACAAAGGAAAATTAGAAAAAAATGAGAGGAAGATATGTATATACTCCTTACCCCTCTTATCACTGTTTCTGTATCTTTAAGAACTGGGTGTTCACCTTAATCAATTAATGGCTGTGTCATGTGCTATTAGTATAAAGGAAGGATGTTTTTGATATCCAAAAGCTTTGTCGTTTTTTTAATAAATTTTATTTGGCTTGACAGTGTGGAGAGATTATTTTCTTTTTTAATGGAGAAAGTCTGCCAATAGGGAAGATTGCAATTAGGGATACAGACAATAGGCAAGAGGGGGCAGGAATATACTGGAGAAAACTGGCAAAGGAACCAAGGTATTGGGAGCAAATACTGAGAGAGGGAAAAGTAATAGAATGGGAAGATGCCAAGAACTTGTCTGGACTGCAGGCTACAGACTGATATCACTCCTTGATATAGAAGGCACGTGAAGAAAAATAAATGGGGAGGGGGGTCCTAAATGAAAGAAAAGCACTGGTAGAATTTTTTGTAGAATCTAGAACAGAAGTTGCCGTTAAGAAAGGAATAATTAGTAGAGCATATAAAATATTGCATGATAACTATAAGAATCAATCAGAGGAGGTTAGGAAGAATTGGGAAGAGAGACTGGATAAGCAATTCACAAAGAAACAATGGGAGGATATATGCATGTCTCTCAAAAATGCAATAAAATATAGAAAATTTAGGATTTTTCCCTGGAAGTGTTTACACAGGTATATTTACACCCCAAGCAAACTTCAAATAAGGTAGGCAGCAAATGTTGGAGGCATGATGGGGACGAAAGAGGTAACTGGGAGTGTAATGAGTTGACAGACATTAAAGATTGAAAAAAAGAATGCCACGGCCGGACTGCAAAAAAACGTTTTTAATACTTAATTTAAAACGCTTGACAATAAAAGTACGTTTTTCGTCCCATTTGAATACAGGAATAATATAAATGTAACTACATAATTGTATATTTACAAATATATAAATATACAATTTTTGTACTTATGGATTATCGTACATCATAATGATCACATATCATACATCTCACATTGTATCATATTTTACATTTTATATTTTATATAATACACATTTTGTATGGTTGAGGTGTATGTATATATATTTAATTTAAAAGCAGATAGGAAAGTGTATCTAATAATATACAATATATCAGACCATAGGGATTTGTAAAGTTGTTTATGTCATAATGCTTTCTTTATTTAGATTATAGGGATTTGTAAAGTTGTTTACGTTTAAAATGAATTCTTCCAGTCTCTTTTGTCAGGCTGTATATGCCTTTAAGAAGCAAAGTAATTTTAGGATTTGGCGTGCTTTTTGGAAACTATGTATAAAAACCAGTCTTAGAATTTTTAGATTGTTTGAGTTTCTGAAGAAGTCCTGTATTCAAACGGGACAAAAAAACGTACTTTTATTGTCAAGCGTTTTAAGTTAAGTATTAAAAACGTTTTTTTGCAGTCCGGCCGTGGCATTCTTTTTTTCATTCGTTTGGAGATTGCAGTTGTTTGGAGTTTGTCTTTTTGAACATGGCTGAGGACACTTTGCAAGGAGATTTTAAGAGCTACTGATACTGAAATTGAAAATGACGGAATGAACAAGTTAACACAACTTATAGCTTTATTGTCTCAGAAGGTTGAGACAATGAATGAGAGACTGGATGCAATTTCTTTCATCCCAAACAGGCAGCAGGATCGGATGGGCGTATTGGACATACAACAACCAACGCAGTTGCAAGGGAACATAGTTGATAATCAAGGACATAAATCACAAACAGGTACTGTAATGGGGGCTAATGCTTTAAATGCTCCTATTAATGTCCTTAACGTTCCTAATATTGGGCAATTGCCACAGGTACCTTGTGCGATAGGTGGGACATTAATAACATCAAGTGTAAATGTCAATAATAATAGTATGGTCTCTCCATGAAATGAGACAAACATCAATATCGGGAATAATGTACCAGTGGCACAGAGGATGTGTATACAAGATCGAGGTAATTTTAATACAGTACCCACAGGAACACAAATCCCAAATTTGAAAGACGGGTTAATCACACCAGTGGGCCTAAATAGACCGGAACCTTTGAACAGTGAGGTAGGAATGGATCAGAATAATAGTCCACTCTTGTCCAATTTACTTGATAATTTGGACAGCAGCATGTTGAAATTCAAGAAGTTTAATCTTGAAATAGAGTACTTTCAAGAGTGTATAAAGGCTGATATAGTTCCTAAAGGCCTGAGAACCTGGCGCTACCCTACTGGTCTGGTAGCTGGTTCTGATTTTCATAAAGACCTAATAAAGGTCTTTAACCAGCAAGGTATACAGCTGATGGAAATGATGATAAAACATTACACTATACAAGCTAAAGAATTGGGAGAAAACATCGAAAAAATAGATGTTGCTATAAAACAACATAGTGATTTTAGTCAATATAAATATGATTATTTAAGTTGTTTTCAAAGCATTGAAAAACACATTGAGAAAATGAGGTATACAAAGATCAAAAAACTGGATAGAGATAAGATGCAATATAATGAAGGTAGAGCATACCCCCTACCTCCATCATCACAAACGAGATTGAATGTTTTGGCAGATCAGACTAGATTCAATAAGCAGGAGAGAAATACTAGGCATAATATGTCGTTGTCTAGTAATCAAGATCAATCTTCTGGTTCCTGTCAGCAACAAACAAGTAATGATGAATTGGCTAATGACCAAGTAAGACGAAGTGAAAGATTAAAGGAACGGAATAATCCAGAAGTGGGGCCTTCAAGCAACATTGCTAATCCGAATAATAATCAGGGTTTTCAGAGATCCAATCAGAAAAAACAATGGAACAAGAGGAAGAATCAGAACAACAGGAGATGACCAATGAGACAAATGAGCATATGGTCCCCACATTGGTAAAAGATCGTAAAGGGGATTTTACCATATACAACTACTCCTCTTTTCGGGTTTCAGAACATATGGCAGGCACCCTAAGGGCTTAACTTTTGTGCCATCATCTAAGATGGATTTAGCTGAAACCATTTGTGATTTGAAATTATTTGTTAGAAAATTGAACTTGAAAATGTTATTGGGTAATCAGGCACCACATAATTCTGGGTTTAGAGTACCTAGTGTCTACAATCCTCCTTTACAAAACGCTCTCTATATCTTTGAGAGGGTCTGTGAATTGGATTTAAGGCAGTTAAGTAGGTGTAGGCTTAATAAAACAAATAAATGCAAAAAGCCACTAAAACACTAAGAAAATAAATGAAATGGCGGGAGGAACTGCACGAAGTAAATCCACAAGTGCCAGGCAATAGCGTATAAAAATTTAATATCCGCTTTCATCAAATGACTTCATCAGAATACACTTAATGAAAAAGACACAATGCCTTAAATACACTCAATTAAACAACCAATTGACTTAATTGACAACTAATTAAATGGAAAACCATTAAAAACACAAAATTCAAAAGTTAAAAAAAGCAGACAAATCAGTCTCCTTAGAAATAGCTAGTTTACGATGTTTCAAAAAACATTTCAAGTTGATGGTTTCATTTAACCCTGGCATAGTGTCTGATTTTAATCTAATCTGCCAAAGTGTCTCTCTTTGTTCTAGGTAGTTTTTAAAATCACCAGCCCTCATGTCTGATTTACAAACTTCTAAGACAGAAAAAATAAATTTTTTGAAAGACGAACAGACAACAGAATGTTTATATAAAGTGTTGTTCTGATCTTTACTTTTAATTCCATAAAGATGTTCCTTTGTACGTGTACCTAAACTTCTTGTGGTCATTCCCACATAAAATGCAGGGCACACACTACACATGCTAATGTATACAACTCCACAGGTGTTACAATTAACATAGTCAGGAACTTCCAAAATTTTTTCTGATGTAACTATGGAGATGTAAGGCCCTTCAGAAATATATCTGCAAATTTTACATTGATGGCAACAAAACATGCCTTTCTTTCTTCTGACTGTGGAGCTCTCATCTAAAGTGTGACTTTCTAATATTTGTTTAAGGTTGTTATTTTTACGAAACACAAAACTAGGTTTGGTTCCGACAACACGAACAATGTCAGAATTTCCTTGAAGCACTCTCCAATTCCTCTCAAGTGCAGCCCTGATGTGATAAGAGTCACTACTTCCAATTCCTCTCAAGTGCAGCCCTGATGTGATAAGAGTCACTACTCATTTCAAGAGAACAAATTACATCAGAATTACTTTTATTGGATGATTGTTCACTATGAACATTCACTTTAATAACCACAGGTTTGTTCAAAATTGCTGGAAAATGAGTTGAACGTTTGTTGAAAACCTCATTACCACTATCAATTAATAAATTTTCATCATAGCCTCTTTGCAAAAACATTGAGGCAATAAATTGAAATTCCTGTACTAAGTCTTGTTCTCTTGTTGTCATCCGACTAGCTCTAATGTATTGTCCTCTAGGGATGTTTTTAATAACATGTTTCGGGTGTCCACTTGAATAATGTAGGTATCCATTAGTAAAAGTTTCTTTCCTAAAAATCTTGCTATGGAATCTATGATCTAAACTGTCCCACCAAAAGTGAATGTCTAAAAAATTAACTGCCAAACCTATGTCACCTTTGGTAAATTTCAAATAACCCACTGTAGAATTAACTTCCAAAATAAAAGCTTCCACAGTATCGAGGCTACCTTCAATGATAAAAATTAAATAGTCAATGTATCTACAATAAAAGCTAATATGAAATTTACTCATCAAAATGGGAATTAATTCAAGCTCCCACCATGCCATAACTAGATTTGCATATGCAGGTGCCACCGGAGAACCCATGGCAACACCTCGTTTTTGTTTATAATACCTGTTATTAAACAAAAAGAAATTGTTGTCTAAAATAATTTCTAACAATCTGCAAATCGTAGATATAACAGTGTTGTTAAATTGTTTCTTTTTAAATAAAAAACTACTATAGCTTCCACACCTTCTTCATGCGGAATGCAAGTATGTAATGAAATAACATCCATGGTGAAAAGGACACGTCTTTCTGGATCAAAAATCCCCCTATCTGAAAAATTTCTCAATTTCTCCAAAAAATGCCAAGAGTCTCTGACAAAAGATGGTTCATGGTCTAATAATGGCCCCAATACAGCATCTATAATAAGAGAGACTCCCTCTGTGATGGAATGAGGTGAAGAAACTATGGGTCTGAACGGGGGATTTAATAAATCCTTATGTGTTTTTGGGATCCCGAAAATTACCCCTATTTTCGGTTCTTGCGCAACACAAAATTCGTATAGTTCAAGACTAATTTCTCCTGACATGAGTGCCTCATATAAATGAGAATGTATCAACCGAAAACATTTAAGAATGTCATAAAGAGCAACCTGTTCATATTCAAGAGTGTTGTTTAATATTTTTAACATGTTAGAGTTGTATACTTCCTGATCCATAATAACTATATTTGATCCTTTATCACTTTTCATAAATCTAAATTGATTACTCAAAATTTTAAATTTTTTAATGCTTTCCTTTCATCATAACTTAAATTGTCACAAACGTAACTTTTGGTTTTTAACAATTTGTCAATATCTTCAATACAAAGTTCTTCAAAAACTTTGACTGTGTGATGTAATCTAGGTGTATAGCTGGAAGGCTTACTCAAAACATTACTAATATCTGGCAGATCATACATCAAATAAGATAAATTCAGCTTCCTAGTAAATTTTTTAATGTCAATAATAGTTCTACTATAATTCACTCTGTTGTTTGGGATAAAATTCAACCCATATTTTAAAACTGTAATCTCAGTGTCTGTAAAGACATGTTTGGTTAAATTAATGATACTGAAACTATCCATTTGTTCAGTCAAGCTTCGTCCCCCGACGAGTTGGACCCCAAAAAAGTCTGACTTCTGGTTAACATAGTGGTCTTGATATTGTTTATGACTGTTTTTTAAGGTGTAGGCTTAATTGTGTCAATAATTTAGTCCAGGAGGAAAGGGAAGAGCTCGAATGCCTGATGTCCGCTAATATCATGATCATGAATCCTGATAAAGGCAGAGGTCTGGTCTTTATGGATTTACCGAACTATGAAAATCGCATCAACATTTTGGAAGGTGACGCTTATGTCAAAGCATCACTTAATGAATATAATAAAGCTAACCAGTTTATAAAAGGTTTTCTCAATGAGTTGTTTATAGAGGCAAGAATAGATTTGCACACCTTTAATTATTTAACAATTTTGGCCCCTTGAACACCATATATATTTGGAGTACCCAAAATACATAAGAGCCTTCATAACCCACCATTTAGACCTATAGTGGATTGTAGAAATTCGTCCACTTATGCATGTGCAAAATTGTGGATTCAATTTTGAAGAAATATGTAATACAAGAACCATGGATTTTGAAGGACTCTTGGGCATTTTTAGCTAGTTTAAATAATTTTTCTTATTTACAACAAAATAATTTTATAACACTGGATATAAAAGATTTGTACACTTGTATCCCTCAACAAACAGGGATTGAATGGGTAGTGCCTAGAATGGGCCAATTAAATGCATCTCAAGCAGAAATAACCTTGGTTCAAGAGATGTTGGATATAATTTTAACTTACAACTTCATACTATTTAATAAAGAATATTATAGACAGAGAGAAGGAGTGGCAATGGGCTCACCATGTGGCTCTAGTTATGCCAACATGGTGTTGGCACATTGGGAGACCACATACATTTTTATCAATGGATTGTTCAAGGATGTTGTAAAATATTATGGTAGATTTATTGATGACATCTTCGTGATTATAGAAGGGTCGTCAAGTGATGCCATAGAATTGGTTGATATGATGAATAACACAACTCAATTCTTAGAATTGTCCTATTCGTTCCACGATAACGTTATGGTTTTTCTGGATGTTGAGGTGTCAAAAAATAATGTTGATAGGCGCTATGAAGCCGTATTATATAGGAAGCCACATATTCAAATAAATTTCTACATTTTTCTAGCGCTCACCCCTTGCATCAGAAACGTTCTGTCTTAAAAGGCCAATTAGTAAGGGCTGCAAGAATGATATCAATTGATGAGAAATTTCAAAAAGAATGTATGGTTTTAAAGGAAATGTTTCTTAGTAGAGCTTATCCTATCCAATTGATAGAGGATCTAATCCAGGAAGTAACATTGAAAAGAATGAATGGAATTTATGAACCAATACTTAATATTAAGGTAGATACCATCAATAAAGAGGTCAATCCAAGTGAGTTAAATCTTGATCAGGTTGTATCTGTACCCCTTCAAAATGAATTTGATTCAGCGTGCATTATGAGCTTTTCATCCAACTATGCGGGTATAAAAGAAATTATTTTTAAAAATTGGTCTTTATTAAAAGACGAAATGGAATTGAGTACCATTTTTAATTTTATACCAAAAGTGATTTGGAGAAAGGGCATTAGTTATAAAGAAATATTTCAAAGACAAAGAAAATGTAGCAATCGAAATATACGCATAAAACAATGTGGGTGCTGCCATTATTGTTATGTAATAGATGAAGGTAGTAATATAGTTATCAACTCCTTCCCAATTTGGTTAAAGGGCAGTTTCAATTGTAATACCAGGGGTGTAGTTTATGTTGCAAAGTGCCAAGCATGTCCCTCTTTTTATATAGGTAAAACAGATAGAAGATTAAGGGACAGAATATCTGAACACCTAAGAAGTATAACACAGAAAAGAGAGGACAATGCTTTGGCAATGCACACCATAATGCACCCACAACATAAATTTAAATTTAAAATAATCCATCAGATTCCACAAGATGATAGAGGAGGGCCATCAGGTTTATTACTAGAGAAAATGGAGCTGATCTGGCAACTTAGATTAAATGCCTTTGTAAACCCAGGTTTAAATGATAAATGCTCAATAATGTGTTTGTTGAGGTTGAGAAGTTTGGAAAGATAGTTTTTTTAAAATAATAGTTTTTAAAATAATAATAATTCACAAAAATAATAATTACAAATAATTTTTTATAAATAATTTTTAAAAAAAGTATTCCAAACAAGCTCATTAATTTAAGACGTACATGAACATACATGTTTCATTGAGTAGTAAGTTCATGAAAGTGTATATATATATATATATATATATATATATATATATATATATATATATATATATATATATTTTATCATACAGAAAATATATATGTGTATGTCCTTAAATAATCCATTTATCATTATTTATATTTTATACATATATTTGTTTCACACATTGTTATAGGTATGCAGATGGGTGGGTGCTTGAGTATATACATATTTATATTTACATGTGTATTCATAGGCACATATGAGTGGTCATATATTTTGAAATATAAAAACATAAACATAAGAATACAGAAATATAGAAATATGCACTTATGTGCCTTAAGCACATGGGAGTATGAATGAATGAATGAATTTACGAATTTATGAATTTTATTGAATTTTATTAAATATTTTATCAAATATTTTATTAAATATCAAATATTTTATTAAATGTTCGTTTAGAATTTTTCAGTACCTAAAATGGTGAATGAAATGTAACTACATAATTGTATATTTACAAATATATAAATATACAATTTTTGTACTTATGGATTATCGTACATCATAATGATCACATATCATACATCTCACATTGTATCATATTTTACATTTTATATTTTAAATAATACACATTTTGTATGGTTGAGGTGTATGTATATATATTTAATTTAAAAGCAGATAGGAAAGTGTATCTAATAATATACAATATATCAGACCATAATAGGGATTTGTAAAGTTGTTTATGTCATAATGCTTTCTTTATTTAGATTATAGGGATTTGTAAAGTTGTTTACATTTAAAATGAATTCTTCCAGTCTCTTTTGTCAGGCTGTATATGCCTTTAAGAAGCAAAGTAATTTTAGGATTTGACTCGCTTTTTGGAAACGATGTATAAAAATCAGTCTTAGAATTTTTAGATTGCTTGAGTTTCTGAAGAAGTCCTGTATTCAAACGGGACGAAAAACGTACTTTTATTGTCAAGCGTTTTAAATTAAGTATTAAAAATGTTTTTTTGCAGTCCGGCCGTGGCATTCTTTTTTTCATTCGTTTGGAGATTACAGTTGTTTAGACATTAAAGATTCCCTGCAGACTGCTCTGTCAGAGATGCTGGGTGAGCAAATTGGAGTAACTGGGGAAATTATTTTTTTGTGCTATGATACAGAATCGGAATTGACTAGACATAGTAAGGCCTTGCCGAGTCTAATTATGATGGCTGCCAAAAAAGCAATTACTAGAAAATGGAAATCAAAGTCTAAACCAACTTTACTAGAACTAATGAAGACTAACAGAAATAAAACAACTGGAACTGGGATATTTAGAAAAAGGTAAGAGCAAATTACACAGGAAAAAATGGGAAATGTGGGATCAATACACGCAGAGGAGGAACAAGGTTTAAAAGAAGGCAGGATATATGAATGAGCCATGTAATGGTTGACTAACACAAGGTTTAAAAAGGCAGGATATGAGCGAGCCATGTAATGGTTGACTAACAATGACTGAATATATTAAAAGTGATGTATAATTTTTGTAGCTACAGTTGTGTTGGCACGGTTTGGAATCTATAATGTGTGCAACTGAGACCATGTCGCTATGGTTTACTTTCATTTATATAAATGTAACATTGCCTGTGGCATACATAATAATTTAATAAAGATGTTTCTTGTTTTAAAAATAAATGGGCAAGAAGGGGCTGGAATTTACTGGAAAAAACTGGCAAAAGAACCAAGGTATTGGGAGTAAATAATTAGAGATGGAAATTTAATAGAATGGGAGAAGGCCAATAATTTATTTGGACTGCATGCTAGAGATTGCCTTCCTTTATCAAGAATTGATATCAGAATACAGGCAAACAGAAAAAAATAGGATCATCCTAAATGAAAGACCAGCACTGGTAGAGTTTTTAGTAGAATACAGACTGGGAGCTGCTGTTAAAAAGGAATAATTAGTACGGCATATACAATATTGCATGATAGATATATTAATCAGAGGAGGTTAGAAAGTATTGGGAGGAGAGACTGGATAAGCAATTCACAACAAAAATATTGGGGGATATATGTGTGTCTCCCAGATATGCAACAAAGATTTAGGATCCTTGCTTGGAAACATGTACACAGGTATTTTTATACACCAAGAAGGCTCCAAAGAATTTTTTCCTCAGGCAGACAGCAAATATTGGAGGTATGATTGGGAAGAAAGAGGTAACTGGGAATATATTTTCTGGGAGTGTAATGAGTTGGCAGACGTTAAAAATTCAATGCACAACACTACTCTATCAGAAAAACTGGGTCAGCAAATTGGTATGACTACGGAAATAATTTTTTTGAGCTACGATACAGAATTGATATTGCCTAGACATAGTAAGGCCTTGCCGAGTCTAATTATGGTGGCTGCCAAAATAGCAATTACTAGGAAATGGAAATCAAGCTCTAAACTAACTTTACTAGAAGTAGTGATTATGGTAACAGAGATAAAATAACTGGAAATGGGGGTCTATATTACCTTTTCGAAAGGGCTGTTCATCGAACGCCCTTTCATCGACACACATCCACCGAAATACCAAAACTCCAAATAGCCACATAAGCAAATTTTTTTTCCCAGGGGAAAATCGCTTGGCTGTTAGGAATTTTCCCTTTCCTCCACTGTTGTGCGATCTTGGAGGTGGTATATTTAGGTAGGGGGGTGTGGGGGGGCACAGCCTCCACATCAGGGAGAGGTGTGGTGGGCGAAGCCCCCACTTCACAGGGTCTGCCGGTTTGTTTTGTTTGCTGTTGGCACAGTGAAAATCACTTATGTGGTCGTTCGAAGTTTTGGTATTTCAGTGGATATGTGTCGATGTAAGGGTATTCAATGCCCTATCGACATCGTAATATAGACCCAGAAATGGGATTGTTAGAAAAGGGTGGGAGGAAATTACATAGGAAAAAGTAGAAATTATGGGAACAATACTTACAGATGTGGAACAGGTTTAAAAGAAGGCAGGATATGAATGAGCTATGTAATGCCCGACAGCGACTGCATAGATTGTTAGTGATGTAAAATGTTTGGAATTAAAATTATGTCAGTATTTCTTTTTTCGTTTACATAAATCTATGACTATCTACTTCATAAGTGATAATTTAATAAAGGTGTTATAACAAAAAAAAAATCAGGGACAGCTAAAAAGCTTATTTCCTTATCTCTCTCTCTCTCTCACACACACACACACACACACACACACACACACACACACACACACACACACACACACACACACACACAGCACTTTACTGACTTGTGCACATTTTGGATTTCTGGTTGCAATGTAATATTTTGCAGAAAAAGATATTTCAGTGTTCTCCCACTGATCATACCTTTCAGTTGTTTAACTTACTATTCTGAACATTTGGAATAATTTTTAGGTACAATTCTAATTTACATACTAAGTTAATGAAACATCAGGTTTTGAAGAGTAAAAAGTAAGAAACAGTAACGTCCAGCATTATTGACCAATTGTACTCACTCATAGATCACTCAGAAAAGCTCAAGAACAAATGGAAGTTGCACGGCTGGCCAGAAGCAAACGCAGCACAGAAGTCCCTTTAGCTGATCTGTTGCCAGTGACATAAACTGTACTGTAATTCTTATAATGTCTGAATTGTAATTCTTCTGTTGCAACATTTTTTCCAATGAAAACATGCCACTTTTTCACCTTTCCTCTACACACTCAAAAGTAAGGCATCTAGCGACCTTGCTTTTTTGCATGTGTACCGTAACTGTATTTTTTTTTTTTTTCTGTAAGAAGAGCATGGATGGTAAATATGGAAGAAAAACATGCTTGGCACTACACAATAAAGTACAGAAAAAGGCACCACTGAGTTAACAGGACATCTAGAGGGAAGACAGTGAACTGCACATTGGTGATCCAGATATGTATAATATACAGCTGATAGAATACACCACAAATAATGGCTATTTGGGATCAATCACTTTAACAGCCTGAGAAACATGAAAAAGTAGGTACTAATTCAGTAAAATTTCTTTAAAGCAAGCCTTGTCTAATACTATGACTGATCACAATGGAAGTGGTTCAACAGCACATGGTGGATGCAGTTTACCTTGAATTTAGCAACTCTTTTAATTAAATTCTGCACATAAAGATAATGGTGAAAATGCGAGAATGCAGTTTTGGAGAAGCTACTATACTGGATGGAGAACTATCAGTGAATTTGGAGGATGGCAGAAAGCGGAGTAGCATATTCAATAATACTCAAGACAAGAAAATTGTTTCAAGGATCTTGTGACAGGAATACATAAGGAACATCACTTGCCAGCTTGTTGATACAGTCTACCAGACTTCTTTTAATTTTAATTTAATTTATTTGTTAAACAGGTAAGTGAACTGGTCATCTTGGACTTTTTTAGCAATGACCCAGGCCACAAATTCAAGGGTAAATGTTAACATCTGACGGCAAGTACACAATTGGGTACAGTCCAAAATTTGACCAGAATTACAGTTGAACTACTGGAATATTTGGTAGCAATTTGTTAAAAAAAACTGCTTCAAATTAAGACAAATTAGTCAATTTTAAATTATACAAATCAGTCTCAAACATTTGCACTCAGTCTGTAGACCATATGGCACCTGGCTATTCAATTTGCAGATAGTGCTAAAGCAGAGAAAGCAAAGAATACCAGACCTTGCAAAATAATGATATAATTACAAATATTCTAACCTGTGGTGATATGGATTAAGTCCAAGGATCAGAATAAAACTGCCAAAAGGAGGAGTAATTGCATATATCCAAAAAGGCCTCCACTACAAGAGGTTTAAGGTATTACATACTGAAGATTCTAAGCTTGGCCAGGTCTGTGGGGAGTGGAAATCTATGGCCATAACTGCGACTGGGGATGACAGAGGGAAAGGTCTGCCACAGTGAATCACTAGGCAATCCAGCCACCACTGTAAATATTTCTTGCAGGTACTGATCATGATAATTGGTTTGGCGAGAAGACGCTAATGTTGAGACCACTGCACATGAAAGAGCCATTGTTGAATACTCGTGTAGTAGCTTGCAAACTCTGCCGTTAGTACTGACAATGCCAAAAGCCCCAACACTTTGAGAATTAGAGCTGCAGTGGGAGAGGAAGCCTGAAGAAGAGTGTGCACTGCCAACTTCAATGTTTGAATTCTGTCCTGCAGAATGGGACCTATGGATAGTGTAGTGTCCAGATGACATCCTATGTAAATAATCTTTTGAGCTGGTTCAAGGTTTGACTTCTGAAGATTTATGTAGCCTGAGCAAGTAATCCCTAACCTCTATGAAAGACTCTGTCATGGGAGCAGCTATTAGCCAGTCATCCAGATATCGGAAGATCCTGTATCCCTGGAGATGCAGATGAGCAATTACAACAGACATGCATTTGGTAAACATCCTGTGGACTGTGGTGAGACCAAAGATTAAGGCTCTGAATTGGTAATGGCTGGCTCCTAGCCAGATGCAAAGGCACCTCCCTTGTATTAAGAAAAGCCTCTGTATACAATCCCTTTGATCCATTTGTCATGTATAATAGCCTTCCATGCCATTGGGTAAGGAAAAGATGACCCCTCACAGCCTTCAGAGGGGAGCAGTTGGGCATCCCTTCAGGGACATGGGACATTGTTACTTATCAGAGGCGTGCTCACAATATCATTGGTTTTGTGGACCTCCACTGTTTCTGGGTCTGTTTTCATTAAAGGTGACACCACGACTGCCCCTGTCAGAAGATGCCTCACATTGTTGAAGTACAGACTTTCTGAACCAAAATGAGAATTGTAATTTCCTACTATACACTATAGTTCCGCTGTGGCGACCCCTAACTGGGAAAAGCCGAAAGACACAAACAATAAAAAAACACTATTTGAGGGACCCTGAACTTTACTTCAACAGCAGAAAGGTTTCTTGCTATCATGCTCATGCTTCAACATCCTTTCATTTACTGATGCACCAAACAACAAAGATCCATCAAAGTGGTCACTGGTGAAAGACAACGAAGTGCTGTTCAAAGTCACAGAGGCGCAGGGATGACTGAAACCTCATGGCCACACTGGCTCTGGCTGCTCTCACTGCTTCATCTGCCACATTGTGCATGATGTGCATGAAGAGGTTCATAATGTTGGACATGGTTGCCAAGGCTGCTTCCAGTTGCTTTCTACACTCCAATGGCAGGAGGGCTTTCAGAGCAGTTACAACTTGATGAGATAAATCTTTCTGAATTGCTGGGAGGATGGAAATCATCTGTCATCTCTTTCTTAGTTGGTGCTGCCACAACGATGCAATATAACTGGGGGGGGGGTGCTTTGCCCAGTGCTGGCCTAAGGATCATATCTGGTTTTCATAGTACTGCTTCACAAGTGTCTGGCTCCTGGCATGATCTCCTCACCACCTGGACAATTAACTAGTCTGCTGGATGAACTACAGAGAAAGTAGATGGGGTTAAACTATAAGCCTCAAAAAGTACTGCTTCATCCTTGGGAGGAAGTTGTGGTCCATGATCCTCTCTGCTGCATCAGTTCTAAGATATTGCCAAATGAGCCTTCTTCAGGATGGGGTTGCAGGGTATATCCCTCTCTATCATATGAGTTTGTATTGGATGTGAGAGACAGACAGGGAGATTCTGTTCTTCCTTTTACATGTCCTCTTTTTTGGTAGCTTGGGGAGGTGTTACCAGACTCCTCAGAGGACATCAGCTGCTGTGGAGCAACAGTTGTGAGGCTCATGGATTGACTCTGACCCAAGGATGCCGAATGGAAAGAAGTAGAGAAGGAGAGTGGGAGCCGGAGAGTGTAGCCATTCCCAAGAAGGTCTGCAATGATCCTCTCCAAAATCTGATCTGAAGAAACCATCCCAGCCACCAGATCCATTCCTGCTCAAAGAGGAATGACCAGAGCGGAGACAGCAAAGTACAGTTGTGTACACTTACCATAAATGTAGATGTTCGAGTGTATTCACTGTTGCAGTCATTACATTTGGGTAATCCTGCTGGCAGGTTGCCCTCAGTCGGCCTGAATTCTAAAGTCTTGGGTCCTGCGTTGGCTACTGTCGCCCATTCCCTGACGTCAGGTCGCCAGGGGTATAAAAGAAGCAGCCGATGCCATTTTCTTCAGTTTTTCTTGCCCCAGATGGCAGGTGCCCCCTAAAAGGGTAGCCAAAATTTATATATTTATATATATATATATATATATATATATATATATATATATATATATATATATAAATAAATACATGCAGCAATATAAACTTTACCTTCATCTACAAGCAAATACACCACATAGGTTGTATAAATCAGAGAAGGAAAGATAAGTTCCAGCAGAAAAAAGGGGGATGGCGGGTGGGTAACCTGGATTGCAACAGTGAATACACTCGAACATCTACATTTATGGTAGGTGTACACAACTGTACTATGTTCTTCATGTTTCACTGTTGCAGTCATTACATTTGGGTAGAGTCCCAAAGCTATGGTTGGGAGGCTGGAGCTAAACCACATTAGGAGTGGCTATGAGGCCCTGCAGAACTGCAGTGGCAAAGCCTGCCCTGGATTTAGAGTAGAGTGGTAGTTGATAGTGCTTTGTAAAGGTGTGCACTGAACTCCAAGTAGCAGCCTCTAAAATGTCTTTGGTTGGTACTCTCCTGAGAAAGTTTGCTGAAGTGGCTGCAGCTCTGGTTGAATGTGGCCTAATGCCCTTAGGCACTGGCTTGCCAAGTTGAAAACAGCAGAAACGAATGCAGTGGCTTATCCACTTTGAAATAGTCTGCTTTGAGAAAGCCTTTCCTTGTGATTCTGCAGCATATGCCACTAGTAATTGCTCTGTCTTCCTGAAAACTTTGGTTCTGTCCAAGTAGAATCTAAGTAGTCTGTGTACATCCAAGGAATGCAGAATTCTCTCTCCCTTGTTCTGTGGATTTGGATAAAAAGTTGGTAGATGAATAGTTTGTTTAAGAGCCACACTGGACACCACTTTAGGCATAAATGTTGGGTTTGTCCTCAGAGAAACCCTGTCTGGATAAAAGGTTCCACAGCCATGAGTGCCTGTAGTTCTGAAACTCGTCTTGCAGAAGTTATTGCTAGGAGTAGAGCTGTTTTCCAAGATAAAAATTTTATATCAGCAGTAGCAGCTGGCTCAAAAGGAGGCAGGGTGAGTTTTTCCAAGACATAGTTGAGGTCCCATGCAGGCATTGGTGATCTCCTTGGAGGTCTTAAATTTTTGGCTCCTCTGAGGTACTGCTTTAATAAGGGATGAGAAAAGATTGGTGGCTCTGTATTGTAATGAGCCAAAATGGCAGAGGCATGAATTTTAATAGATGAAAAAGATGGGCCTTTGTCCAGCATCTCAGTTAAGTATTGCAAAATCTGAGGAATATTTGGCACAGCTGTATCAGTTCCTTGTGCCTGGTTCCAAGCACAGAATCTCTTCCATTTTCCAGCATAAGATTTTCTAGTACTAGGCCTTCTGGCTTCCAAAATGACATCCATCACAGCTTTACTGACAGGTGCGTTTTGTATGACTACATTATTCGCCAAGCTGCCAGGTTTAAAGTCCTGAGTTGGCTGTGCAGGATCTGATTGCTTTGCTGGGACAGTAGATAAGGTACTTTAGGTAAGGTCCAAGCTGGGCATTGAGACAAGCTCCTTAGTATTGGAGACCAGTACTGGTGGGGCCAGTCTGGGGCAATCAGTATCATCTGTGGCTTCTCCTGTCTGACCTTTAGGATTACCTTGGGTAGGAGAGGCAGTGGGGGAAGGCATATACTGACAGGCTTTTCCAGCTGAAAGATAGGGTGTCCATGTTCCATGCTTGTCTGTGATAAATCCTTGTGCAGAATCTTTTTAGTTGGCAGTTGTGAGGGTAGGCGAATAGTTCTATGTCCGGGCACCCCCATTTCCTTGTTATCATGCTGAAGACTTGTGGATCCAGCTGCCACTCGTGGGGATCCATGAGGTTTCTGCTTAGTTCATCTGCCAGAGTATTTTTCCTTCCTGGCAGGAATTGCACCTGCAGATGTACTTGGTAAGTCAATGCTGTGTCCCACAAAGTCAAGGCTAGTCTGCAAAGGGGGTAAGAATGTGTGCCCCGCTGCTTGTTTATATACCACATGACCATGGTGTTGTCTGTCTATCAGTAGTTGTCCCGGAGGAAGTAGGTCCTTGAAGGCTGTCAGGGCATTTTGAACAGCTAGCATCTCTTTTTAATTGATATGTAGATGCATTTGGTTTGAGGTCCATGTGCCCTGAATGCATCTTCCTGCCAAGTGGGCCCCCCAGGCATAATCTGATGCATCCGTTGTTAGTGTCTGCCTGGCTGGGGGTAATGTGAATGGCTGTCCCTTGTTTTGGTGACAAGCCTTTGCCCACCATCGAACCTCCTGTTGCAGGCAGGGAATGAGAGTAATCATAGTTTCCTGGCTGTGGCAATGTTGAGTCCAAACACTTTTTAGACCATTGAAGTTTCCTCATATGCAGTCTTGCATATGGAATTAGTAGGATGCAGGATGCCATGAAGCCCAAAGCCTGCAGAATTTTTCTTGCAGATAACTCTGCCTTTGTTGCCATTTTGAAATAGGTAGTCAGTTGCCTTTGTTTGTCTGGCATGAGATAAGCCATCTGGGCAGTTGTATTTAAGTTTGCACCCAGGAATATTATCTCTTGAGAAGGTACTAGTTTTGATTTCTTTTCATTGACTGTGTACCCTAGGCATGTTAGAAGTCTTTCCACAAACACCAGATGCTCTAGAAGAATGTCCTTGTTCTCTGCTTGAATTAGACAGTCGTCCAAGTAAGGATATATTTGTATTCCTCTCTGTCTGCAGAATGCAATTACTGGTGCCAGGCACTGTGTAAAGACCCTGGGCGAAGTAGATAAGCCAAAGGGCACTGCAGAGAATTGGTAATGCATTGAGCCAACCTTGAATCTGAGGTATCTTCTGTATATTTGTCTGATTGGGACATGCAGGTATGCCTCTTTTAGGTCTAAAGTCACAAGCCAAGCGTTCTTGCCCAGCATGGACAGAAGCTGCTGCAAAGCCAACATCTTGAATTTTGGTATATCCTGGAATGTGTTCAGAATAGATAGGTCCAGTATTGGCCTCCAGGTCTTGCCCTTTGAGTACCAAGAACAGTCGAGTAAAATCCTTGTCTCTGCTCTTGCTCTGGTACTTGTTGAATGGCCCACATGTCCATGAGGGATGAGACTTGTTTTTGTGCCTCTGCCCATTGATTTTTTGGCAGATCTGGCCAGCCGTTTGCATATGAAAGTGGAACTTGTAGCCTTGTGACACATTTAGAACCCTCTTGTCCTGGGTTATGATGTGCCAATTTTGAGAAAAAAGTGCTAATTTTCCCCCAAGGGTGCTGCCAGGAGATAACTGCTTGGTGCAGGCAAGGGGAAGTCATTGGGATTGTTTCCTGTATGGTTGTGATTTGTCTTCTCCAACTTTGGAGGTAGAAGCACTCCATTGCTTTGACCTGTATGAACCTTGCTCCTGGGATCTGCCCCTTTGAGGTCTGTCTGACACAGGAAATGACCAATTCTTTGTTGGCCAGTGTCTACTAAACCTAGGTGGCTGTACTTGTAAAACATCTTTGACAGTTTGCATAGATTTTGCTTTGTCCTCCATTTTCTTTAACACCTCTTCTGCCCTAACACCAAACAAAGTATCAGGCTGTAAAGGTGCATCTAATAATTTAACTTTGACATGATCAGGCAGATTTTGCTCCTTTAACCAAGCATGCCTCCTAATTACAGAACCCGTAACTGCGGCCCTGCAGGAGGCCTCCAAAGAACCAAATCCACATTGCAAAGTATGCTTTCCAATTTGTTCAGCTGCATGCAATAAATCCTGCATTTCCTTGTTTTCTGCACATTCAGAGTTTAACAACATTTTCTGTTTAAGCAATGCCATGACATGTTGCTGATATTTGAGCATATGAAACTGACAGTTTAATGCCCTTATAGCCAAGGTAGCAGATGTGTAAACCTTTTTTCCCCATCTATCCAGTGCCCTAGAATCTCTATCAGAGGGGGTAGGGTTTTTTGCAGCGGAAGCCTTAACTCCTTTGGGACCCTGTGAAATAGTTTCTGGGGCTGCAGCAGGATTTTTAAAAAGGAATTTATGAGAGTCAGGAACCCTGTAATATCTGTCAGGCTTAACAGAAGCTGAAGATAAGGAGTCAGTGGTAAGACTAGACTCTGAAAACACATCATCTACAATGTCTAACACAGGTGGAATGGCTAGAGCCCTGTGTTGAGGAAGTAAAAGGAAATCCCTGAGCCTCTTTTTAGATTCTGAAAAATCTTGGCTCTCCCAGTGGAAATGCTCCCTCATGGTATGCAAGGTTTCTCCAAAAGAATAGTCCTCTGGAGGAGAAGCTGAAGGAATAGATTCTTCAGCATCAGAATCCTCGTAGGGGGGAAGAAAATATTCCTGATCAGAAGAGGAATCAGAAGAAATGGAAACCTGATTGGAAGATTCAGTCAGTCTCTTGCCTAGGCATCTTATCAGGAGGGGGATGGGAACCCCTGATCAAGGTAATCAAATCTTCGGCCATTTTGAGCATCTGTTTTTTGGGCATAGAGGCCTGACCACGTGGCTCTTGAATTTGTTTCTTTGCTTTAGAAGGTGTTTTAGTCTTTGCCTTTGAAGCTGAAGTCGGTTTAATGTAAAGATGTTTAGGTATGAATACACCCTCAGAAGCCGGTGCCTGCTCAGCGGCTCAGGACCCATCTGAAGAAATAGTATCCAAGGCTCCAATACCTTGAGTTTCCAGCGGCATGGCCGACTCCACGTGGAAGTTGGTAGCGGCCTGCAATTCTAAAGTAGTGGGTGTCAGGGGCTGTGAAAGTGCCTCACTGAGAACCGGCGACTGGCTTAGGAGAAGCTTCATTGTTGGTTTTGCGCCTCAGTTGTCTCTCTCTCTCTCCTTTTCCTTGCGTTTCTTGTGAACTCGGGTAGTCGGATGGCTATCCGATGACATTTCTGGATAATTAAACCGGCGTCCAAAATTGTTTAAAGCAAAATCATACTGACGCTTAATAGTGTGTTGGTTAAATCTAGCACAAAACCGACAACCAGAAACGTTGTGATCAGGGCCTAGGCAAGGAATACAGTAAGCATGAAAATCCTTATGAGGTATTTGCTTTCCACAAGAAATACAATTATTTGCTTTTTCTGACATCGGTCTGGAGCAAGAAAAAAGTTTCCCCAACGGGGTACTTAGCTTTATTGAAGACTTCGGATCTGAAACTCGAACACGAAAATCTCAGGAGTCGGCCGACCGGCACTTGCGAACTGCTTCTGCTTTGGGCAACGAGCAGCAAGAAAGACTGAAAAAAATGGCCTCGGCTGATTCTTTTATACCCCTGACGATCTGACGTCATGGAAGGGGTGACAGCAGCCGACGCAGGACCCAAGACTTTGGAATTCAGGCCAACTGAGGGCATCCTGCCAGCAGAATTACCCAAATGTAATAGCTGCAACAGTGAAACACGAAGAACATC
This sequence comes from Protopterus annectens, assembly GCF_019279795.1. Classification (NCBI taxonomy): domain Eukaryota; kingdom Metazoa; phylum Chordata; order Ceratodontiformes; family Protopteridae; genus Protopterus; species Protopterus annectens. Next base: position 482,323,930 of record NC_056737.1, on the reverse strand, counting down.
CATGGAAGCAATGGTCAGCCTAGAGGAATGGACTGGAATATATGACTTGAAAGCAGAGCTCTCTGACACCATCTGCAGAGCCGTGCAAGACTGCTTTGAAAATGGCACTGAAGTCTCTTTTGCTAGTCCCCAACTCAGTGACTGCAGCTGCCCTGACAGCATCGGGGTCAAGTATGTGGGATTCAGTATCCCCAGATTCAATGCTAGATTGAGTTTCTGCACAGAAGTAACAGATGCCTGGTGGAAGACTGGCTCTGAAACCTTTGGAGCCAAGAAGCACACTGGGGAAGGAGTTAGAAGTCTGGGCATATGGCTCAAACCAATTGCCTTTGAAGGCAAAGAGAAGGTACGACTCCCATCTCATCTTATGTCATAAAAAAAGCTCCTCCTCATGTGATCCATGTCCACCTCTGATGTACTCCTGGATGACCTGAAGAATCTTGGCAACAATGCAGAGGTAGGTCAAGATGAGACCTGAGACATCTCTTTTTGGACGACCCTTGGGTAGCTGGACACTTGGCTGAGGTGTCCTGTACAATAACAGGCTACACGGCCTCCAGATCCAGAGGCAAGGTACACATGGGGGTCCAAGCCATGGGTTCATCTATCCTTGGAGCTTTCACCACTAAATGGGATCCCAAGAGTCTGATGCTTTCTTTCTGGACTTTGTATCCTTATGCATGGAGACTTTGTTAGTGGCTTTCATGAAGTCTGGTTCCATGGGCAACAACCCTTTCAATATCAATGTATTATTTCTGTCTGGAAGAGCTCTGCGACAAAATCCTGCACAAATGTCACATTCAGTTGACAAATGTGGCACCTCCAAGCACGCTAAACACAGATCATAATTTTTTTTTTTTTTTTGGGGAAGGGATTCTAACGCCTAATAGTAAGAGTATTTCTTAAAGCTTCTCTCCTTGTTCTTGTCCATCTAGAAAATAACTCACAACAAATACTACAAGGCTACAACAACAATATGGATATTAACTGATCCAAACACTATATACCTTCTGAAAACAGTAAATCCAATAAAACTATAGGTATAAAAAGTATCCTTAACAGACATTGTTTTTTATATCAATGCCCAATTGTGAGAAGTTGCTGGCTGGAAGAAAGGGAGAGAAAAGGGAGCTAAAATCTTAAGGACCATCAGATAAAGGACTGTTATAATTATAACAACCGCTACAGTCTACTACTACCTATCGTAATAAAAAATCCAGGAAAAATATTAAGTTAAATAAGCTAGGTGAAGAACTTGGCTGTTAGTTAAGGAGATCCACATCTTGACACAATGACACCAAACAAGATCTGAGGCAGTGCAGCAAATATATATATTAGTAAGGAGTAAAGAGAGTTATATTTTTAGAGGTCTGATTTTACCCTGGACGAGATGAGCACAGGCAAAGCCATATGTGTTAATGTGATATTTTAGTTTTATTTGAAAGGTATGATGAGTAAGTAGCAGCTTGTTTTATTGTCATATGGATATCACTCCAATGTGTAGATATCTTTATGTAGAAAAGGGCTTTGCCATGCTTACTATAAGTTTTGTGAGTAAGAGTTAAGTACAGACCTGTGGATTTTAGATGTCTAGCAAGAGTAAATCATGGAATAGAATGGCGATAGCTGAAATCAGTGCTGGCTGATGTAGCATTTTGAAAGCTGATTTTAGTTGTGCATAAATAAGCAAGTTAGGGAGTTCTTGCCAGTTCATTTATTTATTATTATTTTAACACCTTTATTAACTTCACAGATTACATGGGTACACATACAGTTATAAAAGCAAACAAACTATTCCACTGAGTTTTCCTTTTCATGCATTACACAGAGATGGTTTACTTCTTAACAATTATTCAATTAAGCATTACTAAGATCACACAAGTCTTACTTTTCCTGAAATTTCACTCCTCCAGAACATTATTCTGCAAGTATTATTCCCACAGATTCCATTTAATTCTATGCAGTTTGCTCTTTTCCCTTTCTAAAAGTCATATCTCCAATTATGTTATCTTCTTTATAACATTCAATAATTATGTTATGGATAGTTTAGCTTTTGATTTCCATTTTACAATAATTGATTTTTAGGCAGCCAAAAGCATTCAACTTAGCAGGGCCTTACTATGTCTAGGCAGTTCAGTTTCTATATCCCAGCTATTTCCTCATTTGCAACAATTTGCTTCCCTGTAGGGGAATTTTAAAATCTACCATCTCATTAAATTCCCAAAAAACATGTTCCCAAGTACCTCCCTGTTTCCAGTCTTGCAAGTTTATTTTTTGACAGCAGTAAGTTTAAGCCGGTAACAAATTTGATAATTTTGTTATAGCCTTGTTCTAGTCTGGAGAGCTGCGCAAACTACATTTGTGAAGATTGATGAAACATACAGTAGACCGGGTAGTAAAAGGGGAGGTTGCCATGATTATTCTACTTTGGTTAATAAGATACAGTTAACCTCGTATAACGGATCAAGTTTCCAATGGGCTTCTGGACAACATACTGAATGTGATGATTAAATTTGTCAAGTTTTCACCGTCACCCTAAACAGTTTTGTATGTTTGACTTGCTTAAGCTTGGAGTAATTACAGAAGGATAATTTTAATGTTTGTCATTAGTGTTAAATGGGGAAAATATGAAGTTTTGTTTTTTTAGGTTTTAAAAACAACTTAGTCTGTCATTAGTGTTAAATGGGGAAAATATGAACCAGTTTTGTTTTTTTTTAGGTTTTTAGAAATATTTGGGATTACTGCAGCCAGGTTTCTAAGGGAAAGTTTCTCATGTTACAGTCTACATATAGGAATGACTATAGGCTGACCACACCAGGGTAGCGTCATCTGTATATATATATAAACACATACATACTGTGATATAGCAACCCAGTTTTAAATGGAAGTGAAGCTAAAGCAAGTCATATAATAAATATTCAAAATGGAGATGGACTTGATGTCTTAAATGAAGAAAAAGGTGTGGGGGGTTCACTCCTCCCAAAATAAAAGGATGAGATTTGATGTCTGAAGGATGCAACATATTCTTCTGGTGAAAAGGCCAACAAGAGACTTTTAAGTACTATGGCTTTTCTAGAGTTATTATGTACTACAATTTCAGAAAACAGTTTGAATAATCTGGAGCCTGTGAACTGGAGAAAAAAAAAAAAACATAGAGATGAACTGTGTTTTCTGTATTTTGAATTCCTCCTCCCAAACCAAGAAGAAACTTCACAGTGTGGAGGGTGTGAAGTTCACTCCTTGAAATATGTTATGCACCTAGTTCACTAATACAATTCGAACGTTATAATATGTACTAGAAAATAATAAAATAGTAGGTAGTCCACAGCTGAGTTAAAAATGGAATATCCTTTATTGAAACACACAAACAAGTGATCCTAGTTGAGTATAATGAAAAGCATTAAAGACGTTCATTAATTTATATATGATCGGATTACTTGGAGTAAGGGAGTAGTTACAGTGGGTGGTTCTGTTAAGAGCAATAAAAGCATTAAACTCATTCCTTTAACCAAGTCCCCCTTCCCCTAAACACCATAGTGTAAACTGAGACTGTGCTACCTTAGAAATGAAACTTAAAAGCTAGAGACAAATTAAAATATAAGAACAGCTTATTAAGGCTAACCTACTAATCCAAACTTTATTAAGAAACCAACTCACTAACAAAATGACTTACTAATTAACTAACAAAAAGATCTACCACTAAACACCTATCAGAATAAATATTAGTAATTTATAGGTTCATATGTGTTTACTAGGCTAATGACCACAAGGGCCTTTTTAAGCCTAGCCATGCATCTCAAATCTTTGACGAGTTCTGATACCCTTGATAAGTGTAAGCATGGGCCTGGCAGATGAACCATTTACAAGTTACCTGCTTGCATCAGGTGCTAAACAAGGGATGAATTTCTGGTTTCCCATCCAATTGTCCAAGCTGCACTTGAATTGGATTACGGAGGAACTCTGTTTCACAAGGATGGGGAGCCTGTTCCATAGACGGGGTAGTCTCTAGGATACACAGAGTGGATATAAAAAGTGTACACACCCCTGTTAAAATGCCAGGTTTTTGTGATATAAAAATGAGACCACAATAAATCTCAAAACTTTTCCCACCTTTAATGTGACCTATAAGCTGTACAATTCAATTAAAAAACAAACAAATCTGTTAGGAGAAAAAATATAAAAAATAAAATATGTACAATAAGCTGGTTGCATAAGTGTGCACCACACCCTTAAACTAATACTTTGTTGAAGCACCTTTTGATTGAATTACAGCATTCAGTCTTTTTGGGTACACACCTGCCATCAATTAAAGCGACTCCAATTGACCTCAAATAAAGTTCAGCTGTCCTAGTAGGATTTTCCTGACATTTACACACTTGCCTGCTACAGCAAAAGCCATGGTTCATTACAAAGCATCAAAGGGATCTCATTGTTGAAATATATCAGTCAGGAGAAGGGTACAAAAAATTTCCACAGCATTGGATATACCATGGAACACAGTGAAGACGGTCATCAAAAAGTGGAGAAAATATGGAACAATGATGTTGCAAATAACTGGACTTCCTCCACAACTGATGAAATGACAAGATGAAAACTGGTCAGGGAGGCTGCCAAGAGACCTACAGCAACACTGAAGAAGCTGCAGGAATTTCTGGCAAGTACTGGTTGTGTACGACATGTGACAACAATCTCCCATATTCTCCATATGTCTGGACTATGGGGTAGGGTTGCAAGACGGAAGCCTTTTCTTACACAGAAAAATATCCAGGCCCGGCTAAAATTTGCAAAACAATACATCAAGTCTCCCAAAAGCACGTTGGAAAATGTGTTATGGTCTGAAGAGAACAAGGTTGAACTTTTTGGCCACAATTCCAAAAGGTACATTTGGCACAAAAACAACATTTTGCATCACCAAAAGATCAAAATCCCCATGGTGAAGCATGGTGGTGGCAGTATCATGCTTTGGGGTTGCTTTTCTTCAGCTGGAACTGGGGCTTTAGTCAAGGTGGAGGGAATTATGAACAGTTCCAAATACCAGTCACTTTTGGCCCAAAACCTTCAGGTGTCTGCTAGAAAGCTAAAGATGAAGAGGAACTTCACGTTTCAACATGACAATGACCCCAAACATACATCCAAAATCAACAAAAGAATGGCTTCACCAGAAGAAAGTTAAAGTTTTGGAATGGCCCAGCCAGAGCCCAGACCTAAATCCAATAGAAAATCTGTGGGGTGACCTAAAGAGGGCTGTGCACAAGAGATGCCCTCTTAATCTGAAGAGGGGCCAAATATTGCCAAGTCAAGATGTGCTATGCTGACAGACTCTTACCCAAGAAGACTGAATGCTGTAATTAAATCAAAAAATTTATATTTTCTCCCCTAACAGATTGGTTTGTTTTTCAATTGTATTGTACAGGTTATAGGTCACACTAAAGGTAGAAAAAGTTTTGAAATTAATTTACTGTGGTCTCATTTTTTATATAATAAAAACCTGGAATTTTAACAGCGGTGTCTACACTTTTTATATCCACTGTACCTATCTCTCCAGCAGGTCCTATTTATATCAGAGGCAAGGTTTTTTAAGTCTTTAGAATGGGTAATTCTGGTACTGCTTGTTTTGTGGATATGCAGGAGTTCCAACAAAGTGAAGGTCTGACAATGGCCCTGTATGCCAGGCATAGATCTCCTCTCAAAAGCCTGTAGGAGACAGAATACAGGGATAGGGCCTTGAGGTGATCTCCATAGGACATATTACTTATGTCCTGTATTCTTTTAGTGAGAAACACCTGTGGACGTTCCAGCTGTAGGAAATGCCTAGTTAGGTACATACCAAAAAGAGCACTGTATTCAATAATAGGTCTGATGAATGCAGAATATAGTGGAACAATGACTTCCTTGGACTTGGATGCCATACCTTTGTTTATAAGTTGTTGCAACATAGAATGATTTCCTCACCACTATAGACATGTGATGATCAAAGGCTAGATTGCTATCTATGTGCGTCTCTAAGTCCCTGACTACTGAGTCAATTCTAAAGGGTGTGTTGTCAATATGATAAAGTAAAGTTAGAGCTGAATTTATCAGGCTCAATATAGATGGCTCGATTTACAATGAGGTCTGCACACAATTGTGTATTGTCTTTGAGGTTGCAGACATAGCTAAAGGATGCTTTGCGTTTGTCCTTGGCCTGGGAGGCCAAACTTACCTCAAATTTGGCTTAGGTAGACTTTGTCCTCTGAGTTATTTTAGTTTAATTAGAGTGCTCTTATTCTGCTGGGTGCTCCACCACCTAATTTCTGCCATGATTTTCTTCCTCCTGTTATACATCCGACTGATTTTGTGATTCCAACCAGGGTGGCTTGTTTTTTGTTAGTTCTGTACTTCTTCCTAGTGGGTATAGCTGCCTCTATACAGCTATTAATATGCTTGCACAGGGTTTCTATGAACAGTTATGCATAGGCAGAAGTGTTCTCAGGGTATATAGGGGGCTTGAAATTTTGTCAGGTTCTCATTTAATAGCAGGAGGTTAGCCTTAGAATAGTTCCTGAATATTCCCGGTTTAGCTGGGGGTCCAGGTTTTATTTTTACTTCAAAGGAGACCATTTTGTGGTCTTGACCTTACCACAAAGATTGCTTTCGTACCAAAAAATATTTCATCAGGTTTGTGTGTAAAAAACATATCATAACATAAATGAACATCTGTAAAAATTTACAAGTGAAGACCTAAGTACGCTGGAAACCATAGCTATAATTGCTAAGGAGGAATACAGTGAAAAATGTTAGAAATAAATAGTGAAAAATGTTAGAAATAAAGCATTAAGGCCCTGGGGGTCTGTTCAAGTGTAACATCTAACTAAGAAAGCGCTTAGTTTAAATGAGTAGAAGTATCAGAAAACAGTACCAATGTCAGTTATTTTCATTGTAAAATATTTACAGTGTTTGATATCCGTTTATAACAATATTAGTATGCAAAATATTAGTGTGTAATGTCAGTATTAATCAGTCCCATATCAGACTTTTAATAGTCTTTTAAACAGTGAGGCAATTTTCTGAGTTCTAGTATGCTTTTTTGGAGCAGTAATAATTAAGCTTTGGTTTTCTAAGAGTTCAGTTTCAGCTGCCACAGTAGTTCACGTTTTTCTACAAGATTAGATATACCACTCCCTTGCTCCAAATAATCTGATTATATATAAATTAATGAATGTCTTTAATGCTTTTCACTATGCTCAACTGGGATCTCTCGTTTGTGTGCTTCAATAAAGGATATTCCATTTTTAACTCAACCGTGGACTACCTGCTATTTTATTAGTTTATAGTACGTATTTTGAACTTCAAATTTTATTAGTGAACTAGGTGCATCACATACTTCAAAGAGTGAACTTCACACCCTCCGCCCCGCAAAGTTTCATCTTGGTTTGTTTTTGACCCAGTATAGGTTGCAAACTGAGTTTTCCGAGACTTCCAGGGATACCACAGATTCTTTTGTGTTTTAATTCCTTCTACCTTTCAAGTATGCAAACACAGAAGTTGTCGTTTTATTTAATCGGTAAATAGAACAATCTCTATAAATGAATGAATGCAACGACTTGTGAGACTGCTTTTTTTTTTCTATTAGAAATACTACAACTCCGCTACACTTGTGCATAATGTTCATAGGTAGGTACTGGGCATTAGAAAAAAATTACAGTTTTACTTCATGCAAACCATAACTTGAGAAAAATCTTGACTCCTACATTCTAAGTAAGCCATTCCATCTGAAAATCCTATTGTGTTACAAACTACTTCTGAATTACACAATTCACTTTTACCAGACTTACAATAACACCACCTGCTTGTGTCTTTCAGTAACTTCTACCTCTCTTTGATTCCATAGTGAAACTTACTATGAACCATACTCGTGTAGAAGATAAACGTTCAGGTCCATGAAAGAAGAGTGTAGCAGGAATGTGTGTCACGTGCTACTCAACAAGAAATCATCACTAGCACTGGGCCCAGACTATGAACAGCCCCCCCCCCCCATCTACTTCCAAACACAGACAACTGCATGAGCCACTGAGAAGGAATTTGAATGGCTAACTTCTTTAACAAAGGTCTTCACATGCTATGACATCTGGTTTCATCCTCAATCAAAGACATGTTGCTGATTTGCCAGTCCTCCAACTATCCCACAGCAGTGAATAATTGACTGCATTTTTTATGAATACACTGGCATCTTTATTCAGGATTATTTTCTCTACCTTGCAATCAGGGTTGCCAGATTTCCGACTGGCCAGGTAGGGACTAAAAAAAAAAAGGTCTTTCACTGTTAAGTGAAGACTATAAAAAAAAAAAAAAGAAGTAGCTCTTGGGCCAAACAGATCAAAAATAAATAAACACAGAGCTACTTCTGTTTAATGCGAAACATCGCAGTTCCGCATTAAACAGAAGTAGCTCTGTTTTGCGATGTTTTGATTGTCCCGTATATCGGCATACGGGCCAATCAAAAATCGCTAAACATTGAGCTTCGTTTAATGCGGAACTTCTGCATTAAACACAAGAAGCTCCATGTTTAGCGATTTTTGATTGGCCTGTATGCCGGTATACGGGCCAATCAAAAAAAAAAGCGGAGGCTGCCCGGGATTTAAACCGGCAGGGTGGGACTCGGGATCAGACTGTTGATCTTGGGACAGTCCCGCCCAAATAGGGACGTCTGGCAACCCTGCTTTGAACAGTGATTATTAGGTTAGGCTTCAGCTGCCCTCATGACCCAGAAATGGATAAAGCTAATACTACAGAATGAATGCATGCTCTCCAATACATATTCCCTACCCCCAAAAATTTGATCAGTGTAGACTTGTTCTATCACCAAAAATCCATATTTATGTCAGCCATCTCAAAATTATCAGAAACTGGCGTGAAAGTATACAACTGATAAATCAATGAAGTGCTCATCATGAGTAAAATACAACCACTCCACTAAGAATTTTGCAATTATAAAATGTATTTATTCAAAAATATGTTTAAAATCTTTTTTAATGATTAAACTGCATGGATCTAACATCTTGTTGTGAATGAGTGGTCATACAGACTAAGTTTTTTTTATTTTTTTTTACTGTGCATATAGAAATCTGTCCTTGTAAAATATGCATGCTCAATGAAAAATTCACTTTACTTTCACATCTCAAGAGTTCAGTGTGACGTTAACACTGAAGTTTAGTGGGTTTTTTCTTCTTTCCTAAGAGAGATATGCAATATACTATTTCAGTGTTTAAAAGTGTATGTAAAAGGTCGATTTCTTCTTTTTGTTTGAAATTTCATCTGTACATTTTCTAAGTTTGTCATGTAGGGTGCAGTGACATCAAGTTTAGACTGTGTGGAAGGATCCAAGCAATCCTAGTAATAATGCATTCAGATGGTTGTTTGGCAATTCTATCATGCAGACATTCAATATTGTATGCCATTAAAGAAGAACAAAACAGCAAGAGAGATGACTAGAGTACAAAAAAAAGCTGGGACTGTACAGCAGTTTTTTCTATTTCTGTACTATTCCAGTTATCACCTACAAAATCAGCTCATAAACAGGTGAGAACCCAGTACACGGACACCACTGCCCTACTCCAAACACCTAACACTATGCCATGCCACAAGCATCACTACCACCCAAACTTCACAAAAGCTGTAAATATGTATATGCACAGTCTACTAAATAAAAGCTTACACCCTTTGTGCAGTTTCCTGAACAGTTTCACCATTATGTTATGACCTGTTCTCTAAGCATAACCGGAGTCACCAGTGAAGGAAAGTTGAGGTGCTTTCATAGGAAATTACTATGCTAATGACCCTGAGGCCCTTACAAGCCTAGCCAAGAGTTTATCCCCAAAAAAAGAAACCTCAGTCAGCATCTGTTGCCCCTGTCAGTGAGGAACACAGGTGGAACCCCTGGGACAAATCTGTGGTTTCTCATACACTCAACAGGGTTGCGCTTGAAGAGGGTCAGCAAGGTACTCTGTTTGACGTATATGGGAAGTCTATTCCAGAGACAGGGCAGCCTCTGGGAAACAAGCCCATCTCTCCAGCAGCTTTTGTTGATGTTGCATATTAGATTTAGGCCTTTTGAGCGGGTAATGCGTGAGGAGTTAGACTTATGGAAATGGAGCATCTCTAGTAAGGCAGGGTCTGAAATTGCCCCTGTAGGTGAGACGCACATCACCTCTGAGCAATTTATATGATATTGAGTAGAGTGACAGCGATTTGAGCCTGTCTGCATAGGACTGGTGTTGGAGGCCATGAAGTCTCTTTGTGAGGTATTTCTGTGGCCGTTCCAGTTGGTGCAGGTGTTTGGAAAGGTACATACCAAATGGGGCATTATACTCAATTACTGGCCTAATAAGGGAGGAGTACAGAGAGGTAATAACCTCCTTTTTTTCTGGATGCAGTCCCTTTACTTATGAGATGAATTAAGTAAAAGGCTTTTCTGACCACTGCCGCTACATGATGGTCAAAATGTGAGATTATAGTCAACTTGAGTACCCAGGTCTCTCACCACAGGTTGTGTGCTTAGAGGGTTGCCATTGATTTAGTAATCAGTAGGGGCCATGTTTTTGCCGGACGGCATGATAATACTTTTTTTGCGTTTAACTTAAGGCCATTACAGTCATTTGTTGCAGTGAGACCCTCTTGCAGTATGTTAACATCATTTGAGGAGTCAATGACAGCACCCAACTTACAGTCATCCACAAACTTGGTAAGCCACAGGCTTTTAGTCTTTGCATGGACCTCTGAGAAGTAGATGCCAAACAGTAGGGGTCCCAGGACAGATCCCTGGGAACACCAATAGTGACAGGTCTGCTGTCAGAGGTGGAGGCGCCTATTTTGACCTTGTGGTTCCATCGGTGCCACCCATCTGATGAGATAGGGATTTACACCAAGTTGTGTTAGCTTTCTGATGATGCCCGAGTGGGGGCTTACTGTCAAAGGCCTTGGCCAAATCAAAGTAAGCTGTATGTACTGCCTTTCCCTCATCCACGGCCTTGGTGACAGTCTCAAAGAAGTCAGCCAGGTTCAACAGGTAAGAGCTGCCCTTGATGAATCCGAACCAGGTGGGGTCAAGTGCTTGGAGACTGCCCATGTAATTCTTTATGAGAGCCATAATAATACGCTCCATGGCTTTACAGATCAGACTTGTCAAGCTAATAAGACGACAGCTTTCAGAGTCGGTAGTGGCACCACCTTTGCGCAAAGGGATGACAATGGCAGTTCTCCACTCTGCTGGAATGAAACTTGTACTTGGGTTGTGGTTGAACAGGGTGCTCAATGGCGAAGCTAGTTCTTGCTGGAGATTGTGCAGAATACAGCCTTGGATGCTATCAGGTCCTATGGAAGCTGTGTTCTTTGCCTTGAATAAGCCCTTTAACACTTGATCTATGGAGATGTGAGATGCGGGACAAGTATTGGGGATGTCAAATGGGCTTTTGGGGGTGGACTGGGGAGTGAAGTTTGCGCAAAACCTCTCTGTTAGCAGGTTGGCTAAGTCAATAGGATCAATGTAAGTGATACTGTTAAGTACTAATTCGGAAAAACCTGGGCTTTGCTATGGAGGTTTCTGATGCAACTGAAGAAGGCTTTTTGGTTTCCCTTTGTTTCAGATTTTGATTCATAATTGGCTTTGGAGGTTTTAATTAGTGAGATAATTTGCTTGTTGAGGCTAAGGGGGGAGTTTTTCCAATTTGGAATTTGCTTCTTTTTACCCATGGACAACAGTTTCTTCCTTTTGTTGTAAAGCCTGTTGATACAGGATGTCAACCAGACAGATTTATGTTAACTTGAGGAGCAGGTTTTAATTCTTTTGGGTATGGCTGATTCTATGCAGTTGTACGGGTGCTTGTATACTGCATTGGTGTACTGTTCAGCATAGTTGTCTGCATCCTCTGAGGGGGGCGGTGCTGTGAAGCTACGGATACCCTCCTTTAGGAGGTTGTAGTCAGCTTTTGAGAAGTTTTTTAGCCTGGTTACAGCTGGCAGGGGGGGGGGGGTTGGGTGGGATAGAAACTTTGAATGAGACAGACTGATGATCTGATCTCACTAAGGAAAAACATACTATGGGAGTGGTGCAGCGGTTGCCCATGTTAGTGAGAACCAAGTCCAGAATGTTATCTCTCCTTGGGGGAATGAGACTAACTGGTCTAGTGCGTTAGAAATGATGAAGTCATGGAATCGGGTGAATGCATTAGTGCAGGAATAGTTCACCCAGTCTATGGTGGGGTAGTTGAAGTCAACAAGGATCAGGGTGTTAGGGGGTACCTTGATGGAGTCAAGTAGGTCCAGGTAGGAGGAGTGTGTGTCCTGAATCACGGAGGGGAGTCTATAAGTGGCTATAACTTGGATGGGTGTCTTGCCAAAACTGTCAGCTGTACATGGAGTAGTTCCAGTGCATCATGCTGGCAAACCAGGCTGGAGGCGTGCCTATCCTTAATGAAGATAGAGACTCCACCACCCTTAGTCTTCCTGACCTCATTTTGGGGTCAGAATGTGTGGAATGAGGTATAGCCTGGTAAGACAGGGGTGCTCTCCACAGCCCTAAACCAAGTTTCCGTGACCGCAAAGATGTTGGCATCTTCCAGTGCAAGGAGAGCCTCCAGTGAATGCATTTTCAGGTTAAGACTCCTTGCATTAATCTGGCAGTTATTACAGAGGATTGAGACTCGGCTGTTAATGACTTCCTGAAGTCATGAGTACTGAGGGATTCCTTCCACCTCCATTTGCCTATTGTGTGAGCCTGAACAAGTCACATGACTACACAGTGTTTCCAGGTTGGCCATTAAAAAGGGACAACTGTGTCCAGTGGCCTTACCTGGTTAACACATGTAGAAAATAAAAAAAATAAAAAGTCCATTATGATAACTGCCTAATTGATAAAGAACACGCCTGCAAAATGGTACCATCCCTCCACTGCACTGTTAGTATCTCAGGCTGCTGGGTGTGATTGTGTACTGAAGTGTTGAGTGTGTGGTAGTATTAGCTATATAAGCTATACATTTCTAGGATTAATGCTTTCAGTTCTCAAGACCAGCTGTATAATTCATTACATTTGTTCAAGCACATGTTAAGAAAGCAGCTGGCATAAAAGATGCTTTCCAACCAAAACTGAGGTAAAATCAGTCAAATTGCAAAGAATATGCAATGAGAACATGTAAATAAACATTACAGGAAAAAAAAAACACTGGCTTCAAAGGACAAAATTAACTGTAAAGCTCTTTAAGTTGCATTACCCAGAGATATTCATATTACAAAAGAAGAGACTGCAGTTATGAAGGTTCATTCCTAAATACTGGCTTACCGACGCAGGGGTAAGGCAGGAGCCTCCGGTGTTTGGGCTGACTGAGGGCTGCCCTGGCAGGGATGGCCCAGGTGTGATGACTGCAACAGTGAATACACTTGAACATCTACATTTATGGTAAGTTTACACAACTGTACTTTTCATTTGGTGGTCACATGCCAGGACTCCATAGGGGACCATTGTTTGTTTATAGGTTCATAGGTTGGTACTAGGCTATCGGCCCTAGGGCCTATGCAAGCCTAGCCATAACAATTCCCTGGATATTTCTTCCCACAATATTTACTTCTCTGGACCCCTGGTCTAGCAGGGCGACTGACATGATCCTCGGGGTGAATTTTCTATCTCCCATCCAATCATCAAGGTTACTTTTGAAGAGGGCCAATGAGGCGCTCTGCTTGACATGTATGGGCAGTCTATTCCAGAGTATGGGGAGTCTCTGGGTCAGGAACCTATCCCTCCAGCATGTTTTGTTCATTGTGATGACAATGTTTAGATCCCTGGAGCGTGTGGCTCTGATGGATTGGGATTTCTTTAAGTGGAGCATGTCCAGCAGCTCAGGGTTTGACATGGCTTTGTATGTTAAGCAGAGATCGCCTCTGAGTAGACGATATGCCACAGAGTATAGCTGGAGTTTTTTTAGTAGGCCAGCATATGGCATCTGATTTAGGCCTGTGATTCTTTTAGTGAGATATTTCTGTGGCCTTTCCAGCTGTTGCAGATGTCTTGTGAGGTACATACCAAACAAAGCATTATACTCTATAATGGGTCTAATGAGGGATGAGTACAGTGGGACAGTGACCTCCTTTTTTCTGGATGAAAAGCCCTTAGTGATGAGGTGTGCCACATAGAAGGATTTCCTATCGAAAGTGAGACCACTGTCCACCTGTGTCCCTAAGTCTCTCATCACACTTTCGATGTTAAGTTTCCTGCCATCTATGTGGTAATTCATGGGTACATGTTTTTTTCAAAAGGGGATAACTATACATTTCTTGGCATTAAGCTTGAGCCCATGGCTCTGGCACCAGGCATCTGTTTCTGTAAAGCCCTTTTGTAGAATATCCACATCATTTGGGGATTTGATAATGGCTCCAAGTTTGCAGTCATCTGCAAACTTTGTTAGCCAGAGTCCCTTAGTGTTGGCCTGTACTTCAGAGAAGTAAATGCCAAACAAGAGTGGTCCCAGGACTGAACCCTGAGGTACTCCACTTGTCACTTGTCTGGAGCTGGATTTGGAGTCGGCTACTTTTACAGTCTGGGTTCTGTCAGTAAGCCATTTGGCAACCCATCGAGTGACCTAGGGATTTATGCCCAGCTTAGTAAGTTTATCTATGATTCCAGAGTGGGGGATGGTGTCGAAGGCCTTGGCGAGGTCCAGATAGGCTGTGCGGACCGCCTTACCCTCATCCACAGCTCTGGAGACTGATTCGAAGAAGTCAATCAGATTCAGGAGACAAGATGGGCCCTTCACAAACCCAAACTGGGTGGGGTCCAGTGTTTGAAGGTTGCCAATGTCTTTGTTTATAAGTTCCATGATAATGCGTTCCATGCCCTTCAAGATCAGGCTTGTCAGACTGATGGGACGGTAGTTTCCGGGATCCAAGGCGGATCCTCCCTTGTGGAGTGGGATAACTGTAGCTGTGCGCCACTCAGTGGGCACAAAGCCTTAATTAATTGTTAACTGAGGTAGGGCACTGATGCATGTGGAGCTTTTTCATGCTCTGTCCAGGAGCACTGTCTTGTTAAATGACTTGATCAGAGTCACACAACAGGTAGATGGATGCTGCAGGAATTAAACCTTGAACTACGGGAAACATGTCATTAGCAACACATTATGTATTTTTACTGCATATTATTGTTAATACTACAAATTTTCAGTTTTTCCTGGTGAATGGCTTTTGTAAGGATGGTTTTGAGGCACTGTGGTATTGACACATGTTGGGATTAAGTGAACATCTCCAGATAAGAGAACTCTAAATATTAGTACAAGGCTGACTGACCAATGTGATTTTAGCTAAGAAAACCCATGGTCATTTTCTTTGTAATTGCTTTCAAGATCTTTTACAGTATGTTTTACAGTAGGAAATGTTTTCTTCATAATTTTGGATCATGTATTGGTATAGATTGTAAGTAAACATAGCTTTAGCTAGGTAGGAGCTTGTGAGTGTACTCTTTGGAGGTGGGTGAGTTAGTAATCTGTGTGAATAACTCTAAAAAGGAATTAACCTGTTAATGGTTGACAGAAAACTCAAGAGAAAAAGTAGTTGTAATATTACTGAAAGCAGGCGGAGCTATAGAGACAGTTGAGGCTTGCTAAGGTGTTTACGTTGCAGATGCAAGGTACAGGGTTTGATTCTCACATGGGGTAATTGGCTAGGCTTAAAATGGCCAACAAGGGCAGTTAGCCTAGTACTAATCTATGAACCAACTTGTTAACACTATGGGGAAAATGAAAGGCAATAACATGTCAGTCAAATACTATTTTCTTCTTTTAATTACTTTTTATACCAAGTATCATCAGATAGTTAAATCACACAGGAAAGCACATTCAAGTCAAATTTAATATGAAGTTTTGGAAACATTGTTAATCAAAAGCAGTTGTAAGGAACACCTTTCTCTCTCCCTCAGTTTTGCTTTTCTTGACGTAGGAGTTTTAAAATGATTTCTTACTGGTTTAATATCTCGATGTAGAAATCCCACAGAGTGGATGCTTTCTATAGACTCCAAAATCTGTTTACCCAGTCTCAAAGTTGTGCTGATGCTGAAGGTGGCTTTAGATTGACTTCTACGCAAATCTGCAAGATTTCGACCCTGCAGAGAGAGAACATCTTTTTCAGCATGACAGCATAAAAACTATTTCCATGTAGTCTGTACATTTCTGAATAAGCCATTACCTAGGTCTAAGGCTCAAGTGAAAATTGGAATTATTAAACTGAAAATTACAAATTACTAAACAGTAAAATGTTCATCAGTATTTTCTTTTTTTTTTTATTTATTGATTTACATAACTTTGTTTGCCAGGTAAAAGCACTTGTCAAATTACTATTTTCAGCATAATCTGGACCTTGAGAAGGCAACATACCAGTAATACATTTTACAAATAGTAGGATTACACAAAATAGAGACACAGCTTACATAAAGAGTACATACTGGAATTAACAGCAGCAATGTAAATACAGAGAAAATTAGAAACTGCTTCACATACTCAGAAAACAGTTGCCTGAAAGGTATCAAGACTCCATCATCCAGGCACTTAGTTACAGCTGTTTTGAGTTGGGATAGATCCAGTCTGTGAGGAAACTTGTGATAAGTGCTCTTGGTCATTTCAAAAAGAAGGGAACACTACTGTTGTCTGGGCCAGAATGAAGTCAGCACAATGATATTTGGAGTCTCCTTCTGAATCTTTATAATGATCCTGGATATTAGCGGAGAAGCATATAGGAACATTTCTGTCCAAATAAAAGAAAAGAAAAAGCATCTGTTTTCTGTGTCTTTTTCCATGGAGTCCTGGAGCAGAATTTTGCAGCTAATTGTTGTGACTGAAAGCAAACAAAAAATCTGAGTTGTTCCCCACAGCTAAATCAATTCCTGTACGACGTCCTGATTCCTTTTCTATTCATGAAGGTCTGCCCTGGTCCATCTCAGCTTGTCTGCCACAACAATTTGCTCTGATGGGATACAAGATACCTGTACAGTGAGATTGAGTTTGAAAGCTATATCACAGGTTACCATAACCTGTCTGGAAGGTAAGATCTGGTCCCCCCCCTTTTTGTTTATGTACCACATTAATATGGTGTTGTCTCTAATCACTTTTAACAGACCTAGGGGACCACAGATGAGAGAGATGACAGCATTTAGGACTGCTAACATTTCTTTTATGTTTGTGTGTTTTCATGCTTTTTGGACCAAACACCCTGCACTTTTAACCCCCGAAACACTGCTCCCCAAGCCAAGTCTGACATGTCTGTTGTTACAGACTGTGCTGAAGGTGGGAGGGAAAATGGGAGACCTAGCTTCAGATAAAATTGGTCACTCCACCAAAAGCAGTTCCTGTCTCAAACCATAAACCAGGAATCTGGAATGTTAGAGGAGGGTTGACACTGGAGAACATACAGATTATAGGTACTACTGAATTTTTCTCATGTGGAGTCTTGCTAGAGGAATCAAGAAAATCACAGACATCAGGAATCATACTTTCCTGAGAAACTCCCTTGTAGAGACTTATTTGTGTGTGAGAATAAAAAGTTATGTACTCACCATAATGTTCCATCTGTGTAGTCCATTTTCATTTCCGCCTCTCTAATGTGTTCTCGGCCGCTATACAAGCTCGTGGCAATCCTGAACTCTTGAGCTTCACTCTTACCCAGAATGCATCACCCCTCATTACCTCAGATCTTGTTTTCAGCTCATAGAAAGAAATACCTTATGTAACTTTATAGAAAGCTTAAGCAGTAGTATAACAGTGGAAGGAAGGAAGAACAAAGCCATATCTGAAGCCATTAATATGAGGAATACCTTACAGAAGTGTTGCTCTATCTACCTATTGATCCAGAATATAATGGAAGGGGGCTGGTGACAGGGAAAGTGAGGCAGAAATGAAAATGGACAACACAGATGGAACATTCTGGTGAGTACACAGCTGTTTTATCTGATGTTGTCAATTTTCATTCACTGATGGGACAGAGTCCCCAGCTACTGAATCCCTGGGCAGCCTTAAGAATATTGCTGAACACCATTGAGCCAAATGATGCGGTGGTGGTGCTGCGGTAGCGTTGTCGCCTCACAGTACGATGCTGTCCGGTTCGTTTCTCAGCTAGAGCATCTTTTGTGTGGAGACATGCGTGAATGGGCGTACCTTTGTTGAAGGTTGTGCATCAGGCCTGGCAAGCTGGAACATAAAAATCAACTGCCAATCATTAGCGGACCGGAGTTTCTCTGTGGCGACCCCTAACCGGGAAAAGCCGAAAGACACAAACAAACAAACAAACCATTGAGCCAAATGATGCCCTACCCCTAGAGACTAAGTCCAGTTTGTAATGAGATACGAAGGTGTAGAGAAGCCCAAGTCACTTCCTCAGAAACAGAAAACTGATAGGTTGAGAGACTGGTTAATTCTGGAGTCTGAAACCACTTTGGGCAAAAAGGATATAATGGTTTGCAATGTAACTCTGTCATTGTGAAAAATTAAGTATGGAGGTTTCATCGACAAGGCCTGAATTTCTGAAATTCTTCTGGCAGAGGTAATGGCTACCAAAAACAATGTCTTCCAAGAAAGGAACTTCAGAGGGAGGAAGGACTAAGCCTTGCAGTACTAGACTTAAGTTCCATCGTGGAGTAGGATCTCTAACTGGAGGTCTCAAGAGAAGAGTCCCTCGTAGAAATGTCTTACAAAGTTTTGTGAAGCAAGTAGTTGGAAATTGCCGCTAGTTGAACTGTGATTGTGGATGAGCTGGCCCCTTGATTAAATGCCAATAATTCCAATACAAAATGAATTGAAGCCACAAAGGAGTCTACATTATTTTGTAGGGCCTAGTGGACAAATCTTTCCCATATGCTATGATAAATTTGTCTTGTGGATGGTTTGAGGGAAGATAACAGAATGTGATGAACAGGGTTAGACAGCATGGTTTGTCTGACTACTACTGGAAATGGAGATGCCAAGCTGTCAGTCTTGAGGTTTAGAAGGTCTGGATGAGTCATTTCTGTTGGGTGAGTCAGCAGATCCAGAGCTGGGTCCAGAATCCAGGGTTGATGGATCAGATGAGTCCAAAGTTAGGGGAACCAAATTTGTCAAGGCCAAAAGGGGCTAATAAGAATCACCTTACTCTTCAATCTTGCAGCTTTCTGTAGGAACTCTGGTATTAAAGGAAGTGTGGGGGGTATGCATACAGTAACCCGGGGGACCAATCATGAATAACAGCATCTCTCGGTGACTCCCCCTGTGAGGGAATTAGGGCAAAGTAGCTGTTGCACTTGTTGTTTAGGAGAGAGGTAAAAAGGTCTCAGTAAGGCTGGCCCCACGTGCAAAAAATCTCTTCCACTACTTTCTCGTTGAGGGACCACTCGTGAGGCGATAGAATGCATCTGCTCAGTTTGTCTGTTAGCATGTTGGACTTCCCCAGGATATGCACTGCTAAAACAAGCAGCAGGAAGAGATTGCCCACTGCCAGACCCTTAGTGCTTCTCGACAAAGAGGGTATGACTTGGTACCGCCTTGTTTTTTGATGTACCAAACCACTGACATATTGTCTGTATGCATTTGCAATTGTCCCTGAAGGAACAGCCTCCTGAAAGGCTTGCAACACTAAAAGCATTGCTCTCAATTCTAGAACACTGATATGCAACTTGGCCTCATCATCAGGGAACCATGTGCCTTGGACTATCTTTCCCAGATAATGTCCCCCCACCTTATCTGGGAAGCATCCGTGGCAATATGATCTTCGGCTGAGTAGGGACAAATAACCGGCCTTGAAGACCTTGCCAGAGGTAGAAGGGGTGTAGACACCGCCATCAACTCCAGCACTCATAGAACTAGGCAGGCTGGAACTGTTGTACTGCAAAGAATTTTGTTTACTTGTGATCTTAAGGTTTGAACCCTGGAGAGAGGCAGAGAGGGCACTGTAGAGCTTGTGTCCAGAAGTACTCCGATGAATTCTATGGACTGAGTTGGTTGAAGCAGAGATTTTTCAAAATTTATGGTTATTCCTAGAGAGGTAAAAGTTTGAAATACCTTTCCCTTTGTGATGATGAGTTGATGCCTAGTGGTGCCAGAGATGAGCCAGTCATCCAAATAAGGAAACACACAGAATCCGGAATCCGTGCAGTTTGAGGTGAGCTGCTATAACTACCATACATTTGGTGAACACCTTGGGTGCTGTGGTGAGACCAAAGGGCAGCGTTCTGAACTGGTAATGACTGGCTCCTAGCCATAAGTGTAAAAAACTTCTGGACTGTCTGTTTATCGTTATGTGATCGTACGTGTCCTGGAGATCAATTGAGCACATCCCATCATCTTTTTCCAGAAAAGGAAGTATAGATTGAATCATGACCATTGGGAACTTTATTTTCTGAACAAAGTTGTTTAGGTTGCTGAGATCCAAAAAGTCCCCTGCCTTTTTTGGCACTAAAAAGAATCTTGAGTAAGTTCCTGACCCTTTCTGGTTTGAGAGGACCTCTTGGATGACTCCTGACTAACAGCTTTTGTATCTGAACTGCTGCTTGTTCCCTCTGACTGGGTGGAACATTGGGGAGTTTTTTGGAATTTAAGGGAAGATGAGAAAATGGAATTGTATATCCTCTGGATACGATCCTCTGCACCCAACTGTTGTTTATTTCTAGCCAGGCTCTGTGTTGCAGTGATATGCGACTCCCAAGGGGGACAATTTAGCCTCCTTTCAGGAGCGCCGGAAAGGTTTACCAAAGAAAAGTTCTCTGGAACACTGATGTTGCGGGCCTCCTCCGTCACAAAGGCAGCATCTATCATTTGAACTTCCCCCTCTGTCTCTGGGGGGAAGGACCTCCATGTGTGTTCTGGAAATTCCCTTATGAGTTTCTGAACCACATCATTCCACTCCTTTGATGATTCCTCTAAAAGGATCTTTGGGGGGGGTGGAAAAATGTACGTCCACAGCAGAAAGGGTCTTTCCCACACCTGGAAAGCATTTCTCTTACTTTGGGCCCAAAAAGAGATGATCTATCAAAGAAAGCATTGACGAATGCAGACTTAAATGCTTCGCAAAATTCCATAGATGTATCCAGGTGTGTCTCCTAATGGCTATGCCTGAACAGACTGCTCGAGGTTCCTTCTGCCATGTTGGAAATAAAAGCTTCATACAGGAATTGGATATGGAGTGGAGGGTTGCCAGCTGAGGAGTGATGGATTCTTTCACATCTTCAGACATGGATCCTGTGAGAGTACCTGAAAGCTCCTTGATCAGATCCCTCTGAAGCCTAGTAAAGTGTGCCAAGTAGTCCAGGGACCTCAAGGCAAAAGTCGCTGAAGCACAGACACTTCCCGAACCTGTCCATCGCTCATGACTCCTTGTCGGGGGGATGGACAAAGGAACTGTCATCAGTAATTTCCTTTCTGGTGGCTGCCACCACAACCATGCCATCAGCCGGTGGACCTTTGGAAAAGGGCTTGTTTTCTGGTGGGAGCATGATCTGGTTTCTTTGGAATGGGTTCAATGGTGTCAGGTTCTTTCCAGGCCCACTCTGAGACTAATTCCAGAATCTCTTCAGTGGGCGGGGTCACCCAGGAATTAGAGGGGTCAGTAAAAAAAGCCTCCAGTAACACAGATTCCTCTGACAAAGGGTTGCTGGACTTCCAGACACCTCCCTGTCTCAAGATCTCCAAAATGTCGCCGAATGAGACATCTTCAGGAAGGGACTGTGGGGACCGCTGACCCTCATCAAAATCTGAGTCCTCAGTGACTGATTCAGGGGAATCAATATGCTTCCTCTTGCATAACCTCCTCTTAGGGACTTCCTTGGTGGGAGGCTCCAGGGAAGTATCAGAAGAGGTGGGAACACTCTTGTGTAAAGTCTGGGATTTTGGTAATGGCTGTCCTTGTAGAGAAGTTAGTGGAGTCTCATGGTGCAGAGGCGGGGGAGCAGAAGATGTAAGATCAGAATATGTGAAGGGGAAGGCATCGTCTGAGTTTGAGGAGCAGACAAAGCTCTCTCCAATACCCTGAAAACAGACCATCTAGGAGAGGGGTAAAGACTCAGATAAGAAAAAATACGCCTGTGATCAGTAGTCCCTCCCTGCTCCAAGGATATCCTCCCAGAGGCAGAAGTTGGACCGGAAATGTCCATCGTTGAGGTTCCGAGATACAGAGATAGCTCCAAAGTTCCCGGAGTCGAATGTTGCACTTCAGACCCGATGGGACAGAAATGGGTCTGAGAGCTCTCCAGATCCAACTGGATCGAAGAGCTCAGAGCAAGTCTCGGATCCAGGGATAGTAAGGTCCTCATTTCCGAAGCAGATGGAGTTGGACAACTTGGAGCTGATGGCTCTGAGACCTAGGCTGGAGTCAGAGGAGGATCTAACAGAATAGGGGTTTCTGACACTAGGGCTTCCTGACCCGATGTGGTAGGAGCCGAAAAGGGAAAAAAACTCAGGCTCTGTGCCAAGAACAACTTTTTCACGAGCCTCTCTACATCTTCTTCAGTTAGGCTCCTGGTTGAACGGGTAGACAGAGCAGATGGGGACTTAGATCTTTCCAAAAAGGGGGATGGTATCCTCAATGAAAAAGGATCAACCAAAGGAGAAAAATAGTTGTGCAAGAACTTACCATAACCTTAGATATCCTTCTCTTCCATGTTGCAGTATTCATTACAGTATGGAGGTTGATGCCTGCAGTGCCACCGTCTGGCCAGTATACCAAAGACTTTGCTCCTGGAGGGTATGTGTGACATCCCTTTTCAGAGCCATAAACCGACTAAGGGTATATAAAAGTGACATCTGCATGTACCCTCTTCAGAATGAGCTGCCACATACAGTAGTACTTCTGTGGGTTAAGAGAGGGTCCTACTAGGGAGACCCTTAGACTTGCATGTAGACTAAACCTAGGATAGTAGGTAGGCTGTCTACTAGGGAGATTTAGACTTGCATATAGACTAAACCTAGGATAGCAGGTAGGCTGTGTTGAGACTGAGGAAGAGAATGACTATGTCCCCACAGGTAGGCCCTGGTATGTTAGTTAGGTAAGGTGGGGTGGCAGGTGGGAGGAGCTGAATACTGCAACATGGAAGAGAAGGACATCTAAGGTTATGTTAAGTTCTTACACAACTATTCTATGTCCTTCTATTCTTATGTTCCAGTATTCATTACAGCAGGGAGAGTACCAGAGCTTTAGGTAGGAGGCTGGGTGGAGAATTGGGTTTCATTGGTCAATGAGGCCTTGAAGAATTGACCTGGCAAACCCTGCTCTTGCTCTCCAGGCTAGGTCCAGTTTGTAATGCTTGGTGAAAGTGTGAACAGAGGTCCAAGTGTCTGCTTCTAAAATGGAAACATAGTCAATCCCTTTGAAAAAGGCAGCCGAGGAGGCAGCTGCCCTGGTAGAGTGAAGCTTAACATGACCATGCAAGGATTTTCCAGGATAGGAATAGCACATGCCAATAGATTTTGAAATCCATGAAGAAATGGTCTGTTTGGAGACTGCCTTCCCCAGAGCTCTCAGATGGAAGGAGATGAATAATTGGTCAGACTTTCTAATAGGTTTGGTTTTGTCTAAGTAGTACCTCAGTTGCCTGTGAAAATCCAAGGAATGGAGAGTTCTCTCTGAGGAATTTTGTGGATGAGGGTAGAAAACCAGTAGGTTAATGGAATGGTTTAATGAGAGTTCATTAACCACCTTGGGCATGAAGGAGGGGTTGGTCCTGACAGCAACTCTGTCCTTGTGGAAAATAAGATAAGGAGAGGTAATCCATAAGGGTTTGCATCTCTGATACCTTCCTGGTGGAGGTGAGGGCCACTAGTAGAACTGTTTTCAGGGTGCAAAGTTTTAGGGATACTGGTTCAAAAGGTGGCAATGTGTGTGAGTTTTTCCTACTATGAAATTCAGGTCCCAAGGAGAGGGAATAGGTTTTCTGGGGGGGGGGGTCTGACATGAAGTACCCCTTTCAGAAAAAGCTTGACTTCCAAACTGGAAGCCAGAGGAGGTGATATGGGCAGACAAGCAGAGTTGGCAGATAAGTAGACTTTGACTGAGGAATAAGTTAGTCCTAAGTGAAGTAACTAACACAAATAGGAAAGGACCATAGGTATAGAAGTAGTCAGAGGGCCCTGTTTTTTCCATTGACACCATCTGGAGAATCTGCCCCATTTAAATACATAATTTTTCTGGCCTCCTGCAGAACTCTGAGTACTTCCTCTGAATACAGGTGTCTGTAGGGGATTAGAACCCTATCACCCATAAGGTCAGTTTCAGATTGTTCACCTGGGGATGCAGTAGGAATCCCCTGTCCTGTATGAGCAGGTCTATTGGGGGGGGGGGGGGTAGGTAACCTGTGATGATTGTCGTTGGCTAGTAAGTGGAGGAGGGGAAACCAATGCTGTCTTGGCCAAAACAGGGTCACCAACAGGATTTTGCATTTGTCCCTCTATTTTCAGGAGGACTTTCTGAATCAGAGTGACAGGAGGGAAGGCATAAAGGTTACATTCCCTCCCAAGAAAGGAGAATGTGTCAAATTTCTAAGCTTGTGGATGTGAGTCCCGTGTGCAGAAGGTGGGCATCTGTCTGTTATGGGAGAGGCAGAGAGATCTGCTTGTGAAATACCCCACCTGTGGATAAGGTCCAGGAATACCTCTCTCTGAAGCATCCATTCATGAGAGGGAGCTGAAGTTCTGCTCGGTTTGTATGCCATGACATTCTCTGTTGAGGGAATATATACTGCTACCAGGTGGATCTGGAGTGATGATGCTAGGTTCCATATCTGGATGGCCAGGCTGCAGAGGGGGTAGGACTTTGTTCCCCCTTGCTTGTTTACGTAAAACAGGACAGTCATATTGTCTGTGATTACTTTTAGGGTTCCTGGCTGAAGAGCTGGTTTGAAAGTTAGAAGGGCTAACAGTAATGCCCTCATTTCCTTGATGTTGACATGGTCCTTTTGTCTTAGGTTGGACCATCTGCCTTGCACAGAGAACTGATTGTGGTTTATCAGAAGTACTGCACCCCACTCCAAGTCTGATGAGTCTCTGGAGACCTGTTGTGGGGGGGCTGGAACCTGTAGGGGTGTTCCTTGGCTGAGGTAAAGTGCTGAAAACCACCACTGGAGGTCCCTCTTCAGACACAGAAGTAAAGGAAGGGGTAAGTCTAGGGACTGGGAGTGTTGGCTCCATAAGTTTTTTAGGATCCACTGGACTTTAGCATGTGGAGTCTTGCCAGAGGTAACATGGGTATAAGGGATGTCATGTAGCCTAACATTCTTAGGAATTTCCGAGCTGTTAAGGAGGCGTGGGTGAGGAGTTATAGACAAAGGTCTAGGATTCTTTGGTCTGGAATGAAGGCTTTCATTCTGTCTGTTCTGATCCTGCATCCCAAGAAAACCAAGTCTTGAGAGAGGGTCAGGTGAGACTTTTCGTGGTTTATGGTAAACCCTAATTGAGTTAGGGTGGACCTTATCTGTTGTAGGTGGAGTAGAAGAACTTAGTAGTCTTGGTGAAGGATGAGCATGACGTCTAGATATGGGTATATCTGTATACCCTGCGTCCTGCAGTGAGCAATGAAGGGGGCTAGACACTTTGTGAACAGTTGAAGAGCAGTGGAGAGTCCAAAGGGCAAGGCAGAGAATTGAAAATGGCAAGAACCTATTGCAAAGTTTAGGAATGTCCTGTAAGCTGAATGTATAGGAATGTGCAGGTAGGTATCCTTCAAATCCAGGGCTACCATGAAAGCCTGTGTTGGTATGAGTGGTAAGAGCAGGGGTAAGGTAATCATTCTGAAGCTGGGTACCTTGAGGAAGAGGTTTAGGAAAGATAAGTCTAGGATTGACCTCCATGGGCCGTCTTTCCATGGTACCAGAAACATTCTGGAGTAGAAGCCTATGTTTCTTTGTGGGCAGGGTACCTGTTCTATGGTACCCTCAGCTAGGAGTTCTTGAATGATGGATGAGAAAAGGTGGGTTTGTTTTTTTCTGATGGTTGGGGATACTCTGGAAGGGTGGTAACATCCACTAAGTCATGAAACATCCCCTCTGAATGATGGAGAGGACCCTTTGTTCTGATGTGATAATCTGCCAGGAGGGTCGGGAAAGGTGAGATGAAGGGATTGGGGGGGGGGGGTGTTTGGGTCTAAAGGTGGTAAGTCACAGTGGAGGTGGTCTGGATTGGTCAGACTGACTCCGAAAGGGTGTGGTGGAAGAGTTGGTGGGAAACCTGCAAGTAAAGCTTTTCCTTGGTTGTCTACGTCCCTTAGACTAAGGAGCTGTCTTCTCACAAAAGAAGGTTTTTGTGGGTAGTTCCTGTGGTATCTGGGTATAGGGGATACCAGTAAATGCTTAAGGTTTTGTAGTTCTTTTCCCTTTTCTTGAAGGGATTTGAGAAGCTCTGCTGAAGCTTGGCCAAACAGGGCCTTAATGTCCAGGGTGGGTCAAGCAATTTTGTTTGTACATCCGCAGGGAAAGGTTATAGCCTCACCCAGGAATATCGCCTCAAAACTGATCCTGATGCAGCAGATTTAGATGAGGCTTCCACAGCATCATAAATGCATTTAATGGAGTGCCTAGTCACTTCGGATGCTGTGGAAAGCAGGGTGTTGATTTGGGCTTTAATGGGGGAGTCAGGGGCCTCAGAGAGGAGCGTACAGGCTTTGGTGGGATACCTAGCCATATGCATTTGATAGTTGAGAGCCCTTATAGCCAGAATAGAGGAGGTATACACTTTCTTTCCTAATCTGTCCATGAATTTGCTGTCTTTATCTGTGGGGTATAGAGCAGCAGAAGGTAACTGTCTTTGAAGTTTTGTCAGCAGAGACTGCAATAACTGCTGGGTCTGCTGGAGGATTTTTAAAGAGGAACTGGGTTTATTGGGAAACCTTACAGAAGTGGTCAGGGCGTTTTGAGGCTGGAGGCTGTGAGTCTGGGTACTGAGAGGCAGCCAAAAATGCATCCTGGAAAGCGGTTAGTAATGGGCACAGCAGAAGGAGATGGTTGCTCCACTTGTAAAAGGTCAAAGTACCTTTTCTTGGTGTCAGATACTTCCGATGCCTGCCACTTAAAATGCTCCCTCATGAGGGAGATTGTATCTCCAAAGGTGAATTCCTCCCCTAGGGACTCAGGAGCAATGGAGTGCTCCTCCTCTGGGGTAATGTCCTTGTGGGAGTGTATTTGAGATTCATAATTAATAGATTCCTCTGAAGAGGAGTAGACTTTCTCCGATACCTCTAAGAGTGGTTGAGGAGAGGGGCCAGGAGGTAACTGTTGTGTCTGCAAGGCCTGAAATGTCTTAAAGAGACTTTGTGAAAATACTTCCCATCCAGGAACCAGTTGAGGCTCAGGATGTTTAACTTTTTGTTTTCACTTCAAAAGTGTAACCGGTGGAGAAAGAATCAGAGCTGATGCCTGTTTGGGTGGAAGTGTAGGAGCAGGGCCTTCCGACTGAGCCAGTCATGGTTCCCCTCTATCATCAGGGTCTGACAGCTGATTTGCCTCAGCGAACGTACTTGAAGTTTCCACCATCCTAGCATCCACTGAGGTTACCGGGCCTGGTTTGGAAATGGAGGTCTGAGAAGATCCCGGGCTTTCATCAGCCTCAAGAATCTGTTGGGACGCCTGAGGTGCAGCGTGGGATTCTGGCCTACTTTTCTCGGCCTTCTTCCTCGGCAGCTTGTCGGACGGGCCTACCCCCCTTCCATACAGAGCAAAAGATGTCGTAATTTTGGATTTTCTAAATACAATTTTAATGCGGCCAGGGGGCTGCGAAGAGTCTTGGGGACAAAAGATTTGCAAATGGGGTAAGACATATGGTCGTGCGCCTCGCCTAAGCAAAATATGCACTTTTCGTGCATGTCCTTGTGAGGAATTGGTCTCCCACAAACACACTTCTCCTTTCTAGTTGACATGTACATCTTAACAGTAATCAAAGGTAAAGAAAAAACAACAGGGCACTTATCTGTATTGGTAGATGAAGCGGTAGTCTGGTCTGAAGTGGAAACTGTAACCAGTCGTCTTAAAAACTGCAATCTGCTTTCAGAACTGGCAAGCAGGAGTCAGACGTTCACTGCAGCAGAAACATTCTGAACAGGGTACGTGCAGACATCACTTATATACCCTACATCGTATAATACTGGCCGGATGGCGGCACTGCAGGCAGCAACCTCCCTACTGTAATGAATACTGCAACATGAGAATAGAAGGATATTACCTTCTTCTGGGTGACATGAAGGTAAGATCGGAGGTATTTGGATCTGACAAATCCTGCTTTTTTGGAGACTTTGGATCCACAGAAACTGTCGGATCTGAGGGGGGAGTGTTTCAGCGTTGTTGGATTTAACATGAGAGCTGGATCCAAAAATTTAGGCTTCTTCCTCATAAGGTCCAAACTAACTGGAGGATCCAAGGATGGCCTTTTCACTGATATTCCTGATTTTGATGAAGTAGAAGAGAAGCTGGGAGATGTAAGAGCTACCTTTAAACTTTTTCTCTCTCTTTGGCTGGTCCAGATATGGCATCATCAAAGGGCGAGGGTAGAAGTCCTTTTAGTATTAATTTATTTCGACCATCTGCCAACACTCTTGGGTTAAACACATGGCAGAATGTACAGCTCTCTTGGAGGTCATGAGGACCTAGACCAAAGACGCACAAGGTGCGAGCATCCAAAAGAAGACTCTTCTGTCCACATTTTTGAAACTACCCCACAGGGTTGTTTCCTTTGTGAGCCATAGTTTCAGAACAAGAAAAACAGCAACATATATAGAAAAAAAATATTTTTTTTTTTTTTTTTTTAAGAAGGAAAGAAATAAACAGAAAAGGGGAGGGAAATACCAATAATGATATTTGAGGCTACGGAGAACATATGGGGATAGGGATTAACAGCAATAATATTGAATATCAGAGAGCGGCAAGGCTGAAAAAGGCTAAATTTCAATTATAAAAATAGAAGAAGAAAAAATTCAGAAAGTTAGAGTAAGTAATTTGACTACTTATCTACCAATTGCTCAAGAGATCAAACAACCAAGCAGCAAATGAGATCTGAGGTAATGAGGGATGGTGCATTCTGGGTAACGGTGAAGCTTGAGAGTTCAAGATTGCCATGTACTTGTATAGCAGCAGAGTCGGATCTGAGGAATCGGATGCAAAGCCATCAGTGAGGCCGAAATTAAAAGTTACATCAGATCTCAGGAATAGATGTACATATAAATCTACTTTTTCCCTGTGGAAGAAAAGCTCTTTGAACTGAAGTATTTAAGAGACACCTCAGGAAAACAATCCTCTCAGGAGTCAAAAAAAGACTTCTGGATGTTCTCCTAAAATCCCAGACTGTGTAGGAGATCTCCCACCCAAGAAAGAGTTTCATTACACTTCGAAAAAGATTCCGAAATATTAGCAAGCCATCTAAATAAATAAAAAAATTAATATCTTGCAGTCTGCAACAGCATATCACTGGAGCTAGACACTTGATAAATACCCTTGGAGCAATGGATAACAAAAGGGGTAATGACAGTGAACTGAAAGTGTTTTCTAGACACACACACACACACATAAAAAAAATGCTAGAAATCTGGTGCAATAGGAATGTGATGGCACGCGTCTTTAAAATCTACGGTCACCCAAAAACTTAAACAGGGAATGAAAAGTAACAGGTCATGAAAAGAGAGCATTTGACCTTTGGAACCTTCACAAACTTGTTTACAAAAGAAGGATCTGGTCTCTTTCTTTGGCACCAGAAATTCTTGAACAAAAAAGCCTTTTCCTATCTGAGAAGAGGAACAGCTTCTGTCATCCCCTGAGTTAGTAGATGCTGAATGACAGTAGGGAAAAGAGAAGTCTAATCTGGTGGATGAGCAGAGATCATCTGAAAAGGAGGGAGAGATTTCACACCGATATCTGGAGCCATGACGAATCATTCTCAAAATCCATTTGCCTGACACTATCTGTTGTCAAACTCAGAAAACTGGTGGTTCAGATTTTTGGGAATAATTAAAGGCTTCTCGCACTATGGTATATAGATAGTTAATAAATAGCACAATTCCTTTAAACACAACTTTATTCTACCATAATAGCATACTGGTTTCGGCTTAATTAGCCTTCATCAGTGCTTCAATACCAACAAACAATGTTACAAGACTTAAATACACACATCCTGCAAATGACTGGTCTCTTACAAATTCTCATTAAGTCCAAGAGGGAACAAGGCTCCCAAGTCTAATAATCCAACCTTTCTCTTTATTATTTAACATAGTATGCCAGTCTATTTTGTTGTCCCTGTTTAACACAATCTTATCAGTAATAACAAAATAAATTACTGCAGTTTTGTGCTGTAAATTTTGTTTATATAAAGCATTGGATTCTCTGGCACACATAATGTCACTAAGATGTTCAGAAGTCCTGAGTTTCAATGAATGTGAAGTTTGTCCAACATAAAATGCTGAACTGCATGTGGCCAAATATATGACCTAGTCTGTATCGCAATCCCCAAAATAATAATTTGATACACCTTTGACGTATTAGAAGATGAAAAGCATACAGCCTTAGGAACAGATTTACAAAAACTGCAATGACCATGACCACATGGATGGCAACCTTTCACTACTGTGCCCCTTAACGTCAACTGTCCTAAAGATTGTTTAGCTAAGTCACTTTTCTTATACCGATTAAACCATTCACCCAAAGTCTTGCCTCTTCTAAAAGAAAAGACATCTGCCAGGTAATAACGATTTTTAAATGATCATCAAGGAGTAGAATGTACCAGTAGTTTTGAACCAGAGTCATAAAAAATAGTATTATAACCAAAATTCATTGTATGCCTAGGAGGTCCAATCAAATCTTTTCTTGGTTGGTACTGTAATAATTGCTCCCTAACAACTTTCTTTATTGAATCACAGAAATTCTGTATATCGGATTGCTTAAATCCCCTGTCACAAAACCTCCTCACCTTGTCCTGCATTTTCAGTATTATATACGGATTCAGAAGAACATATTCTTTTTAATCCTATAAACTGAGATTTTGGTATATTTCTTATAACATGTCAGGGGTGACAACTACTCACTTGCAGAAGAGTATTTACCTGGGGAAACTTCCTAAAGATACGAGTACTCAAAGCCCCATTTTCCTCAACAGTAACTAAGACATCTAGGAATGTAATCTGTCTGGGGTCATGATGTATGCTGAAATGGATACCCCATTTAATATTCTTAAGGTATTCTACAAACTCCAATAAATATGTAACATCAGACCTCTAGACCAACCAACAAACATTCAAATAACATCTCCAGATATCCATAGATTCTAAATAAATATTATGGGACTCATCATAAATGATCTGTTCTTCAATAAAACCCCAAAACAGGTCAGTATAAATGGGTGCAAATGATGCACCCACAGCTGTACCCGAGTTGCAAATAACATTCCTCTCTGAAATAATTCACATTTTTTGTTAAAACATGTTCAGCCAAAAATAATGAAAATGTGTTAAAACCCAGGCTATATATTAAGGCCCTTTTCAGCCAATATTCTAAGTCAAACAAGCCCGACCACTGAGGAATGCTAGTATACAGAGCTTTGGCATCCAATGTGCACAATAGCGAACCGTGTTCTAACTGTTCAGTAATATTCAAAAAAATAGTAGTATCTTGAATCCTAGATCGTACCATTTTCAACAAAGGTTTCCAATAATATGTATGGAATTCAGATAATGGTTCTGTCAAAGACCCCTTACCAGAAACAATGGGCCTAACAGGTGGGCAATTTGGATTCTTGTGAATTTTCGTAAAAGATATAAATATTGTCTCATAGTATCCTGTGCTGTCAACAGACAAAATATTTCTCTGGAGATAATACCCTCCTCTACTGCTAACCTCAAAAAACTGTCAATTTCCATCTCAAATGTTGAAGTGGGATCCAGGTAAGTTATTTGATAATATTGATGGTCTGGTTACTGTTTTTGGGCTACTGCGTAGTACATGACCCAGTCCCACACAACTACAGTACCCCCTTTATCTTCCCTATTAATTACAACTTGTTTACTAGAAGCCAGATCTTTCAGAGCCTGCCATTCCACCTTAGTTATTTTTTCTAATACTAGATTGAGCATGATACGTATAATGCGATTCCTTCAACAACTGTCGATGAAAGCTGGCCACAAATTTGTCAACAGGGGATGCAAAAATGGAGGGTTTGAACCTGAACCTAGAATTAATGCCCTCTTAATCATGTCTATCCAGAAAATATAATTTCAGATTTAATAATCTGCAAAAAGATATTACATCACTGGCAAAGATGTCTTCTGGTACATTATAACATGGAACAAAACCCAAACCTGTATTTAATAATTCAATATCAACAGAAGACAAAGACACAGATGACATATTATGAACATTCACATTTTCAGTTATTTGGTCGTCATTAACTGCAGTAATGTCTTTAGGGTAGAACCTCCAGCAATGATGTTTTCTTCCAGCCCTTCTGACTGGTCTAAAGAGATACCGATTGATTTCTTTTTGGGAATAAGAGAAGAAGGTAAAGTCTCTAAATCAGTCTCAGTGGCTGAAGAAAATTCTTCAGCTGAAGTCTAAGAAGTGCTATCAGATTTCTTTAAAATAGACTTACTTCTCTTACATTTTTTAACATTAAACCGTTACTTATGTGTTCACAAACTTAAACACTTTCTTCCTATCAAATTGTTTCCCACCCTGATAATCTCTAGAAAATTCCTTAAGCATCTTAGCTTTTAATTCACGCTCCACAGTGACCAAATTTTTTTTCATTATCTTAATCTGCTTGACAAATTCAACATGTTGTTCAATTTTATTCAGTGATTTATGGAACATCCTCACTTTATCACCCAGCCGCTCTATTTATCTTTCATAAAACGACAACAGAACCTTTATAAAAAGCATCAATGCAGAGTGCTGCGCTTCTTGCCATTCACTCATAAGTTGGTCATCCAACCCCCTTACAAAGGGCTGTAAATGAACCCTTAAACCCCTAGGACAAAAAACACTTATAGAATATGCTTTAAAAAGTCTGTAATGCCATACATTAATTCTCAAATCCTTCATAGCTGCAAAAAGGAAGTTATGTACCTACCATAACGTTCCATGTTAGTTGTCTTCATCTCGCCTTCCTTCTTGCTGTTTGGAGTTCGGAGCCGATCCTCGGCTCCGACTCGGCCATCTTCTATAGCTCGAGAGCTGTTTACTGGCTCGAGGCTACCACTTATCCCAGCATGCCCAGCGTCAGCTACCCAAATCTCGTTTGTGATAGCGCACACTAGACATACGTAGAGCAACCAGTTTCTAAAAACTGGTTGTCCAATACACCTAAACAAGGAACAGTTATAAATTACCTGGCATGTGAAGTAATAAAAGATGCTCAGCCAGTGAAAACAAAAGGGAACTCCTCACAATCTTCTAGGAAGAGGGAAAGAGGGAGGGATGCAAGAAGGAAGGTGAGATGAAGACAACTAACATGGAACGTTATGGTAGGTACATAACTTCTTTATGTTAAGTTGTCCATCTCGCCTTCATTCTTGCTGTTTGGGACAGCGTCCCTAGCACCTAAAATCCCGGGTGGCTCATTGGAACAAACTCTTCGCAACAGTAGAACCAAAGGAAGCTCTGCTCAGGGAGACCATATCTACCTTGTAATGAGAGATAAAAGTGTGGGGGCTTGCCCAAGTGGCAGCTGCACATATTGAGTCTATGGGCAACCTAGACTGAAAAGCTACAGAGGTGGCTAATGCTCTAGTGGAATGACCTTTTGGTTTAGCTGGTAGCTCTTTATTTCGTAACTGATAAATAAAGGCAATAGTATCAGATAACCATCTGGATAAGGTCACTTTAGAAAATGGAAGGCCTTGTTTGTTGAAAGCATAAGAAAGAAGTAACTGGTCTGACTTTTTTAGTTTCTTAGTTCTATGGAGGTAAAAACGCAATTGTCTGTGTACATCCAATTGGTGGAGCTCGTATTCTGCCTTGTTGCTGTGATTAGGAAAGAAAACTGGGAGATCCATGGATTGATTTAAATTGTTCTCTGAGCAGACTTTAGGAATAAAGGATGGACTGGTCCTCAGAGAAACTCTGTCCTTGTGAAACACCAGGTAAAGAGGACGAACACATAGTGCTTGAAGTTCTGAGACATGTCTAGCTGAAGTGATAGCAACCAGAAAAAGTGTCTTCCAAGAAAGAAATTTTAAAGAGCATGATGCTGCTGTTTCAAAGGGAGGCAAAATTAAGGAAGCTAAAACTAAATTGAGATCCCAAGGAGGGGGAGGATCTCTAACTAGGGTTCTAAGAAGAGATGTTCCTTTCATAAAGGCCTTGCAGAGCTTATGAGACATTATGCTAGAATTAAACATACCGATATGAAATTTAGAAATGGCAGCTAGTTGTACTCTAATGGTAGCAGGAGCTGCACCAGACTGAAAAAGCTGTGCTACAAATTCAAGAATTTCATGGACTGGGGCTGAGAAAGGATCCAACTTTCTAGATTCTGCCCAGTAAGAAAACCTTTTTCATTTACTAGCATACGTTTTACGTTTTCCTCGTAGTAGACTTATGTGAGGAAACAATAATATCAGGGACTGCTGGGGAGATATTGAAAGTGTGGCTAAGGTTGGAAGTGGAGTAACCAAGCTGTGAGCTGGAGAGTTTGAAGGGATTGATGTAACCCACCTGATTGGTGAATCAGAAGATCTGGAACTGGGTCCAGAATCCACAGCTGATCCAGAAGGAGGAGGTGTAGGAACAGGAACCATATTTGTCGAGGCCAATATGGGGCAATGAGAATCATTTTGCAACCCAAAGATTTTGCTTTCTGTATCAGTCATGGAATTAGGGTAAAAGGGGGAAAAGCGTAAAGGAGTCCCTGAGGCCAATCGTGGACTAGAGCATCTCTGGGTATATGACCTGGAAGAGGAAGTAGGGAGAAGTAGCTGCTGCATTTGTTGTTGAGAGGAGTGGCAAATAGGTCGCAGCAAGGCTGTCCCCATTTGTGGAAGATAAGATCCACAACTTCCTGATTCAGAGACCACTCGTGAGGCATGAGGATAACTCTGCTGAGCCTGTCAGCTATAACGTTGGATTTCCCAGGGATGTGCGTTGCTATCAGAAAACATTGGGAGGAAATCGCCCATTGCCACAGTCTGAGTGCTTCTCGACACAAGGGGTAAGACCTGGTCCTGCCCTGTTTGTTGATGTACCACACCATTGACATGTTGTCTGTTTGGATTGCAATGGTCCCAGAAGGAAGAGAGTCTTGAAGGGCTTGCAACGCTAGGAGAACCGCTCTCATTTCTAGGACATTGATAAGCAGATGGTACTCATGAGGTTGCCAAGTGCCTTGGACTGTCCTGCCAAGATAATGCCCCCGCACCCCATCAGGGAGGCGTTCGTGGTCACTGTGGCTACCAGAGGGGGGGTTTGTATGAAAGGTATGCCCTGAATTACTAGTGGGGAGACCATCCACCAAGAAAGGTGCCTTTTGCATGTTTCTGTGATCAGGATCATGTGAGACATGGGTAGTTCCTGGAAAGACCACTGCGTGAAAAGAAGCCACTGAAAGATTCTCACGTGGAAACGCACTAATGGGACAAGAAGAATGGCAGCTGCCATGGAGCCTAGAGCTTGGAGGACATGTCTGACTTGAACCCTTTTGCTCTGCATTACAATTACCACTTGTTGACAAATAGTGGAAACTCTTTCCTGCGGTAATCTTGCAAACATTTTTTTTTGTGTTTAATTCTGCTCCTATGTATGTGATAGACTGACAGGGCAACAAGGCAGATTTTTCAAAATTGACTGTAATGCCTAGATGAGTGCATGATGTGATTGTATAGTCCCGTGACTCTAAGAGTTGGCACCTGGAGGTAGCAGTCAGGAGCCAGTCGTCTAGATAGGGAAACACCTGGAATCCTTGACGCCTCAGGTGAGCCGTGACTACTGCCATACACTTGGTGAACACCCTGGGGGCCGAGGTGAGACCAAGGGGCAGAGCTCTGAACTGGTAATGAATGGCTCCTACCCAGAAGCGAAGAAATCTCCTGGAGCGTCTGTCCATCTTGATATGGTAGTACGCGTCCTGAAGACCTATCGAGTACATCCAATTGTCCTGACCCAGAAAAGGGAAAATGGACTGCAGTGTCACCATCCGGAACTTTTCTTTTTGTACAGATGGTGACACTGCAGTCCCCTGTCTTTTTGGTACTAAAATGAATCTTGAGTAAGTTCCAGATCCTAGTTGGTCTGCGGGGACTTCTTGAATGGCTCCTTTTTCTAGCCGTCTTGAAACTTCTGTGACTGCTTGATCCCTTAGATTGGGTGGGACATCTGGGATGGGCTTTTTTGATTTGAGGGATTAATGGAAGGGAATTTTGTAACCTCCGGATATGATGGATAGTACCCATCTGTCTCTTGTTATATTTTGCCAGGCTTTTGGGTACAGCAAAAGTCTTCCCCCGACTGCCTCCAGAGGTGAGCAGTCGGGCAACCCTTCAGGGATGCTGGAAGGGTTTGGCAGAGAAGGTTTCTCTGTCACCCTGGTTTTGTGGTCCCCCTCTGCCATGAGGGCGGCATCTATTATTGTTGTTCACCCCTCTGCCCCTGGGGGAAAAACCACCACGTGTGTCAGGCAAGAGTCCCTGGGATTTTTGGAACCACATCTTTCCTCTCTTCTGATCCTTGGGATAAGGTTTGGAAGGAGTGGAAAAACAGACTCCCACTGCAGAGAGTCTTGTCTCCCTGCTAACACCTGGCCAACGTGTCCTTCACCTGAGGCCCAAAGAAAAAGGAGCCATCAAAGGGAGTATTGGGTGAAGGACACTCAAAAGGGTTCCGCAAACTGACAGCCGCATCCAAGAAGATCTCCCGAGAGTCACACCTGTCCCTGCAGCTCTGCTCGCTCCATCGGCTGCATAGGAAATCAGCCTCATGGAGGAGTTGACTATGGAATTAAGAGTCGCAAGCTGAGAAGCTACTTTCGCTGGTGCTCCCTGAGCTGTAGGATCATGAAGGGTATCTCCAAGCTCTTTCAGGAGATCCCTTTGAAGACGTGTAAAATGGCATAGATAATTCAGGGACCACATTGAAATGGTCACTGAAGCAAACATTCACTTTCCATATCTGTCCATCGTCTCAGACTCTTTGTTCGGAGGATGAACAGATGAAGAGGTTTCTGCTAACTCTTTCTTGGTGGCTGCTGCTACCACCATGGCATCAAAGGGCACACCTTTGGAGAGGAATTGCTTGTCCTGCGGGGGGCTGTAATAAATTTGTTTGGTCTCCTCGGAGCAGGTTCCACAGAATCTGGAGCTGACCAAGCCTTTCGAGCCACTAAAGACATGAGTGGATTGAAAGGAGGAGATACCCAGGAGGTGGAAGGTTGGGAACCGAATGTGTCCAGGTATACAGACTCATCCTCGGTAGGGGCTAGGGAAGTCCATTCCCTCCTCTGTCTAAGCATTTTATGGATGTCCGAAAAGGAAACATATTTAGAGGGAAACCTTCGGGACCCTTCCGATTCATCCATGTCTGTATCTGAAGTGACAGACTCAGGGAAGTCTATGTGCTTCCTCTTGCACTTCTTCTTCCGGGGAGGCTCCTCCGAGTGATCAGGGGAGGCTTCAGAAGAAGAGGGATCACCCAATAGGGTGTTCTGGGGCATAGGTTCCCTAAGCTTGGGGTCTGGAAGAGGAGTAGAGGTTGGAACAGACATTGCGGGGGGAGGAGCCGATGGAGCTGTCAGTAGAGCTGTTTCGGGGGACAGCACACTCATGACCTCGAAGGCATCCCGACCTCTAGGCAGAGAAAGCTCCGGCTCCGAAGAAACAGGAGTCTTCCTCCGCATTGAGTGTGATGGCTCCGAGGCCGATGTTGGAGCAGAGCTCACCTGCGCCGAAGCTCCGAGGGGGAGAACAGGGTTCGGACAAGAGTCCCATGCCAACCCCCCCCCCCCCGAGCCAACAAGAGAGCCTCGGCACCCAGATCCCTCGATAGAAGGTACAATTGAAGAAATTGGAGCCGAGGACTTCAGAACCGAAGGAGAGATGATGATCGGCGCCGACGGTTCTACTACCTGTGGATTCATGGTCTTCATCTCTGAGCTAAATGTAGTCGGAGGAGGAATAGAAATAGAGATGGTTGGAGAAGATACCTGTTGAGGTAGGCTAGACAGAATTTTTTCCAATGCCTGTGACTTAAGCAACCTACTTACTACTCTCTCCACATCATGATCTGATAATCTAGAGGATTGAGAGGAGTGGGAAGAATGATGGCTACGCTCACTCTATAACAAAGGTGACTGAGGTGCCGAGTGGATGGACTCCAAGGACGAAGACCTCAGTCTCTTATGGCTCCAAGATGGCTTCGAAATAGCAGATGGAACCGACGGAGTTGTCTTGTCGGTGCCAGCCGGCACAACACATACTTGGTTGGTCAAGTGAAGGAGTCGGCTCCGAAGGTGGAGCCAACGGCTTGACAGACTTAGGGGATTTCGCTGGCTGAGTACTTTTAGCCAGAGAATCCTGAGGCTTCAATAATCCTCGAATGATTAATTTGTTTTTGAGCTCCTGCAGGAGCCTTGGACTAACATATAGAACAGGAGTCCTGCAGGTGAACAGTGCCCAAACAATATACACAACTAGTGTGCCCATCTGTCAGAGACATTTTCTGACAGCATGAGTCACACTTTTTGAAGCCAGATACCTTGTTGTCTTTAGACATTAAAGTAACAACAACCACAACAACAATTATAAAAAGCTATACTACAAAAAACAGAAACAAATACACTTTTTGTTTTCCTACAGTTAAGGAACAGAAGGAAAGCCTCTAATTTAAACGGCTATCGGGGGGGGGACTCTCTAATTAAGGAAGGCCTGCGAGTTACGGAGTGACGGCCAACAAAGCTAAAATAGACAAGAAAGCGATAAGGGATAAAGGAATATTATCTAGACAAATACTTGACAAACTTCCAAGAATAAACAACAATATATTAATAGAAAAAAAAACTATACTAAGCCAGAGCCAGTAAGGAAGCAACCTCGCAGATGAAGCTGCAAATGAGATCTGGGTAGCAGACGCTGGGCATGCTGGGATAAGGGGTAGTCTCGAGCCAGTAAACAGCTCTCGAGCTATAGAAGATGGCCGAGTCAGAGCCGAGGATTGTGAACCTCAAACAGCAAGAATGATGGTGAGATGGACAACTTAACATCAATTTTTTAAATAAATCATTATTAGTACAATTTAAAAGAGTATCTGCATGTTGTTTATCAGAATTCTGTTAAAAAATGTCCAAGTCATTTTTATCAGCAGTCAGTCCTTTCACAAGGTGAGCCAAATTTAGAAGTTATGCACCTACCATAACGTTCCATGTTAGTTGTCTTCTCTCGCCTTCTTTCTTGCTGGATGGGTTCGGAGCCGATCCTCGGCTCCGACTCGGCACTTGCCAAGCTCGAGAGTCACTTTTACCAGCTCGAGGCAGCCCCATATCCCATGATGCAAGGCGGTAAATACCCAGATCTCGTTTGGTACCTAGAGGGAAAACTGCCTAGCATAAAAAAACTTTCCACTAAGGAAAGAAGAGCAACTAGCCTAAAGGGATGTAAGGGGAACCAGATAATTAAAAACTAGAACTAACTGGTGCCCAAGGAAACAAAATCTTCCAGAGACAAGGGAGATCAAGGTCTGTCCAGGCAAGGGGGACAGGAGGGAGGGTCGCAAGAAAGAAGGTGAGAGAAGACAACTAACATGGAATGTTATGGTAGGTACATAACTTCTAAATGTTAAGTTGGCAATCTCGCCTTCATTCTTGCTGGATGGGACCGCGTCCCTAGCACCTCTATCCTGGGTGGCTCAATGGAACAGACTCTTGAGAACCGTGGATCCAAAACTGGCTCTATCCCTGGAGGCCAAATCCAATTTGTAATGAGAAACAAAGGTATGAGGAGTGACCCAAGTGGCTGCTGCACAAATAGTATCTAAGGGTAGCCTAGCCTGAAAAGCTGTAGAAGTGGCTAGGCCTCTAGTGGAATGTGCATTTGGTTTTGAGCACAGTTGTTTGCCCCTAAGTTGATAAATGTCAGAAATGGTGGAAGATAGCCATCTAGATAAGGTCACTTTGGAAACAGGGAGGCCTTTCTTATTTTCAGCATAAGAAAGAAAAAGCTGATCAGACTTCCTGAATTGCTTTGTTCTGTCCAAATAATATCTGAGTTGGCGGTGAACATCTAGATAATGCAATTTTTGTTCCGATCTGTTGGAATAATTAGGAAAAAATACAGGAAGATCAATGGATTGGTTTAAATTTGTTTTTGAAGCAACCTTGGGCAAAAAGGATGGATTAGTTCTCAAGGATACTCTGTCCTTGTGGAAGACCAAATATGGGGGACGAACAGAGAGGGCATGAAGTTCTGACACTCTCCTAGCCGAGGTAATAGCGACAAGGAAGAGTGTCTTCCACGAAAGAAACTTTAGTGAACATGAAGCAGCTGGCTCGAAAGGAGGAAGAATTAAGGATGTCAGCAGTAGATTTAGGTCCCATTGTGGAGGAGGACTCCTGACAGGAGGCTTCAGGAGAAAAATTCCTTTCAGAAAAGCTCTACAAAGCTTGTGGGACATAATGTTGTGATCTGCAAACCCGACATGAAAGTTCGAGATTGCAGCCAACTGAACTTTGACCATGGAAGATGAAGAACCCGAGTGAAAGATTTCCACTAGAAAATCCAAAACTGCATGAACAGGGGCAGTAAAGGGATCTATGTTCCTTGATTTCGCCCAAAGGGAGAAACGTTTCCAATTGCTAGAGTAAATCCTTCTAGTAGAGGATTTCAGGGAAGCTACTATGATATCCCTAACGGGGTTAGAGATCATAGGAAGCCTGGCTAAGGAAGGAAGTGGAGCAACCAAGCTGTGAGGTTGAGAGAAGGAATAGACCGATGCAGCTGACCCGATTGGTGGATCAGAAGATCTGGCACTGGGTCCAGATGCCACGGCTGCACCAAAAGATGACGATGAAGGAATGGAAACCAAATTTGCTGAGGCCAATACGGGGCAATGAGAATCATTTTGGCTCTCAAAACGGTAGCTTTCTGGAGTACCTGTGGTATCAATGGAAAGGGAGGAAAGACATAAAGAAGTCCCTGGGGCCAATCTTGGGTAAGAGCGTCTCTGGGGGGATGGCCCGGAAGTGGGAAGAGAGAGAAGAAGACTGGGCATTTGCTGTTTCGGGGAGTAGCAAAAAGATCGCAACATGGGCGGCCCCACTTCTGAAAAATCTCCTCCACTATAGATTGCTTGAGAGACCACTCGTGAGGCATGAGTATAGCTCTGCTCAATCTGTCCGCTAAAATGTTGGTTTTCCCAGGGATATGCATTGCTACCAGAAACCGATGAGAGGAGATCGCCCATTGCCAAAGTCTGAGAGCCTCTCGACACAAGGGATAGGACTTGGTTCCGCCCTGCTTGTTGATGTACCATACTACGGACATGTTGTCCGTGTGAACTGCAATCGTTCCTAAGGGAAGAAAGTCGTTGAGGGCTTGCAACGTTAAAAGCACTGCTCTCATCTCTAGGACATTTATGTGCAGGTGGTATTCGAACGGTTGCCATGTCCCATGAACCATCCTGCCCTGATAATGACCCCCCCCCACCCGATCAGGGAGGTGTCCATAGTGACTGTGGCTACCGGGGCCGGGGAAACAAAGGGTCTCCCCTGATGGACTTGGGGAGAAGAAATCCACCAGGATAGATGATTTTTGCAAGTTTGTGTCACCAGGATCTGGTGACGCATGGGAAGCTGTTGGAAGGACCATTGGGTGAACAACATCCATTGAAAGAGACGCATGTAAAAACGGGCCAAAGGAAGAAGAGTAATGGCAGCTGCCATGAGGCTCAATACTTTCAGGACCAGTCTGGCTTGCACCTTTTTGCTGGCAAGGATGATCCGCACATGGTTTTGGATATCTAGGATTCTCTGGCTTGTTAGGTTTGCTGACATCCGAGCAGTGTCTAAATTTGCGCCTATAAAAGTAATAGATTGGCAGGGCAATAAGGAGGATTTTCCGTAGTTGACCGAAATTCCTAACTGATTGCAGAGATTTAGGGTGTAATCTCTGGCTTGGAGAAGTTGATGCCTGGTGGTGGCTGAGAGGAGCCAGTCGTCGAGATACAGAAACACCTGGAATCCTTGACGTATCAGGTGAGCCGTGACCACTGCCATGCATTTGGTGAACACTCTGGGGGCTGTAGTGAGACCAAAGGGCAGGGCTCTGAACTGAAAATGACTGGACCCCAGCCGAAAGCGGAGAAACCTTCTGGAGTGTCTGTGGATTTTTATGTGATAGTACACATCCTGAAGGTCTACTGAGCACATCCAGTTGTCTTTGCCTAAGAAGGGCAAAATCGATTGAAGTGTGACCATCCGAAATCTTGTCTTTTTCACTGACTTGTTGAGTCTGCTGAGGTCCAATATTGGTCTCCAATCTCCGCCTTTTGGGAACCAAAAGAACCTTGAGTAGATTCCGGGCTCTGAATGGTCTGTTGGAACTGGCTGAATGGCCCTTTTTTGTAGAAGCTTTGATACTTCTAATTTTGCAATTTCCCTTAGACCGGGTGGAATGTCTGGAAGGGTATTTTTGTGAGGGAAGGGACTTTCCTCGAAAGGAATCTTGTAACCCACGGATATGATTGACTGTACCCATTTGTCTTGCGAAAGGGAAAGCCAGGCTTCTGGGTACAGCGATAATCTTCCCCCGACTGCCTCCAAGGGTGGACAGTCGGGCAACACCTCAGGGATGCTGGAAGGGCTTGTCAGAGAGAGGTTCTCTGCTGCCCTGGTTCTGCGGACCCCCTCTGCCCCTAGGGCGTCTCATTGTTATTACCCCTCTGCCTCTAGGGGTAAACTGACCACGTGTCCGCATGACTCCCTGAGATTTTGAACCACATCTTTCCCCTTCTGTCCTTTGGGGTAAGGCCTAGAAGGGGTGGAAAAACGGACTCCTACGGCAGAAAGAGTCTTGCCGTCTTGCTCACACCTGGTCAACGTATCCTTCACCTGAGGACCAAACAATGTTGACCCATCGAAGGGAGAGTTTGTGAAGGACGCCTTAAAGGGGTCTGCAAATTACAGAGCCGCATCCAGGACTGACGTCTAAGAGCCACTCCTGTCCCTGCAGCTCTACTCGCTCCATCTGCTGCATAAGAAATTAGCCGCATGGAGGAGTTGGTTATGGAGTTAAGGATTCCGAGCTGAGAAGCAATCTTCTCCTGAGCCCCTGCAGCTGAAGGATCATGTACTACTTCACCTAATTCTTTAAGGATGTCCCTTTGAAGTCTGGTGAAGTGACATAAATAATTCAGCGAACGCATGGCAAAGGTCGCTGAGGAAAACATCCGCTTACCATACCTGTCCATGGTCCTAGAATCCTTGTTAGGAGGATGGACTGGTACGGAAGGATCTGCAAGTTCCTTCTTGGTGGCGGCCGCCACCACCATGGCATCAACAGGGACACCTTTTGTAAGAAATTGTTTCTCGGAAGGGGCTGTAATAAATTTAGAAGGCCTCCTGGGAACTGGTTCCATGGAATCAGGAGATGCCCACGCCTTCCGAGCTATCACCTCCATGAGGGGGTCGAAAGGTGGAGACACCCAGGAGGTGGAGGGTCGAGATCCAAAAGCCTCTAGGTATACCGACTCATCCTCGGAGGGATTAATGGAGGGCAAGTTTCCCCTCTGTTTTAGGAGTTCTAGGATGTCTGAAAAAGAGACATCCTCAGAGGGGGATCTTGGGGACCCCTCCGACTCATCTAAGTCGGTATCTGAAGTTGTAGACTCAGGGGAGTCTAGGTGCTTCCTCTTACAGGTCCTCTTACGCGGAGGATCTCCTGACGGATCAGGAGAATCCTCGGAAGAGGGGGTTCTTCCCAGTGGGGAAACCTGAGGCGATGGATCTCTCGGTCCGGGAGCAAGAGAGTGGGAAGAGACATCTACAGGCACCATAGAGGGAGGAGCTAAGGGAATAGACTGCTGACTGAGCCCGGGGGCCAGCACACTCCTCATCACCTCGAAGGCTCCCCTCCCAGGGAGATCCGAGAGACCCCGCTCCGAAGAAACGGGGGCTCCCGGGCCCACCGAAAGGGAAGGCTCCGAGGCAGATGTCGGAGCCGAGCTCACCAAGGCCGAAGCCCCGAGGGGGAGAGCAGGGTCGGACAAGGGTCCGATGCCACTCGCCCCCTCGGAGCAGACCAGGGAAGCCCGACCACCGGATCCCTCCAAGGAAGGTCTCAAGGAGGAGATAAGAGTAGAAGCTGAAGGGGCAGAAAGGGGTGGTATCTGCCCCGCAGCCATAGCAGTGACTATTCCAATAGACTCCGGCTCCGAGCTCTGGAGGAGAGTTGAAGGAGGAATTTGAAGAGGGTGTGGACTAGTAGTCGTCTGTTGAGACGGACTATGAAGCATCTGGGCTAGTGCCTGTGATTTTAACAATCTGCTTACCACTCTCTCCAAATCATGGTCTGAGAGCCTGGAAGACCTAGATGATCGGCTCCGATGGCTCCGTTCCAAAAGAAGAGGAGAGGTCGGAGCCGAAAGTATAGGCTCCAAAGAGGGAGACCTGGACCTCTTCCTCGATGAAGCCATCGGAGCCGATGAACCCTCGGCTCCAGAAGGAGCCG
Source organism: Protopterus annectens (assembly GCF_019279795.1). Taxonomy (NCBI): domain Eukaryota; kingdom Metazoa; phylum Chordata; order Ceratodontiformes; family Protopteridae; genus Protopterus; species Protopterus annectens. The sequence goes on along the minus strand of NC_056737.1, from coordinate 482,279,296 downwards.
ACAACTTATCGGCTCCACGCCTAGTAAAAGATGTGTCTGCTCCAGCCGGAGCCGACACAGGCAAGGAAATAATGGTATCGGAGCCGGCTGGTGCCGATACCGAACCCTTTGATACATGGTGGTCGGAGCCGGTCGGAGCCAACACCAATGTATCAGTCAAAGTATCGGCACCAATAGCCACTGGTGCCGAAGATTTAGTCAGAATGACATCGGCTCCAGCCAGAGCTGATCTCGACTCCAAAGGAGTCGGAGCCATGGCCGGAGGCTTAGTAACAGAAGCCTGGGTCTTGGAGGTCTTAGAGGGCTGACCCAAAGCAGACTTGGCCGGGTAGCCCTCTGGTTTAAGTAGTCCTCTTAAAATTAATTTATTTGTCCTTTCCTGCAGGACTCTCTGGCTGAAAGAGTGACAAATAGCACAGGAGTCCTGCAGGTGGAGAGGTCCCAGGCAATAGATACAAGAAGTATGACCGTCTGTCAGAGACATCTTCTGACAGCACGAGTCACACTTCTTGAAGCCTGAGACCCTCGGTTCTTTGGACATAGTGAGAACAACACAAACACACTACTCACACAGTCCCAGATTCAGAAAAATTAACTTAAAAAGGGAGAAAAATATACTCACACACACGCCCTGACAGGAAGGGATGGGAGAGGATTGAAGGCCTAAGTAAAAACAAGTAGGGAAACAGTAAACTAGGAGCTAGAGACCCTAAAACTATCTAAAAGTGACAAATACACTAAAATATGTGAGAAAAAAGAGGGATGGGGTGACTAATATTTGAATAACAATTCACTTACCATGAGCTGGTAAAAGGAGTACCTCATCAGCGAAGCGGCAAACGAGATCTGGGTATTTACCGCCTTGCATCATGGGATATGGGGCTGCCTCGAGCTGGTAAAAGTGACTCTCGAGCTTAGCAAGTGCCGAGTCGGAGCCGAGGATCGGCTCCGAACCCATCCAGCAAGAATGAAGGCGAGATTGACAACTTAACATTCATTGTTACCAACAGTAATCTTCTTTATAAACAGTTGCTATTTAAATTAAATTCAGTTATACACCATCCAACAAAAATAACAGTAAAAAAAATCTTGTTCTAGATAGTAGAGCATGTGCAGACACCAGTACTTCCCAGCACAAACCATTTCACCCAGGTTTTGGGGGATAGATCACAAGTGGAACAATCCAAAGCCTTCCCAAAAGAGTGTAGAAACAGTGACTAAATTTGTTCAATTTCTTTTTCCTTCCTTTTTTTCTTCTTTTTCTCAACAATTACAAAATAAATGAATTCTGAGACTTCTTCAAAATAAATTGAAATGTATAATATACGGACCCTGCAATGTCACACAAGATGTTACTACTTCACCCAGGCTTCTGAGAACAAATATGAACTATAGATGTTAATATTATTCACAGCCACGAACAGCAGCTAGCACAAATCAAAGTTACACTATATAATTCTTTTGCATCACACTAATACATAAAAAGTAGAAACAATGTGGTACACACCATTTCTATGGCTCAAACACCCTTCAAGGCTGTCATCCCAGTGAACAGTAAGAGAGCTCATTCCTCCAATAAGATGTTCTGGATGGCAACACCATTTCCATGTTCAAAATGCCATCCAGCAATGGCTCCTGTGTATTTATAGGTTCACAGGTGTGTACTAGGCTAATGGTCCTGGAGCCTTTACAAGCCTAGCCCATAGGATTACCATGGCATCATGCCACCCACCTTAGTTCTCAGTGCCTCTGTCGAGTAGAGCCACTGGAATGATCCCCGGGGTGAATTTTCTATTTCCCATCTGAAAAATTAATTATCAAGGTGCTGCTTACTGTGATGGAGCCAAAGTATTCTTAAGACACTAAGGTCTTGCTGACTGGATTCTGCTGAAATCAAAGTCTAGTTACAATTGCATTCACAGTCTGTTGCCCACAGAAACTTGCAGAATATACACTGATGCAGCATCAAACTCTGTCACTTTAAAAGCAATAATTAATAAATAACTTTTTATAACAAACCACACATACTACTGTTGCAGCTTTAGTTACACTGTACCACTTTTTACTTCTCAATCAGCATAGATAATAACTTTCCTGTGCAAAATACCTCTCCTAACAATTTCATTTGCTATAGTCTTTTTATAGAGTTTTTACATCCTGTTTTTCTCCTTGGTATTCTATTTTAGAATTGTATTGAGACATCTGTTTAGTTGACTGCAGGAACATATGTTTTTATCCTGTACAGAAACAATGGTAATACTGTCTTTTAAGGAACCATCTTGTGTAAATGTTGACTTGATAAAAGCACCATTCAAACTTCCTTGCTTAACAGTGTCAAATGATAGAAACATGTACAGATTGTTTTCCTGCTGTCCATTCTTTAAGGAAGCAGGTTAGCTTTCTTACTGACAATGTGTAATGCATACATCCTGTTTTTTACATTTTTGCTAAGTCATTAAGAGGTCAGCTTTCTTGTTGACAGTGTAAAATGCATACATTCTTGCTAATTTTGTAGGAATACATGTCCATTAAGCAAATTCCTTATTTTTAAAGCCACAGACATTTAGTATGGGTGCTAATCACATACTGGTAAACTCTATTTCTACATTTAAGCAAGCTTTATTTTATACCTTATTTATGTTGCATATCTGTAGCAGAATGAATTTCAATATTTTATTCACTGTTAAATACACTCTAACCATTCCCTCTTTTTATTTTTTACAGAGAACACAACAAACAAACAAAACCTTTAGTCTTCATTTGATACAAGTCAAAATGCATTTTTATAGTTAATACAATGATATTAAGTATTACTACTAAAACTGAATGCATTTAACTACTTTTTATTTTTTAACTTGATTCATGTTTTCTTTTGCAATCGCAAAATTTAATTTATGACTTAGAAATGTTCCATTAACTCTTTGCAGCTGTTGAATTAACTATTTACTAATCATTTTATACCAAAAACTTAGAAATAGACTAATATCTATAAGAGACAAGAACTATGCGCTACTGCAAATGTCATTTTAACCATAACATTGTAGTCATATTTCTGAACTGCCCATACACTTTAATTGACAGTGAAATGAACATCTTAAACACCGTGGTAAAGTACTTAACTGTGCTTAGATAACAAATATTTGAATGTAATTATTTCAGTATATTTGATACTTGAGGATTTAAAAAAACATGATTTATACACTAAAGAATGCTATGTACATATTAGTCCATTAGCTGTATGAGTACAATATTTTAATATAATTTTCATCTAACTGGGGTAACCAATACTGGTACTGATAAAATACTGGTCCACAAAACAGTGGTAAAATTATAACTAGTAATACAATTACAACTTGACAAATTACTTTTGAACTTGTTACTTTACAATCTGTCCTATACAGCATATATCTACACAAACTGCTAACTCATGCATTTAAATCTACTAGGTACCCTGGACCCATTTTTTAAATTTCATTCGTAATGAGTTCTTTTGTTTTTGTACATACAAAGACTGTAAAGTACATTTAATCTAATCTTACAAACTTAACATTAACATCAAGCAAAATCTTGGAAAATTCTTATGTCTCTTTAGAAGTAGCTAGTGGAATTGCCACCAGAGGCAACTACATACCTAACAATTAGAAACATTCATGCTTTTTACATACCAACATTGTCTTGCCAAAAACATATTACAAAATAGTGACCATTATTGCTCATTTTTAACATATCTTTACTCTCTCTCTCTTGTATAGCTTTACAGTTTAACAGGTTGTAAATAAAATTTAATACTAAAGAATAACATATCTTGGCTTGTCAGTTTTTAATCTGTTTACCAACATTTATAATGCACTAATACCTGTCCCCCCCCCTCAAGAAGAAATGAGATATTACTTCTTCCTGCAGCTTTTAGACCCTTTTGCAATACTGCTGACACAGCCCGTGTAAACTGAGAAAGTACCCCTCCCCCTGTAGTACTGCAGTATTGTTTATTTGTTTTATGCTGTGAGAATATACTAACAAACTATGGACCTTTGTCTAATTTGATCATTTTTGGCCAGTTCCAGTGACAGAATATATTTTTCTGCTGCCTTTGCTGTCTGCTACTACTAGTAGCTATTTGTATCCTCCTGCTTAATTTATTCGAATTGTATGTATATTATGGCCCATTTGCTGGCTGTCTTTGATGTAATTGAGGTTTTTTTTTTTACTTTTAACATTTACCTGCAAACAGATTATTAATGACATGTATGCACAATTGTGTCATTTTATTACAATTACCAAATAGTGTTGCATGTGGACACTAACAATTATGTTTTAATAATAATGTTTTAGAAAAACACAAGCCACTTGTCTGGTAATCAGTCTTATTTTTTACCTTATCTGCTCAATATTTCCTGTAACTATTTATCCAGTCTGGGAAGGTCTGAGCTCACATTTTAGACTCTGTAGACCATAAAGTAGCAAAAAAGTATGGTAACCGTCCAAAGGTCGTGATCCAAACAACAAAACAGAACAAGTATAAAACTGAACACGACCACCACGTAATAATAAATAAAATCCAGTATTTATTGTGATAACCGCTTTCACGTGCAGCCCCAGCATGCTTCTTCAGATCTCAATGCATACAATAAAACCAATTAGTAAATTAAACAATTAAACAATCAAATATCAGTGACTTCTTAAAGATACTAGTTCCAAAGTAATACCATTGAAAGAAAAAAGAGAAAATCGAAGTTAACATCAGACACCTAATTAACTTTGTATAACATATTCTCCCTTAACATGTCAATAAATAGATATATATGAATTCATATTAGCATAAAACAATGACAAGCCTATTATGTATAGCATATAAAATCCTACATATTTCTAAATAATATAACAAACACGTTTAAATGAATGAATAAATACAAATACAAATATAAACAACATATATATATATATATATATATATATATATATATATATATATATATATATATATAAATAACATATGACAAAATCTATAAGAAATACCTTAAAAATTCATGTTTAACAATGGATATTCAATATTTATTTATTATTAATATTTTCGAGCTTCTAATACTGGTTTAATACTAATATGCTGATTTAATCCTGGCTCCACATGAGCTCTTAACTTAAAGATCCATGAGAGTTCAATATATTCCAAATAATTCATGTTATTACTCCCCCTAGCCATTCTATTTACCAACTGTAGTACTCTAAACCTAAAGCTATGATTGGCATGGTCAGTAATATGCTTCGCTAAAGCATTCCGTTGATCTAACTTCTTCATATCATAGATATGGTTGTAAATTCTATCTTTCAATTTTCTAGAAGTGAGTCCAACATAAAACGCAGTGCATTGTGTGCAAGTTGCTAAATATATCAGGTTTTCATCATCACAGTTAGCATGAAACCTAGGTGTAAAAATATATTCAAAAGTAGGGTGTTTGAAACATTGTTCTTTAACTATAAATCTACACATCCTACATTTGTTACAACTAAATGTACCTGGTCTATTCACCTGATCTGTAACACGTTCAGCATAACGATGTTCATGACATAAAATTCTTTTAAGATTCTTACTATTCCTGTAAGTAAACTTGGGAGTAGGTCCTACTATATTTAAGACCAGGGGGTCAATAGTCAATAGCTGCCAATTTTTCTTAATAATATCCACCACTTTCTCATTATCACATGATAAACGTTTCTTGTTGTAAAAATTCATATTCCTATTCCTACATGTTACTCCATCTAAAACCAAACCCTGCATTTCATCTATCATGGTACTATTATAGCCTCTGTCAGTGAATAACGTTTGCATGGTGTTAAATTCAATCTGTTTGCTCAAAGGATCCTTACAGATCCTATTAATTCTGAAGAACTGTCCCTTTACCACATTAGGAAAAACAAATCTGGGGTGCATGCTGGTATAATGCAGCAATGCATTTTTCCAGCAAGGTTTCCTGAACAGTGAGGTAGAAATATTCCCATAATGATCTTTCATTATGCTAATATCCAGGAAGGCTACCTGATTAAAAGAAAAATTCAGAGTAAATTTCAAGAAACTAGTCGTCGTTTCTAGGTGACAAAAGAAGGCTTTAAGCTTCTCAATACTGCCCTTCTAAAAAATAGGACATCATCCACGAATCTCCTGTAAAAAATTACCTGGGCATAAGATGTATTATTAAACAAAAACTTCTTTTCCCAGTGGTAAACCACTAAATTTGCGTATGAATTAGCGCATGGGGTGCCCATAGCGACACCCCATTTCTGTTCGAATAGTCTATCTTTAAAGGTGAAAAGATTATTAGTTAATACCATCTCCAATAGTGTGCAGACAAGTATCTGTTTATCTGTATCTACACCTTCAGTAAAATATAAAGTCTCTCTTATCGCTTCAATGCCATAGTCATTGGGAATGGACGTAAATAAATTCTTAACGTCCAACGTCACTAAAAGAACAGGTGGGCTCACATCTCCAATAATAACAGTAGCTAATTCATTAACTAGCTGATAATAAGAAGTTATGTACCTACCATAACGTTCCATGTTAGTTGTCTTCTTCTCGCCTTCTTTCTTGCTGGATGGGTTCGGAGCCGATCCTCGGCTCTGACTCTGCCTATACTATAGCTCGAGAGCTATTTTTACCGTCTCGAGGCAGCCCTATATCCCACAATACCATGCGCTAACTCCCCAGATCTCGTTGGCAGCTAACACATAGTATAGTTTTATTGTTACCAAAAAATAAGCCTTTATATAAAGATATGGTCTTCCTGCTGGTAATACTCATGATACGTATAACCCTGGATAACTATGTATCATGAAAGAGAAGGACTCAAGAGACCTTCAAGTCTGTCCAGGCTAGGGGGCAGGAGGGAGGGACGCAAGAAAGAAGGCGAGAAGAAGACAACTAACATGGAACGTTATGGTAGGTACATAACTTCTTAATGTTAAGTTGTCATTCTCGTCTTCATTCTTGCTGGAGGGGACAGCGTCCCTAGCACCTTGGTCCTGGGTGGCTCAACGGAACAGACTCCTGAGTACGGTGGAACCAAAGTCAGCTCTATTTCTGGAGGCTATATCAAGTTTGTAATGGGTAATAAAAGTATGTTGAGAAGCCCATGTAGCAGCTGCACAAATGGCATCTAATGGTAACCTTGCTTGAAAGGCTGTTGAGGTTGATAGTGCCCTGGGTGAATGAGCCTTAGGTCTTGAAGGAAGTTTGTTTGTGTCTCAACTCGTAGACAAAGGTAATGATGGATGCTAACCATCTGAAAAGAGTTACCTTTGATACCGGAAGTCCTTTCTTTCCTTCAGCATAAGAGAGGAAGAGTTGTTCTGACTTTCTGAATTGTTTTGTCCTGTCTAGATAATACCGCAGTTGACGATGAACATCCAAAGAATGTAGTTTCTGTTCAGCCCTGTTTGAATAATTTGGGAAGAAAACAGTCAAGTCAATAGTGTGGTTCAGATTTGATTCAGACAAGACTTTTGGTAGGAAGGAAGGATTCGTTCTGAGAGCTACCCTGTCTTTATGAAAAAACAAATAAGGGGGACGGACAGACAAGGCCTGAAGTTCCGACAACCTTCTGGCAGATGTTATAGCCACCAAAAACAGAGTTTTCCAAGAGAGAAGCTTGAGGGAACAAGAAGCTGCAGGCTCAAAGGGAGGGAGAATTAATGAAGTTAACACTAAATTTAGATCCCATTGTGGAGGAGGATCCTTAATGGGAGGTCTGAGCAAGAAGATGCCCTTGAGGAAAGCTTTACAGAGCTTATGTGACATAATATTGGTTTCCTAGAGCCCTACATGAAAGTTGGCAATGGCCGCTAGTTGTACTTTGATAGTGGCCGACGACGACCCTGAATGAAAAAGCTCTGCTAGAAAATCTAGAACTTTATGAATTGGTGCATTAAAAGGATCTAAGGACCTAGCTTCTGCCCAAAACGAAAAACGCTTCCATTTACTCGCATAAGTCTTCCTAGTATTGGACTTATGGAGGGCAAGAATGATATCACGGACAGGAAGAGAAATAAAGGGAAGCCTGGCTAAGGTTGGAAGTGGAGCAACCAAGCTGTGAGGTTGAGGGAGTGAAGAGACTGGTGCAGCTTGCCAGTCAGATGGGTCAAGAGGTCTGGAAATGGTTCCAGATGCCAGGGCTGTTCCAGTAGATGACGGTGCAGGAACGGACACCATACTTGTCGAGGCCAGTACGGGGCAATGAGGATAATTTTGGATCTCAATGCGGTTGCTTTCTGAATTAACTGCGGAATCAACAGGAAAGGGGGAAAAGCGTATAGAAGACCCCGAGGCCAATCATGGACAAGAGCGTCTCTGGGGGGATGGCCTGGTAGAGGGAAGAGTGTGAAGAAGTCGAGGCACTTGCTGTTTTGAGGTGTTGCAAAAAGGTCGCAGCAAGGCTGGCCCCACTTCTGGAAAATTCTCTCTGCTACCGCTTGATTTAGAGACCACTCGTGAGGCATGAGAATTGTTCTGCTCAGTCTGTCCGCTATGACGTTGGACCTCCCGGGGATGTGCGTTGCTATCAGAAACTGCTGAGAGGAGATCGCCCACTGCCAAAGTCTGAGTGCTTCTCGACATAGGGGGTAGGACTTTGTTCCACCCTGCTTGTTTATGTACCACACTACAGACATATTGTCCGTTTGAACTGCTATAGTCCCCGTGGGAAGAGAGTCCTGAAGGGCTTGCAACAATAAAAGCACTGCTCTCATCTCGAGGACATTTATGTGCAGGTGGCATTCTAATTGTTGCCATGGGCCCTGGACAGTCCTGCCCTGATAGTGCCCCCCCCACCCGATCAGGGAGGCATCCGTTGTCACCGTGGCAACTGGAGGGGGAAGAACAAAGGGTCTGCCCTGAAGAAGTTGAGGGGAGACCATCCACCAGGAGAGGTGTTTTTTGCAAGTTGGGGTTATCAGAATGTAGTGAGTCATTGGGAGCCGTTGAAAGGACCACTGAGAAAAAAGCATCCACTGGAGAATTCTCATGTGGAAGCGGGCAAAGGGGAGAAGGAGAATCGCCGCTGCCATGAGGCCTAAAGTTTTCAGTACTAACTTGACTTGAATTCTGTTGGACTGAAACAGAAGCTGAACATTCTGCCGTATGTCTGTCACTCTCTGAGGTGGTAATGTTGCAGACATTTCTGTGGTGTTTAACACGGCACCTATGAAGTTTATACATTGATAAGGTAACAAGGAGGATTTTGCAAAATTTATGGAAATACCTAGTTTGTTGCAAATGCGAATGGTGTAATCCCTGGCTATGATAAGATGCTGTTTGGTGGTAGCGGTAATGAGCCAGTCGTCTAAATATGGAAACACCTGGAATCCTTTTTGTCTCAGACGAGCCGTGACCACTGCCAAACATTTGGTGAACACCCGGGGGGCTGTGGTGAGACCAAAGGGCAGGGCTCTGAATTGGAAATGACTGGCTCCCAGCCGGAAGCGGAGAAACTTCCTGGAGCGCCTGTGTATCTTTACATGATAGTACGCGTCCTGAAGGTCTAATGAGCACATCCAGTTGTCTCTGCCCAAGAAGGGCAGAATGGACTGCAGCATTACCATCCGAAATTTTGTCTTCTGCACAGACTTGTTCAGTCTGCTGAGGTCCAAAATGGGTCTCCAATCTCCTGTCTTTTTTGGTACCAAAAAGAACCTGGAGTAAATTCCGGATCCTAGCTGGTCTGCCTGGATGACTCTTTTTTTCTAACAGCTTTTTTATCTCTAGCTGTGCCTGACCCCTTTGTGCAGGTGGTATGTCTGGGAGGGGTCTCGGCGATTGGATCGGAGGGGAAATGAAGGGGATTTTGTAACCCTTAGATATGATCGACTGTACCCATTTGTCTTGAGAGAGGGATTGCCAGGCTTCCGGGTACAGCGATAATCTTCCCCTGACTGCCTCCGAAGGTGGACAGTCGGGCAGCTTCTCAGGGATGCTGAAAGGGTTGGTCAGGGAAGGACTCCCTGGAACCCTGGTTCTGTGGACCCCCTCTGCCCCTGGGGTGGCGTCTATTATTATTATTATTCCCCCTCTGCCTCTGGGGGGAAGTTCACCACGTGCGGCAGGCGCGACTCCCTGTGGTTTGCGGAACCACATCTTTCCACCCTTCTGACCTTTAGGGTATGGTCCAGATGGTATGGAAAAGTGGACTCCCACGGCAGAGAGAGTCTTACCATCTTGCTCGCACCTGGTGAGGGTAGTCTTCACCTGAGGTCCAAACAACTCTGAACCATCAAAGGGGGTGTTGGTGAAGGACGCCTTGAAGGGATCAGCAAAATTACAGAGTCGCATCCAGGCATGACGTCTCAATGCAACACCTGTGCCTGCGGCCTTACTCACTCCATCGGCTGCATAAGAGATAAGCCGCATGGAGGAGTTGGCAATGGAATTCAGGGTAGCCAGATGGGAGTTAATCTTGTCCTGATACCACGCAGCAGAAGGATCCTGTATGGTTTCACCCAGTTCTTTGAGCAAATCTCTCTGAAGGCGGGTGAAATGACAAATAGTTCAGCGATCGCATGGCAAAGGTCGCTGAAGCAAATGTCCGCTTACCGTACCTGTCTATAGTCCTAGATTCTTTGTTAGGAGGATGAACAGGTACAGAAGGATCAGCTAATTCCTTCTTAGTGGCGGCTGCTATCACCATAGCATCTACCGAGACACCCTTGGTCAGAAATGGTTTGTCTACCGGAGCAGAAATAAATTTAGAAGGCCTCCTAGGGGTAGGTTCCATCGAGTCAGGAGCTGCCCACGCCTTTCTGGCCACTACTTCCATCAGTGGGTCGAAATGAGGGGACACCCAGGAGGTGGAAGGGCGAGACCCAAAAGCGTCAAGGTAAACCGACTCGTCCTCGGAGGGTTTGTGGGTGGACCAATTCCCCCCCTGTTTTAGGATCTCTAGGATGTCTGAAGAGGAGACATCCTCAGAGGGGGATCTCGGGGAACCCTCTGACTCATCCAAGTCGGTGTCTGAAGTGAGAGACTCGAGGGAGTCCACGTGCTTCCTCTTGCACTTTCTTTTCCTAGGGGGTTCCCCTGAAACTTCAGGGGAGGCCTCGGATGAGGAAGAGACACCCAAAGTGGGTACCCTGCACTTTGGATCTCTGCTATCAGTTTCAAGAGGATGACCAGAGACAGTAACAGGCACTGTAGAGGGAGGAGCTGAAGGAACCAACCTTGGAGCGGACACCGGATCCAGCACGCTCCTCATCACCTCAAAGGCTCCCCCATCAGGCAATGAAGACAACCCTGGCTCAGAGGATACCAGGACCGCCCCCGGTGCCGACAGAGAAGGCTCCGAGAATGATGCCGGGGCCGAACTAACCACAGCCGGCACTCCGAGAGGGAGAACGGGGTCGGACAAGGGTCCGATGCCACTCGCCCCCTCGGAGCTGACGATGGAGTCTCGGCGCCTGGACCTCTCCAGGGACAGCACCAATGAAGAGGTCGGAGCTGAAGGTGGTAGTATCGGCTCTGACATGGGCAAGGTCCCGGTTCCAACAAACTCCGGCTCCGAACTCAACTGAAGAGTCGGAGGAGGAATCGAAAGTGGTACCGAGGGAGCCACAGTCTGATGAGATGGGCTTTGGATTATTTGGGCCGGTGCCTGGGACTTGAGGAGTCTACTGACCACCCTCTCAATATCATGGTCGGACAGCCTGGAAGTCCTGGAAGAATGAGTCCTATGACTCCGTTCTGACAGTAAGGGCGATGCTGGAGCCGATCGAACAGACTCTACTGAGGGCGATCTAGAGCACTTGCGCGCTGCTGTTGGCTCCGAAAAGGGTTTCGGAGCGGGCAAAGCCTTGCTCGCATCGGATCCGGCCGATGCCGGAGCACTTTCTGTTCCGCCAGCCGTTGACTCAGAAGCTGGAGCTGAGGGTTTGGCGGGCTTGGGCGACTTCCCCGAGCCAGACTTAGAAGGGGAGTCGTCGGGCTTCAATAAGCCCCTCAAAATCAACTTATTACGGTGCTCCTGCAAGACTCTTGAACTAAATCCATAACACACGGAACAGGAGTCCTGCAGATGCAAGGGTCCTAAACAATAAACACAAGAAGTGTGACCGTCTGTCAGAGACATCTTCTGACAGCACGAGTCACACTTCTTGAATCCTGAAATCTTAGTGTCTTTAGACATTATGGTGGACACTAAGAGTCAACACAGTCAGCACTCACAACTCACACTCAAACTCTAACAGAAGGGGGGAAGTTAAAGGACTGACTCACACACACACTAAAAAACAGAACTATAGGAAAAGCTATAGAAAAGCTAAGGCCCGAAGGCCCGTCTATAAGTTTGACTAAAAAGGGGGGGGGGGCTTAACAAAATTTTTAGCTAATAAGATTTAAGGATTAGGTAATACAGTGGGAAATATAATTAGATAGGGAAATCTAACGTTATACCTAAAAAACTACACAAAAAGTTTCTTAACTGACCTGAGCCGGTAAAAACGCAACCTCGCAGCGAAGCGGCAAACGAGATCTGGGGAGTTAGCGCATGGTATTGTGGGATATAGGGCTGCCTCGAGCTGGTAAAAATAGCTCTTGAGCTATAGTATAGGCAGAGTCGGAGCTGAGGATCGGCTCCGAACCCATCCAGCAAGAATGAAGGCGAAAATGACAACTTAACATCTATCTTTAAGTATGGTAGGTATCTTCCTGACCAAAGGTCCCAGTATACTTTCAATATAAATAGATATTCTCTCTGTCACCCACCCATTACCCGTTATTATGGGTCTCATCGGTAAGGGAAAAATATTCTTGTGTATTTTAGGTAGACCTTTTATGCAGGGTATTAAAGGTGTTTCTACTAAAAAATAGTTATAAAGCTCTTGCGTTAACTGCCTGCACATCAATAAATCATAAAGATCATCATGCACCCTAGTAACAATTTTCAGAAAGCGTTCATGATCAATTTCACTATAGGTACTATCATCTTGTAACATGTCGTACATAGCTGAATTATAATCTATAGCATCTAGTAATATCCTCCTCCCTTACAGTCAGGTTTTATAACTATATTGTCATTCCTATATAATGTATTTAAAGAAATTTGTTGCTCTTTACTCAAATTGAAATACTTGCATCTACATTCTGACTTAAGGAAATATGAATAAAAGTCATTTTTCGCATAGATTAATAAAACATTCTACATTCCTAGGCATTACAGGAACATAAGAACTTTCACGTTTAAAAGTCTGTGTCATTCTGGAATCAGTCTTATTACCATTGGAAAACATTAACTTCAACTCTATAGTGCGGCCAAACAGCCTTAGATCAATTAACAGTTCACTCAAATCACTTGGCTGTGAAGGAATAAAGGAGAGCCCTTTATTCAGCAACGAATAGTCCACATTATTAAGTTCTAAACTAGAGAAATTAAAAACCAAGTGGTTCAGTTCTTTATTCTCTGTCTCGTACCTTGAACCTCCCCTGAAAATTTTCGCTTTCTGCGATCCCTGCTGTTCGACCTCGTCCTGGATGTTTCTCGGATCTTCATGGGGAAAGAAAAAAACTGTTCAAGATCCTTTGGAGCCTTGGGTTTAGATCCCAGGTTAATGTTTTCCTTAGGTTTCATAAACGCCTGTTGATTCGGAGGGGGCGTGGCTGCACCCGATGAGTTAATCAGTTCAGGCCCTTGAGGAAGAGACGTAATTGGTAGTTCTGAGTCTTCCCTCAAACTACCACCAGTAACATTTACTTCTCTTAAAGGGGGACAATTCCACGCAACAGAATCTTTATTGTGGCGATTGATTTTACTATATAGATCATTAGTACCATTGTTATAGCCCCTTTGCTCTCCATTCCGAGATTATCTTGGCCAAAGAAACACTTGTCCCAATGAAAAATCCCTATAGTCCCGTTGTAGCTTCCGATATTTAATCTGCTGCAACTTATCACTATACAGGGCTACTTGTGTGTAAAGATTGTCAAGTCTTTTTTCATACATTCCTCCCTTGAAGTGAGTACGTAGATCTTTATTTAAAGTCTCTACTAGATGTGATAACTCAACTTCAATGGGAGTGAAATACTCTATCAGGAGTTTCATATAACTAAAACTCAGGTCTAAATTCAATTTTTGCCATCTTTTCAACAGCTCTGGGTGGCTATCCCCATAAGTCGGCATGCATAAAATTCTCATGCTGCATGGTACTATACTAAAATGAAGACTCGCTTCCATGTGCCTTCTTTGCCACACCAGTCTTTGTAATTTGTACAAGTTATTTTCAAGGTCTCTAGTCAAATCATTAAATTCATACAAATTATCAGCAGTACCTGTAAAAGATGGTGTAGTAGGCAGGGATAGCTCCAATGAAAGTAATGGATTATTCTGAGTATTGAAGATGTCATTCCATCTCCGATTAAGGCTAGTGTTCTCAGGGTTGTAATCCAGCTCAACTCCAGGCATATCCATGTGTGTGACGGCAACCAGTACTAAAGAACCAAAGGAAATAAAGTAGCAAAAAAGTATGGTAACCGTCCAAAGGTCGTGATCCAAACAACAAAACAGAATAAGTATAAAACTGAACACGACCACCACGTAATAATAAATAAAATCCAGTATTAATTATGATAAGCGCTTTCACGTGCAGCCCCCAGCACGCTTCTTCAGATCTCAATGCATACAACAAAAGTCATCTCTTAAATACTTTGCTTAATTAAAACCAATTAGTAAATTAAACAATTAATCAAATATCAGTGACTTCTTAAAGATAGATACTAGATACTCTGTAGACCATGGTTAACCCTTTTAACATTTTTCCTTTAATCATCTGTTAATACACTTGCAGCTTGATAGTAGAATGCAGTTGTAAAAACACTTAGTATTATATTTGTAATTTGCATAACTATGCATTTATACTACATAACTAGACATTACTTTAGAATTAGCTTACATATATTTTTAACTTGGATTTCAGTATTTTTTAATTTATTTAACTGCTCTGCCATTCAGTTTACAAAGACTGCTCGACTAATACCATCTGTGATTTTATTTATTTTTAAAATTCAGAACTAACTGTTTGGTGTGGTGTTACTATACAATTATAAAAAATTGTAAAAAAACAAAATAGATATTAGCTTAACTAGCACATGTTTATATTTACATTATTTATATTTGCTGTTGTCTGCCTTTCATTCTTGTGCATTTTAATAGATGCACTTTAGATGAAAAGAAAATACATGCATATCAGTCTTGTGACTTCAGAACTTTACTGTTATTAACTACTTTCATTTGATTTTTATGCAGTAGAACTGTTTTGTTTACCTTTTGACTGTGCTATGAGAATGGCAGTCATACGCTCTACTGTACTGTAGTAGTGATAAATATATTGTTTTAACTGAATGAAAGTTTTAAAAAATTTGAGAATGATTTGACCATACATCAGATTCTGCCATGTATGCTTAATCATTTTCAAAACACAAACATATTATAAAATACATCTGTTTTGTACAGATCAGTTGTAGTTTTCTGTTCTTTTGCATTGTTTTCTTAAACTCAGCTGTGGTATGCAGGAAGTCAGTCTCTGTCAGTTCAGCTAATTTATTTTCTTTATCCTGTAACTGCTGTTCAAGAGTTTTTTGTAATGCTGCACAGTCTTTCTAACATTTTTCAGTAACCTGTTCTGCTGAATCTAAAACTCCTATGAAGTTTTGAAAAAATGTTTGTATAACTTGTCTAAACGTCCTGAACTCATTGTGTCTGTCTTTTAGAAGTTTATTACATTCTTTTGTAACAAAATATATTGGAGGTTCTGTCAGTAACTGATTTGACTCCTGTTGTAACTCTGAAATAAACATTTTACATGTGGTGACAGGACATAACTGTTCAACATCTGAATGTAATGTAAGCATATTAACTTTTTTCTGGTTCTTTACCATTAAAATGTTTGTGTGTACAGTCTAACCTTTGAATAATGGCATGCACTGTATTTTTATGACATTGAACACAGAAAGCAGTTTCATATGATTTACACAAATAAACATTTGTCATACTCCACATGGTTTTCTTTGAGATACCAGTCAAATATTGTTATCCATTTGCATAATGCCTTACTATCAACTTGCCTGAATAAGGTTTTACATTTACTAATGTGCTGTGTATACCAACATTACAGTTTACTCCATATTTTAAATGGGTTGTTCTGCTACATTAAGAGTAAAGCTTGGCTTACACCTACTTGAATTCTGTCTAATAGCATCCATACTAAAAATCTGACACAGAAAAAGGTCTTACCAGTTAGCAAGAAAACAGGTGATCAGGCTGCTGTTGCAGATGGCTGGAAATTTTTTGGAGTCACTCGAGAAGCTGGTCAAACAGCAGGCAGTGAGATGCTGTGGCAAGTTGTTCACCTTTCTTGGAGAATTTATGGCACTGCAACTTTCCTGCATTGCAAGCTCAATCTGGATTCAGACGTCTGAGAAACTTTACTGCTACAAGCTGCATAAACTGGAGTATTTCTGTTTAGGCTTTATGCATATGTACAAATGTTAGTTACTGCAATTTGACTGAAGTGACCCCTCTGCAGGCCTTACCACTCCCTCTCTTTTCAAATGCAGCCTAGGCTCGCCATTGAAAAATGAATTATCAAGGTGCTGCTTACTGTGATGGATCCAAAGTCTACTTAAGACACTAAGGTCTTGCTGGCTAGATTCTGCTGAAATCAAAGTCTAGTTATAATTGCATTCATAGTCTGTTGTCCACAGAAAAGTACAGTTGTGTACACCTACCATAAATGTAGATGTTCGAGTGTCTTCACTGTTGGTTCTCCCCTGCCGGCAGGCAGCCCTCGGTCGGCCAGAATCCCAAAGTCTGGGTCCGGCGTCGGCTGTTCAACCATGCTCCCTGACGTCAGAGCGCCAGGAGTACAAAGCTGACAGCCGATGCCATCTTCTCCAGTTTTTCTTGCCCCAGATGTCAGGAGTCCCAAAATGAAAAAGGTCCCATAACCTTTGCAAATACACCTCAGAAGAATGGTGAAAAAAGGAACTACACAAAAGTAAACATAAGAGGGGACAGGAGGGAGGGAAACCCAGACTGCAACAGTGAAGACACTCGAACATCTACATTTATGGTAGGTGTACACAACTGTACTATGTTCATCGTGTTTCACTGTTGCAGTCATGACTGTAGGGTAGAATCCCAAAGCTGAAAGAAAGGGAGGTGGTCATAAAGAAGAAGGGGCGGCTAGAAGGCCCTGCAAGACTGCAGAGGCAAAGCCTGCCCTAGACTTAGAGTAGAGAGGTAGATTGTAGTGCTTAGAGAAAGTATGCACTGAACTCCAAGTTGCAGCTTCCAAAATGTCTTTGGTAGGAACTCCCCTGAGGAAGGCCGCAGAAGTGGTGGAATGAGTCCGTATACTCCCTGGGATTTGCTTTCCATGGTGTGAATAACAAAATCTGATTCCATGAGCAATCCATTTAGAAATGGTCTGTTTTGAAATGGCTTTACCTTGGGAACTTGAAGCATAAGAAACAAACAATTGTTCTGATTTTCTGATGTCCTTGGTTCTGTCCAGGTAAAGACGTAGTTGTCTGTGTACATCCAAGGAATGTAAGATCCTTTCCCCTTTATTTTGAGGAGTCGGGAAAAAGGTTGGCAAGTGGATAGTTTGATTTAAAGCCACTTTGGAAACCACCTTAGGCATGAAGGTAGGATTAGTCCTCAAAGATACCCTGTCTTGATGAAAAATAATATAAGGTTCCACAGCCATAAGAGCTTGTAACTCTGAAACTCTCCTGGCAGAGGTTAGGGCTAACAAGATAGCTGTCTTCCAAGATAAAAACTTGATGTCAGAAGAGGCAGCAAGCTCAAAAGGAGGCAAGTTTAGTTTTTCCAAAATATAGTTGAGATCCCAAGCAGGAATGGGGGGAGACCTAGGAGGTCTTAAGTTCTTAGCTCCTCTGAGAAACTGTCTCATGAGCTGGTGGGAAAAGATGGGAGGGTCTGTATTATAATGAGCAGAAATAGCAGAGGCATGTATCTTAATGGAAGAGAAAGAGAGACCCTCATGTAAGACTTCTGTCAAGTAAAGTAAAATTAAGGTAATGTTAGGAAGAAGAGGATCAGAATCCTGAGCCTGCATCCAGGAACAAAATCTTTTCCATTTTCCTGCATAAGATTTTCTAGTGCTACAACGTCTGGCTTCTAAAATGACATCCATAACCTGCTTGGGTAGGAAAGAAGAAATCAAAGGCCCTGGATTAACCAGGCCGCCAGGCTGAGAGTTCTGACATGAGAGTGTAGAACCTGACCCTGATGTTGGGACAGAGGGTTCGGAGACTGAGGTAAAACCCAAGGGGGCTCCAGACATAGGTTTTTTTAGAGTTGGATACCAAAACTGCCGAGGCCAATTTGGAGCCAGCAAGATTATCATCTTGGGCTTGTCCTGTTTTATCTTCAATAAGACCCGTGGAAGAAGAGGTAGAGGTGGAAAGGCATATCCAGAGAGGTTCCTCCAACTGAATGACAGGGCATCCACTTTCCAAGCTTCTCTGTGGAAAGACCTGGTGCAAAAATTCTGTAGTTGATGATTGAGATGGGATGCAAAGAGGTCTATGTGAGGACATCCCCAAACTGCTGTTATCATCCTGAATATTTTGGTGTCCAGCATCCACTCGTGTGGATCCGAAAGGTTTCTGCTCAGACTGTCTGCCAGGAAGTTTTGTTTCCCTGGTAGAAACTGAGCTTGAAGATCCAGATTGCAAGCTAGAGCTGTGTTCCATAGATCCATGGCTAGTCTGCAAAGGGGGTAGGAATGAGATCCCCCTTGCTTGTTTATGTACCACATAACTGTGGTGTTGTCTGCCCGTATTAGTAGTTGTCCTGGTTGTAAAAGATTCCTGAAGGCCAACAGAGCTTTCTGAATGGCTAACATTTCCTTTAAATTGATATGCAGGTGCTTCTGATCCTTTGTCCAAAGGCCCCGCAGACAGTTGCCCTGAAAATGGGCTCCCCAAGCATAATCCGAGGCGTCCGTGGTTAGAATCTGAGTGGCAGGAGGCAGACGGAAGGGTTTCCCTTTGTTTAGAGCACATGCCCTGGACCACCAAAGAAATTCCTTTTGAAGGCAAGGAAGGACGGAGATCAGTATGTCTAAACTGTGGCAATGCTGAGACCATACACTTTTTTGGTACCACTGTATTTTCCTCATGTGTAATCTTGCATATGGTACGAGAAGGATGCAGGAGGCCATGTAACCCAAAGCCTGCAGGAAATTCCTTGCAGATAGTTGAGTTAAAGTTGCCAAGGTTTTGAAAGTTGAAGCCAGCTGTAATTGTTTTTCGGATGTCAGAAATGTCATCTGGGTTGTGGTGTTTAGAAGAGCACCCAGAAAAGTTATCTGTTGTGATGGTGTCAAATTTGACTTTTTTATGTTTACAGAGAATCCCAGGAACTTGAGGAGGTTCTGTACAAATTCTAGATGCTGGAGTAAGACATCCTTGCTGTCTGCCTGAATTAGACAATCGTCCAGATAAGGGTAAATTTGAATTTCCTTGAGTCTGCAGTAAGCTACTACTGGAGCCAGGCATTTGGTGAAGACCCTGGGTGCAGTAGACAATCCAAAGGGCAGCGCAGAGAATTGAAAGTGCCTCGATCCGGCCTTGAACCTGAGGTATTTTCTGCAATCCTACCTGATGGGAATGTGTAAATATGCCTCCTTTAAATCCAAAGTTACCATCCATGCATCTTTGGACAGCATTGGAAGTAGGTGCTGTAGAGTAAGCATCTTGAATTTTAGAATCTCTAGAAAGGTGTTCAAGACCGACAGATCCAGAATGGGTCTCCATGAGTTTTGCTTCCTTGGGACTAGAAAGAGCCTTGAGTAAAAAACTTTTCCCATCTCTGAAAGTGGAACCAGTTCTATGGCATTCATAGCCAAAAGAGCTTCCACCTGGTTTAAGGCCTCCATCCACTGATGTTTTGGAGGGTCTGGCCATTCGCTTGGCCTTGGCAAGATATGAAAATGGAATTTGTAACCTCTTAAAACCACATCCAAAACCCACTTGTCTTGGGTTATTTGAGTCCAATTTTGATAAAAAAGAGAGAGTTTTCCTCCGAGAGGGGCTTCCAGGCAAGAAGTTCCTGTAGCCCAACAGAGGGAGTCATTGAGTTTGTTTCCTTTGAGTTTGTGACCTGTTCTCTCCTCCCCGAGGGGTGGAAGCAGTCCACTGCCTTGGTCTATAAGAAGCGTGTGTTTGAGGCCTTCCTCTGGAGCGTCTATATCTACCCCTCTTAGGCCTGTCTGAAGTGGGAAAGGACCAATTTTTTGAAGGCCAATTCCTGCTAAATCTAGGTGGCTGTACTTGTAAGAAATCTTTAACTGTTTGCATGGATTTTGCCTTATCCTCCATCTTTTTAATCACCTCTTCAGCTTTTGATCCAAACAAAACATTATGCTGAACAGGAGCATCCAATAATTTAGCCTTTACTTGTTCAGGCAAATTTTGTTCCTTTAGCCATGCATGCCTTCTAATGACTGTGCTGGAGGCCGCAGCCCTACAAGAAGCCTTCAAGGCATCAAATCCACAGTGTAAACCATGCTTCCCAACTTGTTCAGTGGCATGCAATAAGTCATGTAATTTCTTATCATCTGCACAGGCAGAAATGGAAGTAAGCTTTTGTTTTAAAACAGACAAGAGAAATTGCTGGTATTTCAGCATATGAAACTGACAGTTTAAAGCCCTAATGGACAAAGTAGCAGAAGTGTACACCTTTTTGCCCCATCTTTCTAAGGATCGAGAATCCTTTTCAGTAGGAATGGGATTTTTGGCAGAAGCGGCCTTAACTCCCTTAGGACCCTGAGAAATGGTTTCAGGGTCGGCAGAAGGGTTCTTGTATAAAAACTGGTGGGAATCAGGAACCCTGTAATATCTATCAGGCTTAACAGGAGCAGGAGGAAAAGAGTCAGGGGTTAAGTTAGCCTCCGAAAAGGCATCATCCACAATATCCAAAACAGAAGGAATAGCCAGGGGTCTAATGTTGGGGAAGAAGAAGAAAATCCCTCAGTCTTTTCTTAGATTCCGAATACTCCTGCCCTTCCCAGTGGAAATGTTCCCTCATTTCATGCAAAGTTTCCCCAAAAGAGAAATCCTCAGGGGGAGAAGCTGAAGGAATGGATTCCTCAGCATCAGAATCCTCATAAGGAGGGAAAGAATATTCCTGGTCAGAAGAAGAAACTGAGGAAACAGAAGCCTGATCAGAGGAATCATAATAAACATCCTGCCATGGCCTTTTATCTGGAGGGGGATTTGAACCCCTAATCATAGTAAGTAAATCCTCCGCCATCTTGAGTAACTGTTTCTGTGACTTGGGAGCCGGTTCAGAAGAGGCCTGTGTTGCAGTCTTTGATTTAGAAGGAGTCTTTGCCTTTGTCTTTGCCTTTATTAGAAGCTGAGTAGGCCTGAAAACCCCTTCGGAAACCGGTACCTGCACAGCGGCATTGGACCCATCTGAAGGAGCATTGTCCGAAGGTCCTGCAATAGAAATATTTTAAAGGCCTGGTTGGCTCCTCATAAGAGTCCGTTTCGGCCATTGGTTCTGAAATGGCCGACGACAGGGGCTGCAAAAGTGCCTCACTGATGATGGCCGAACCTGAAGCTGGCTCCGCTTGTGCGCTATCATCAGATTTGGACCTCGGAGGCCTGTCTTTATCCTTGCGATGTTTGTGAACTCCGGTAGCCGGAACCGTATCCGACGACATTTTGTAGTTAAAGCGCCTACTGAAGTAATGAAAAGCAAAATCGTACCTTCGCTTAATTGTACGTTGATTGAATCTAGCACAAAACCGACAACTAGCTACGTCGTGGTCAGGGCCTAAGCAAGGAATACAGTAAGAATGAAAATCCTTATGAGGTATTTGCCTCCCACATGAAATACAATTATTAACTTTTTCTGACATCGTAGTGGAGCAAGAAAAAAGTTTCCCCAACTGGGTACTTAGCTTTGAGTGGAGAAGAAAATCTTCGGACTGACGTTTATCAGAAAAAATCGTCAGGAGTCAGCCGACCGGCACTTGCGAACTGCTATCACCGCACGGCAAGAAAGACTGGGCAAGATGGCGTCGGCTGTCAGCTTTGTACTCCTGGCGCTCTGACGTCAGGGAGCATGGTTGAACAGCCGATGCCGGACCCAGACTTTGGGATTCTGGCCAACCAAGGGCTGCCTGCCGGCTGGGGAGAACCCTACAGTCATGACTGCAACAGTGAAACACGATGAACATCTTGCAGAATATACACTGATGCAGCACCAAACTCTGTCACTTTAAAAGTAGCAATTAATAAATAACTTTTTATAACAAACCACATGTACTACTGCTGCAACTTTAGTTACACTGTACCACTTTTTACTTCTCAATCAGCATAGATGATAATTTTCCTGTACAAAATACCTCTCCTAACAATTTCATTTGCTATAGTCTTTTTATAGCATTTTTACATTCTGTTATTCTCCTTGGTGTTCTATTTTAGGCTTCAGTTGAGACATCTGTTTAGTGAAGTTTGTAGGAAAATATATTTTTATCTTGTACAGAAACAATGGTGATATTGTCTTTTAAGGAACCATCTTGTGCAAATGCAGACTTGATAAAAGCACCATTCAAACCTCCTTGCTTAACAGTGTCATATGACAGAAACACATACAGATTGTTTTCCTGTTGTCCATTCTTTAAGGAAGCAGGTTAGCTTTCTTACTGACAATGTCAAATCCATACATTCTGATTTTTTTACATTTTTGCTAAGTCTGTAAGAGGTCAGCTTCCTTGCTCACAGTGTAAAATGCATACATTCATGCTAATTTTGTAGGAAAACATGTCCATTAAGCAAATTCCTTATTTTTCAAGCCACAGTCATTTAGTATGGATGCTAATCACATATTGCTAAACTCTATTTCTACATTTAAGCAAGCTTTATTTTATACCTTATTTATGTTGCATATTTGTAGCAGAATTAATTTAAATCTTTTATTCACTGTTAAATGCACTAACACCATCCACTCATCAAGATTTCTCTTGAAGATCAAAAAACATACATTCAAGAGCCGAAAATAACTGAAGATAACTGAAGATAATATTAAAAAAGTCCAACCGATATGCTGAATAAATTTAATATGTCTTCTTTAATTTTAATAAACTTCTTAGTAAGCTTGTATGGCACCCCTCCACATAAAGCCAGATAATAAGCAACAGCACATTCAGTGGTTTCCAGTAACACTGTCGATGCACTTATAAACTCTCAACTGTCAATGAAAAAAATATCACCAAGCGTGGCCCACAGCATGAATAACATAATCAAATAACCCTCCAACAATTCATGCAAGTAAGGCCAGGTGCACTGCAAAAAGACCAATTAATATACACCAGCACACCTCAAACTAAGGTGACTATATAGTTAATAAATAGCACAATTTCTTACCAAGTAAATATAACTTTATTCTGCCATAACAGCATACCATTTTTGGCTTAATTAGCCTTTATCAGTGCTTCAATAATAACAAACAATGTTACAAGACTTAAACACACACACCTTACAAATGACTGGTCTCTTACAAATTCTCATCAAGTCCAAGAGGGAACAAGGCTCCCAGCCAAATAATCCAACCTTTTTCTATTACTTAACACAGTGTGCCAGCCTCTTTTGTTGTCCGTGTTTAACACAATCTTTTCAATAATAACAAAATAAAACAGTGCAGTCTTGTGCTGTAAAGTATATTTATGAAAAACATTGAATTCTATGGCACATCTAATGTCACTAAGATGTTCAGAAATCCTGAGTTTCAATGAATGTGAAGTTTGTCCAGCATAAAATGCTGAACTGCCTGTGGGCAAATACATGACCCAGTCTGTATCACAATTTCCCAAAACATTACTTTGATACACCTTAATGTATTAGAAGATGAAAAGCATACAGCCTTAGGAACATATTTACAAAAAACTGCAATGACCACATGGATGGCAGCCTTTCACTACTGTGCCCCTTAAAGTCAACTGTCCCAAAAATTGTTTAGCTAAATCACTTTTCTTATACTGATTAAACCATTCACCCAAAGTCTTGCCCCTTTTAAAAGAAAAAAGACATCTGCCAGGTAATAGGTTTTTTAAATGATCATCCATTAGTAGAATGTTCCAGTACTTTTGAACCAGATCCATAAAAAAAATAGTATTACAACCAAAATTCATGGTATGCCTAAGTTGGTCCAATCAAATCTTTTCTTGGTTGGTACTGTAATAGTTGCTCCTACCAACTTTCTTTATTGAATCACAGATATTCTGTATATCGGATTGCTTAAATCCACCGTCACAAAACCCCCTCACCATGTCCTGCATTTCAGTATTATGTATGGATTCAGAAGAACATATTCTTTTTTAATCTTATAAATTGAGATTTTGGTACATTTCTTATAACATGTTGGGGCCGACAACTACTCACTTGCAAAAGAGTATTTACCCTGGGGAAACTTCCTAAACATATGAATACTCAAAGCCCCATCTTCCTCAACAATAACCAAGACATTCAGGAATGTAATCTGTCTGGGGTCATGATGTATACTGAAATGGATACCCCATTTAATATCATTAAGGTATTCTATAAATTGCAATAAATATGCAACATCAGACCTCCAGACCAATTAACAATCATTCAAATAACATCTCCAGATATCCACAGATTCTAAATAAATATTATGGGACTCATCATAAATGATCTGTTCTTCAATAAAACCTACAAAGAGGTCAGTATAAATGGGCGCAAATGATGCACTCATAGCTCTAACCTGAGATGTAAATAACATTCCTCGCTGAAATAAATCACTTTTTTTGTTCAAACATGTTCAGCCAAAAATAATGAAAATGTGTTGAAACCCAGGCTATATATTAAGGTCCTATTCAGCCAATATTCTAAGTCAAACAAGCCTGACCCGTGAGGAATGTTAGTATACAGAGCTTTTGCATCCAATGTGCACAAAAAACAACCATGATCTAACTGCATATGTTCAATAATGTTCAAAAATGTAGTAGTATCTTGAATCCTAGATTGTACCATTTTCAACAAATGTTTCAAATAATACGTAAGGAATTCAGATAATGGTTCTGACAAAGACCCCTTAGCAGAAACAATAGGTCTACCAGGCGGACAATTTGGATTCTTGTGAATCTTAGTAAAATATACAGATATTGTCTCATAGGATCCTGTACTGTCAACTGACGAAATATTTCGCTGGAGATAATACCCTCCCTGTGCTGCTAACCTCAAAAAACAGTCAATTTCAATCTTAAATATTGAAGTGGGATCCATGTAAGTTCTTTGATAATATTGATGGTCTGATGGCTTCTGCATAGTGCATGGCTCTGTCCCACACAACTACAGTACCCCTTTTATCTATCCTATTAATTACAACTTGCTTACTAGAAGACTAAACTAAGGTGGAATGGCAGGCTGTGAAAGATAAGTTATTTTTCCTAATACTAGAATGAGCATGATACGTCTAATGCGATTCCTTCAACAACTGTTGCTGAAATCTGACCACAAATTTGTCAACACAGGATGCAAAAGTGGAGGGTGTGAACCTGAACCTAGAATTATTGCCCTCTTGATCATGTCTATCCAGAAAATATAATTTCCGATTTAATAATCTGCAAAAAGATATCACATCACTGGCAAAGATGACGTCTGGTACATTATAACATGGAACAAAACCCAAACCTTGATTGACTAATTCAATATCAACAGAAGACAAAGGCACAGATGACATATTATGAACATTCAGATTTTCAGTTACTTGGTCGTCATTAACTGCAGTAATGTCTCTAGGGTATAACCTCCTGCAAGGATGCTTTCTTCCAGCCCTTCTGACTGGTCTGAAGGGATACCGATTGATTTGTTTTTGGGAATAAGAGAAGAAGGTAAAGTTTCTAAATCAGTCTCAGTGGCTGAAGAAAATTCTTCAGCTGAAGTCTCAGAAGTGCTATCAGATTTCTTTAAAACACATTTACTTCTCTTAGGTTTTTTAACATAAGACTGTTCCTTAGTGTTCACAAACTTAAAACACTTTCTCCCTATCAAATTGTTTCCCACCCTGACAACCTCTAGAATCTCTAGAAAATTTCTTAAGCATCTTAGCTTTTAATTCACGCTACACAGTGACCAATTTTTTGTCAGTATCTCAGTCTGCTTGCCAAATTCAACATATTGCTTAATTTCTTTTCAGTGATTCATGGAACATCCTCACTTTATCACCCAGCTGCTCTATTTATCTTTCATAAAACGATAAGAGAACCTTTATAAAAAGCATCAATGCAGAGTGTTGAGCTTCTTGCCATTCACTCATAAGTTGGTCATCCAACCCCCTTACAAAGGGCTGTAAATGAACCCTTAAACCCCTAGGACAAAAAACACTCATAGAATATGCTTTAAAAAGTTTGTAATACCATACATTAATTCTCAAAGCCTTCATATTTGTAAACAATTGTTTAAATAAATCATTAAAAGAAGTGTAATTTAAACATTCTTATACAATTATCTATAGTTCTAATGTCATAAATCTTGAATAATGCTTAGACAAACTTAATATAATAAATTTATATTTTATCAATAATACTTAGCAATAGACAGTTTAAACACTGAAGTTTATTTCTGGTTGCAATACGAACATGGAAAAGGAAAAAAAAACTTAGCTAATGACTTTCTATTCTGTTGTATATGCTTTAATATGACGCAGTTGTTAAGAAATGAGAAACTATGTGCCTACCATAACGTTCCATGTTAGTTGTCTTCTCTCACCTTCTTTCTTGCTGGATGGGTTTGGAGCCGATCCTCGGCTCTGACTCGGCCACTTACTAAAGCTCGAGAGCTAATTTTACCGGCTCGAGGCAACCCTATATCCCATGATGCAAGGCGATAACTACCCAGATCTCGTTTGGTAGCTAAGGAAAAATTATGCAATATATTCCTCCAACTGGAGAGGAGGAGATAGGGGAAATAATCCCTCGAAAAAGACCAATCTGATCTAGTGACACTAGGAAGCTAATTAGCTGAAAAAATTGGATCAGGACTCTTCAAGGAAGAGGAACAATCTTCTCGGTCTGACCAGGCTAGGGGGATGGTGGGAGGGATGCAAGAAAGAAGGCGAGAGAAGACAACATGGAACGTTATGGTAGGTACATAACTTCTCAATGTTAAGTTGTCAATCTCGCCTTCATTCTTGCTGGGTGGGACCACATCCCTAGCACCTTTATCCTGGGTGGCTCAATGGAACAGACTCGAGAACGGTGGAACCAAAATTTGCTCTGTTTCTGGAGGCCAAGTCCAATTTGTAATGTGAAACAAAGGTATGAGGAGAGGCCCATGTGGCTGCTGCACAAATAGTGTCTATTGGAAGTCTAGCCTGAAAAGTTGTAGATGTAGCTAGTGCTCTAGTTGAATGGGCTTTTGGCCTAGAAGTCAACTCTTTACATCTAAGTTGATAAATGCATGTAATCACAGAAGACAGCCACCTAGATAGGGTTATCTTGGATACCGGAAGGCCTTTCCTGTTCTCTGCATAGGATAAAAACAGTTGATCAGATTTCCTAAATTGTTTGGTTCTGTCCAAATAATATCTGAGTTGGCGGTGAACATCGAGATAATGTAGTTTTTGCTTCGTTCTATTAGAATAATTTGGGAAAAAAAACTGGGAGATCAATAGATTGATTTAAGTTTGTCTGCGATGCCACTTTGGGTAAGAAAGACAGATTAGTCCTTAGAGAAACTCTGTCTTTGTGGAAGATTAAGTAGGGAGGACGAATGCAGAGGGCATGAAGCTCAGATACTCTCCTGGCAGAAGTAATGGTGACCAGGAAGAGTGTCTTCCAAGAAAGAAATTTCAATTAACAAGTAGCCGCAGGTTCAAAGGGGGGAAGAATCAAGGATGTTAAGATTAAATTTAGATCCCACTGTGGTGGGGGGTCTCTAATCGGAGGCTTAAGTAAAAATACACCTCTAAGGAATGTCTTGCAAAGTTTATGGGACATGATGTTGTGGTCCAACAAGCAGATATGAAAATTTGAAATGGCTGCCAACTGAACTTTTACTGTGGAGGAAGAAGATCCTGACTGAAAAATTTTGGCTAGGAAGTCCAAGACCGAATGAATCAGAGCAGTAAAGGGATCTATGTTCCTAGCTTTTGCCCAGAAGGAGAAACGTTGCCATTTACTAGTGTAAATCCTTCTAGTGGAAGATTTATGGGAAGCTACTATGATATCCCGGACGGGATTAGAAATCATAGGAAGCCTGGCTAGGGACGGAAGTGGAGCAACCAAGCAGTGAGGTTGAGAGAAGGTATGGATTGGTGCAGTTGTCCCGACTGGTGGGTCAGAAGATCTGGAACCGGGTCCAGATGCCATGGCTGTACCAAAAGATAATGATGCAGGAACGGAAACCATATCTGTCGAGGCCAATAAGGGGCAATGAGAATCACCTTGGCTCTCAAGGCGGTTGCTTTCTGAATTACTTGTGGTATTAGAGGAAAGGGAGGAAAAGCATAGAGAAGTCCCCGGGGCCAATCTTGTATTAGAGCGTCTCTGGGGGGATGGCCTGGAAGTAGGGAAGAGGGAGAAGAAGTCGGGGCATTTGCTGTTTTGAGGCATAGCAAAAAGATCGCAGCAAGGAAGGCCCCACTTCTGAAAAATCTCTTCAGTCACAGATTGTTTGAGAGACCACTCGTGAGGCATGAGAATAGCTCTGCTCAACCTGTCAGCTATGATGTTGGACTTCCCGGGGATATGCGTTGCTATCAGAAACCGCTGAGAAGAGATTGCCCACTGCCAAAGTCTGAGTGCCTCTCGACACAGGGGATAGGACTTGGTTCTGCCCTGCTTGTTGATATACCACACTACGGACATATTGTCCGTTTGGACTGCAATAGTCCCCAGGGGAAGAGAGTTGTGGAGGGCTTGCAACGTTAAAAGCACTGCTCTCATCTCCAGGACATTTATATGCAGGTGGCATTCGAAAGGTTGCCAAGTGCCATGGACCATCCTTCCCTGATAATGCCCCCCCCCCACCCGATCAGGGAGGCGTCCGATGTAACCGTGGCGACCGGGGAAGGAGGAACAAAGGGTCTGCCCTGATGGACTTGAGGGGACAATATCCACCAGGTCAGATGCCTTTTGCAAATTGGAGTTATCATGATCCTGTGACGCATGGGAAGTCGTTGAAAGGACCATTGGGCGAACAGCATCCACTGTAGGAGACGCATGTAAAAGCGGGCAAGGGGAAGAAGTGTTATGGCGGCCGCCATAAGACCCAATACTTTCAGGGCAAACCTGGCCTGAATTTTGTCACTCTGGAGAAGCACATGGATGTGGTTTTGAATATCCAAGATCCTTTGATCTGTTAACTTTGCTGAAAGTTGCACGGTGTCCAAATTGGCGCCTATAAAGGTAATAGATTGACAAGGCAGATTTTTCGATATTTATAGAGATCCCTAGCCCTCTGCAAATGTGAATGGTGTAATCTCTGGCTTGGAGAAGTTGATGCCTGGTGGTGGCAAAGAGGAGCCAGTTGTCTAGATATGGAAACACCTGGAATCCTTGATGTCTCAGGTGAGTCGTAACCGCTGCCATACATTTGGTGAACACTCTGGGGGCTGTAGTGAGTCCAAACGGCAGGGCTCTGAATTGGAAGTGACTGGCCCCCAGCCGAAAGCGGAGAAACCTTCTGGAGCGCCTGTGAATTTTGATGTGATAGTACGCATCCTGAAGGTCCACCGAGCACATCCAATTGTCCTTGCCCAGAAAGGGTAGAATGGACTGAAGCGTGACCATCCGGAATCTTGTTTTCTTTACAAACTTGTTTAGTTTGCTGAGATCTAATATTGGTCTCCAGTCCCTTGTCTTTTTGGTACTAGAAAGAACCTTGAGTAGATTCCGAATCCTATTTGGTCTGCTGGGACTGGCTGGATGACTCTTTTTGCTAGCAGTTTTGATATCTCTGGTACTGCTAGTTCCCTTAGACCGGGTGGAACGTCTGGAAGGGTTCCCTTTTGCTGAATTGGGGTTTGGATAAAGGGAATTTTGTAACCCTCGGATATGATCGACTGTACCCATTTGTCTTGAGAAAGGGAAAGCCAGGCTTTTGGGTACAGCGATAATCTTCCCCCGACTGCATCCGAAGGTGGACAATCGGGCAACATCTCAGGGATGCTGGAAGGGTTTGTCAGAGAGAGGCTCCCTGCTACCCTGATTCTGCGGACCCCCCTCTGCCCCTAGGGCAGCGTCTGTTGTTGTTACCCCCTCTGCCTCTGGGGGTAAACTGACCTCGTGCATCAGGCGTGACTCCTTGAGATTTATGAACCACATTTTCCCTCCCTTCTGACCTTTTGGGTAAGGTCTTGAAGGGGTGGAGAAATGGACTCCTACGGCAGAAAGAGTCTTGCCATCTTGTTCGAATCTAGTTAAGGTGTCTTTTACTTGAGGTCCGAACAAGGTCGAACCATCAAAAGGAGAGTTGGTGAAGGACGCCTTGAAGGGGTCTGCAAAATTACAAAGCCGCATCCAGGATTGACGCCTTAAAGCCACTCCTGTGCCTGCGGCCCTACTCGCTCCATCGGCTGCATATGAAATGAGCCGCATGGAGGAGTTAACAATGGAGTTTAGGATTCCTAGCTGTGAGTTAATTTTATCCTGAGACCCAGCAGCTGACGGATCCTGTAAAACTTCTCCCAACTCTTTAAGAACATCTCTTTGAAGGTAGGTGAAGTGACACAAGTAGTTCAGCGACCGCATGGCAAAGGTCGTTGAAGAAAATATCCGCTTGCCGTACCTATCCATAGTCCTGGAATCCTTGTTAGGAGGATGGACAGGTACTGAAGGATCAGCTAGTTCCTTCTTGGTGGCTGCAGCCACCACCATGGCATCAACTGGGACACCTTTTGTCAAAAATTGCCTATCAGGTGGGGCCGTGATGAATTTAGAAGGCCTCCGAGGAGTGGGTTCCACCGAATCCGGGGCCATCCACGCCTTCCGAGCCACCACGTCCATAAGAGGGTCGAAAGGCGGAGACACCCAGGAGGTGGAGGGTCGAGAACCGAACGCCTCCAGGTATACCGACTCATCCTCGGAAGGATTAAGGGAAGGCCAGTTCCCCCTCTGCTTAAGGAGTTCAAGGATGTCTGAGAAAGAGACATCCTCTGAGGGAGACCTTGGGGATCCCTCCGACTCATCCAAGTCAGTATCAGATGTAATAGACTCGGGGGAGTCTAGATGTTTCCTCTTACATGTCCTCTTACGCGGAGGCTCACCTGACTGGTCAGGAGAAGCCTCGGAAGAGGAAGATATTCCCAGTGGGGAAACCTGAGGCGTTGGATCTCTGGGTCCGGGAGCAAGAGAGTGGGAAGAGACGTCAGCAGGCACTGTAGTGGGAGGAGCTGATGGAACTGACCATTGACTACGCCCTGGGGCTAGTACACTCCTCATCACCTCGAAGGCTCCCCCATCAGAGAGGCCAGAAGGCTCCCGCTCCGAAGAGATAGGAACCCCAGGCCGCACCGACAGGGACGGCTCCGAGGCTGATGTCGGGGCTGAGCTCACCAGCGCCGAAGCTCCGAGAGGGAGAACGGGGTCGGACAAGGGTCCGATGCCACTCGCCCCCTCGGAGCCGACGAGAGAGACCAGATGCCCGGATCCCTCCAATGAAGGCATTAAGGAGGAGATTGGAGCAGAGAACGACAGAGCCGAAGGGGAGGTATCAGCTCCGAAGCCACAACGGTCACGGCTCCGAGGAGCTCCGGCTCCGAGCTCTGTAGGAGAGTCGAAGGAGGAATGTTAGGTGGATGTGTAATAGCTACCGTCTGATGAGACGGGCTATGGAGCATTTGGGCCAATGCCTGAGACTTTAAAAGCCTACTCACCACTCTCTGAAGGTCATGGTCAGACAGCCTGGATGACCAAGAAGACCGGCTCCGATGGCTCTGCTCCGAGAGCAGGGGTGATCTCGGAGCTGAATGTATAGACTCCAATGAAGGGGATCTTGATCTCTTTCTGGAGATGGGTGGAGCCGAAGGAGCCGAGGATACGTCGGTTTAGCGTTATCGGCGCCGGGTGGTGCCGATACTGTAAGCTGTGACACAGAAGGATTGGCTCCGGCCGGAGCCGATCTCGTCACAGAAGGTGAACCAGTAGCCAATGGCTTAGGGCTTGGAGCCGAAGGCTTTACTGGTTTCGAGGGCTTCCCCGGAGCAGACTTAGTCGGGAGCTCTCAGGCTTTAACAAGCCCCTCAGTATTAGTTTATTTCTGCGCTCCTGCAGGACTCTTGGGCTGAAGGCGTGGCAGACAGAACAAGAGTCCTGCAGGTGCAGAGGTCCCAGGCAGTAGTGAACTAGAACGAAAGGGAGTGACTAAATGTCTGAAAAATTGAAAACTTACCAGGAGCCGGTAAAAATCCACCTTGTAAGCGAAAGCGGCAAACGAGATCTGGGTAGTTATTGCCTTGCATCATGGGATATAGGGTTGCCTCGAGCCAGTAAAATTAGCTCTCAAGCTTCAGTAAGTGGCCGAGTCGGAGCAGAGGATCGGCACCGAACCCATCCAGCAAGAATGAAGCCGAGATTGACAACTTAGCATTTACAATTAACATGCTTGCAAGAAAATAATATTAACTAAACTTTTGACACTGCATTAAGTAAAGGCAAGCAGAATTATAAGTTAATAGTTTGAATAATGTGTTATCAGTAAAGAAAGTACCAATGCAAACTTGGTCAGCCATAGTCCACTGGTTTCAGCCTGCACCTCAGAAAAGTATATCCCAAATAACAGAGGCCCCAAGTCCGAACCCTGGAGTACGCCACTTGATACAGGTCTACTGCTTGAGGCGTCTTCCCCTACTTTGACTAGGTGGGTTCATGCCATAGATATAGCAAACTTGCTGGCTGACAGATTTAGCAAAAATGTCACCCTCTGTCCCCCCATCAGTAAATCAGGACATTCCCAGTACCTGCCCCTTTCCCCTTATATCTAAGGATCAGGTCATCACTGCTCTTAGATACTTTTCTGAGGTGCAGGGCAAAACCAGTGGGCTACGGCTGACCAGTTTTGCAGATGACTGCAAGTTGGGCATGGTCATCAATTCCTCTAGTGATGTAGACATCCTCCAAGAGAGTCTTACCCAAACAAATGACTGATGCCAGAAACATGGCCTCAAGATGAATACAAAAAAATGCATCATCATCATCCACTCTGGGGAAAGTGACGGCTCCACAAATGATCACATTAATAACGTCCTAAGCACACAGTCAGTTGTGAGGAATTTGGGCACCCAGATTGATAGCAACCTGACTTTTGACCACCATGTTGCTTCCATTGTACAGAAAGCTTTCTATATAGCCCACCTCATAAATAAGGGCATCTCATCCAGGGACAAGGAGGTCATAACATCCCTTCATTCTTCCCTTATAAGGCCCATTATCGAGTACAATGCCACATTCAGCATGTATCTCACAAAGCACATGCAGCAGCTGGAGAGAACACAGAGGTTCCTCTCCTCGAGAATCCAGGGCCTCAAAAATCTACCATACACAGATAGGCTAAAAGTCCTATCCCTCTACTATGTTTCATACAGACTCCTCACAGTTGAACTCTGTTTGGTGTACAGGGCAATTTTGGACCCCGCCTTGATGGGACTGCTGTATCTCAAGCTCCACTTGAGTAACCCACACACAAGGACTCAACCTGGTCTGTGACATCAATAGGACTTGTTGGTGGGACAGATTTGTGTCCCACAGACTCCCCCCATCTGTGGAACAGACTCCTTCTCCACATCAAGCAGAGTATCTCTTTATCCCTTTTTAAGCACAACCTCGATAACTGGATGGGAAATGGAAAATACATCACTGGGATTCCACCTGTGTTCCTGCTGGACAGGGGCATTTGGTGCTGATTTGTCTATACATGGGCTAAAGTCTTGGCTAAGCTTATAAGGGCCTCAGGGCCAATAGCCTAGTAACTTCCTATGATTTACTTTCTCATCTGAATGGTTGTATTTAAACTACATTAGAAACTGCTAAATGCTGACAGTAAAAAGAAAATGAAAAGATGATTTTAAAAGTTATCTTAGGTGTTTTAGATCACAAAATATACTATTTTGAATAAAAAAAGTATGTCTTACCATAACGTTCCATCTGTGTTGTTCATCTTCTTTCATTCATCACTGATGTGTTTGGTTCCGAGCCCTCGGAAAAGAGTCGGCCTTATTACCATGTTCACGCCAGCCAAAAAAACCCTCTCGAGCTAAGTCTCTACCCAGAATGCCCTTCTCTCTATTACCTCAGATCGGGTTTGCTATAGAAAAGGAAGTAAAGCAGAGGTCACTTCTGCGCAAATACCCTAGGGCACCACTTAGACCCAAAGCCTCCCCCAGGAGCCTTTGGAGGGGGAAGGAGGGTGGGAAGTTATGAATGAAAGAAGATGAACAACACAGATGGAACGTTATGGTAAGACATAACTTCTTTATCTGATGTTGTTAATCTTCTTTCCATTCAGCACTGATGGGACAGAATCCTAAGCTACTTTGAGGTCCATGGGTGGCCCTTATGGAAGAACATTCCTGGGTACCATTGAGCCAAAGGCAGCTCTCCCTCTAGAGATCAAGTCCAATTTGTAATGATTGATAAAGGTATGAGGCTTAGCTCAAGTAGCTGCTGCGCAGATGTCATCCATGGAAGCCCAGGAATGGAATGCTATAGATGTTGCCATAGATCTAGTGGAATGAGCTTTAACTTTTGGCATAGGTTCATTATTGAGGGAATAGATTAAACATATTCATTCCCTTAGCCATCTTGACAAAGTAACCTTGGAAACAGCCTCTCCCATTTTGGGCCCAGAAAAGGAGGTGAAAAGCTGTTCAGATTTACAGACAGGTTTGGGTCCTGTCTAGGTAAATCTCAATTGTCTATGTATGTCCATGGAGTGAAGACAATACTCTCCTCTATTGGCAAAATTTGGAAAAAAGACTGGTAGATCAATGGTCTGATTAATGGAGAATTCAGAAACAACTTTGGGAAGAAAGTATGGATTCGCCCGAAGTGATGCTCTGTCTTTACGAATGACCAGATAGGACCTCTTGATACACAATGCCTGCAGCTCCAAGACTCTTCTGGTAGAGGTACTGGCTACCAGGGACAAGGATTTCCAAGACAAAAACTTTAGTTCACACTTTGCAGCAGGTTCAAAGGGTTTATGGGTCAAAGACTGAAGGACTAGAGTGAGGTTCCATGGTTCCACGGGCTGTCTGACAGGAGGCCTGATATGAGAGGTCCCCATGAGGAAAGCCTTGCAAAGGCACAAAGAGATGACGGGTGCCAGCTATACCATTGTGGAAATTGCCGCTAGATGCACTCGTACCGTAGAGGCAGAGGCTCCACTATCAAACAACTGAGCCATGTATTGAAGCACTGCAGTAAATGGAACTGAATATGGGTCTAGCATGTTATCCTTGGACCATATAGAGAACCTTTTCCATTTATCCTGATATAGTCTTCTGGTGGATGGTTTGTGAGTGGCCAGAATGATGTCTCGAACAGGCGAGGAGAGATTAGCTTGTCTGGCGACTAGTCGAAGTGGAGAAACCAAGCTGTCAGCTTGAGACTGGACAGATTTGGGTGACTCAACCCTTGGCGGTGAGCAATCAGATCTGGTAGAAGGTCCAGAATCCATGGCGGGTATACTAGGTGAAGCCGAAGGAAGGGAAACTAAACTTGTTGAGGCCAGAATGGGGCTATGAGGATCACCTTGCATCTCAACTGAAGAGCTTTCTTTAGAAATTGTGGGATCAGAGGGATGGGAAGATAAGCATAAAGAAGTCCCGTGGGTCAATCGTGGATCAGAGCGTCCCTCCACCTCCGGGGGAAGTAGGGCAAAATAACTGCTGCACTTGGTGTTTGATGGGGAAGTGAAAAGACTGCAGCAAGGCTGGCCCCAGTGGCTGAAGATTACAGACACCACTTCGGGGTTAAGGGACCACTCGTGATTCATGAGGATAAGTCTGTTCAGTTTGTCCGCAATTGCACTGGAGCTCCTCAGGATATGTGTTGCTATCAGAAACTGGTTGGAAGCTACTGCCCACTGCCAAATTCCCATGGCTTCTTGACATAGGGGATGGGATTTGGTTCCTCCTTGCTTGCTGATATACCAGACCACTGACATATTGTCTGATTGAATTGCAATTTTCCCAGAAGGGAGAGCCGAATGAAAGGCCTGCAACACTAACAGCACAGCTCTCAGTTCCAGAACACTGATATGCAAGTGGGCCTCTGAGGTGGACCATGTGCCTTGGACAGTCTTTCCCTGGAAATGGCCCTCCACATGATTGGGGAAACATCCGTGGTCACAATGGCTGTGGGCTGAAGAGGTTGAAATGGATGACTTATGTCTGGCCTCATCCGCCAAATCAGGTCCTGTTTGCAGGAGTTGGTTATTCAAATCTGGTAATAGAGAGGGTGATAGTTTGGGAACCATTGACACAGAAGGAGCCATTGCAGAATCCGTATATGTAGCTTTGCTAGAGACACTATTGGGATTGATGTTGCCACAGAACCTTGGGCATGAAGAACTTCCCTTGCAGAGACTGCTGTTTGAGAGAATATCACCCGGAGTTGAAGCCACAATTGATGGAGTCTGTGAATTGGAAGTAATACCAGACAGGACTGAGTATTGAACACTGCTCCAATTAACTTGATTTGTTGTGCTGGGATAAGGTTTGATTTTTCCCAATGTATCCTTATTCCAAACAATTTTGCCAGAGAAAGAGTATGGGGTGGTAAAGAGTCAGTTGTCCAGATATGGAAACATCCAGAATCCTTTTAGTATCAAGTGAGCTGTTACCAATGCCATGCATTTCGTGAACACTCTGGGGGCTGCAGAGAGACCAAACGGCAGGGCATGGAATTGATAATGACTGGCTCCTAGCCAGAAGTGAAGCAGACTCCTGCAGTGTTTGTCCATCTTGATGTGGTAATATGTATCCTGGAGGTCTATAGAGTAAATCCAATCGCCTTTTCTTAAAAAGGGAAGAATGGACTAAACCATGACTATCCGGAATTTGGTTTGGGTGACAGACCCAAAATGGGTCTCCTAGTCCCTGTCTTTTTTGACACCAAAAAGAATCTAGAGTAAATTCCGGATCTGCGCTGGTCTGGTGGGACTGGTTGGATGACTTTTTTGAGACAGCTTTATAATTTCTGAAGCTGCTTCTTCCCTTTGACTGGGTGGAACGTCGGAAAGTTTTCTTGGAAATTTTGGCTGAGAAAAAGCGGAATGGTGTAAACTCTGATGATAACACTCTGCACCCAACGATTGGTGGTGACAGATTGCCAGGCAGCTTGGTGCAGAGAGAAACAACCCCCGACTGCTTCCAGAGGTAAGCAATCAGGCTGCTCCCCAGGAGCTCTGATAAGACTGAACAGAGAAAGAGTCCCTGGAGCCTTGGTTACGAGGACCTCCTCTGCCTCTATAGAGAGGTCTTCCAGAATTGTTACCCCCCCCTCTGCCTCTGGGAGTATCATCACCACGTGCGGCATGGAAAGGACCCTGAGATTTCTTATGCCAAATTTTTCCACTACTCTGATTCCTGGAGAAAGTATGTTGAGGGTTGGAAAACCATAGGCCTACGGCAGATGGGGTTTTTCCATCTTGCTCACACCTGGCTAGCATGTCCTTCACTTTGGAGCCAAAAAGGGATAAAGCTTTGATGGGAGCATTCAGAAAGGAAGACTTGAAGGGATCTGCGAGGTCACAAATGCACATCCAGGCATGACACCTCATAACAATGCCCGAACCCTGCTGCTCTAGCCGCCCCTTCGGTCGCATGTGACAGCAACCCCATGGACGAGTTGGACATTGATTCCAGGGTTGCAAGCTGTGAGGCCACTTTGTCCCTGACCTTGTCAGACAATGGTCCTGCAAGCGTCTCAAGGAGTTCAGAGATCAAGCCCCTCTGGAGCCTAGTAAAATGTGCCAAACAATTCAGGGACTGTATAGCACAGGTCCCTGAAGTAAAAACATGCTTCTAAAGTCTGTCCACCGCCCAGAACTCCCAGTTGGGTGGGTGGACAGTGGAACTTTCCTCAGCCAAGTACTTTTTTGTGGCCACCTCAACAACCATAGCATCAACTGGTAACCCTTTGGACCAATGCGGGCTCTCCTTGGGAGGGGAAAGAATTTTGTCTGGTCTCAGAGGGATCGCCTCAATGGAATCAGAGTTCTTCCAAGCATGCTGCACAATGAGCTGGACAAGCTCATCAGCAGGCGGGGTCACCCAAGAGGTAGAAGGCCAGGCGCAAATTGCCTGCAGGAACACAGACTCATCAGATGAAGGGTTGGAGGGCTTCCAATCACCTCTTTGCTTTCACATTTCCAGGATGTCTCCAAAGGAGACATCATTGGGAGGTGACTGTGGGGAACCTTCACCATCACTGTAATCCGTGTCTTCCATTTAGGACTCCTCGGGTGAGTACATGTGGTTTCTCTTGCACGTCTTCTTTCAAGGGGGCTCCTCAGTGGGAGGTCTCTGAGGAGGACTCAGGAGAGCAGTACTCTGAACAGGGGTGTCCTGCGGCTTCTCTGCCCTGTGTCCTGGGGAGGTAGTCTGTAACAGCTGTAGCTCAGGGGTTGAAAACTGGGGTTCCAACATCAAAGGAGTGTTGCCAGAAGCAAGAGCCCTCTACATCGTGCTCTAGGCAGGCCCACCAGAAGAGGGATGGGAACCCAGAACAAAGAAAGACAACCTTGGGACCGGGGTCACTCCCTGCTCCGACGAACCCACCCCCATGGATGGAGCCTCAAGCAGGATCGGCGCGGATGTGGCTATTGGCACCGAGGAAGGAACCGAGGAGAGAGGTGGCTCCATACCCCGGGCCGACGTGTCCATCCTCCAATCCCCAGATTGTGAAAGGACCGGTTCAGCAGAAACCGAAGACCAAAGGGGCAAACTTGGAGCCGGAGTGAGATGCACTGTAGGCACTGAGGTGATGGGATCCAAGAAGGATGATGGAGCAGAAGGCTTCGGAACTGAGATGGTCGAAGAACTGAGATGGTCGAAGGAGGAGTATAAGATGGAGTCTGTGCATAAGACAACCCAAGTTCTGGAGGTGGATGGGGTCTTAGAAAATGAGGGAATCCCCCTGGCTAACAACAGCTGGTCTACAAGACTCACCACGTCTCATTCTAAAAGGCTCCTGGTGGATCTAGTGGATATTCCAGATGGAGAGTCAGGACGTTTGAGGAAGGGGCTATACGCTTGGCCCAGAAATGCATCTACGGAAGGGGAGTATCGGGTTTGTGGTGCAAGGTCTGACAGCATTGAAGTCTCTAATTTCGAGACTGGGAGTAAAGGGGTCAAATCCAGTGAAGTCGGTACAATGCTCGGTGCTGAAGTGCACTCAGAGCTAAAGCGGTCAGTTCCGAAATGGAAACTAATGGCATAGTCGAAGTGCATTAAGCCGAAGTGGCCACAGGTACAGAAGTTGAAATAGGTGTAGTCAAATGTCACATGGAGGCTGCACCAAAAGCTGGGGCACTCCCATACAGTATACACAGTCATCATGAGAATCACTG
The DNA here is from genome assembly GCF_019279795.1 of Protopterus annectens. NCBI lineage: Eukaryota > Metazoa > Chordata > Ceratodontiformes > Protopteridae > Protopterus > Protopterus annectens. Next base: position 482,239,692 of record NC_056737.1, on the reverse strand, counting down.
TTAGGTAACTTGCCCTTACATGAAGTACAATGCTTAAAAGCTGAAGTACCCTTCTTATTAGACATCTTGAACACCACAGGCCAACTGTAAAATCCAACTATAATGAAGCCAATTCCATTCAAAATGTCACAAATATAACAATACACTGTATGTAGAGAAAAGAAGGGAAACACCTGAATAAAAGTCAAAGCTAGTAGGTTAAGCAGGGGAGACAATACTAACTATGGTATTGAAGAAATGCCATAAGGGTAAGAGAGGAAAGGACGTACCAACAATGGTACTTGAAAGTTTACCAATGGTAACAATGGGTAGAGGGAAAGTAACAAGGTTAGGCAGAAGAAAAGACACTAGAAATGCTAATCGCTTAATAAAATATGAAGATATCCAAAAATTTTCACACAAATATCAAAAAAGTTTGACTTAGCTGAGAGCTCGGCTGAAACACGGCTTTATGGCTATGCGGCAAATGAAATCTGAGGTAACAGGGAGAAGAGCATTCTGGGTAAAGACTTAGCTCAAGAGTTTTTTTGTCTGGCGCGAGCTTGGTAATAAGGCCGACTTGGTTCCGAGGGCACAGAACCAAACCCATCACTGATGAACGGAAAGAAGATTAACAACATCAGATCAGTTATCTACTTCACTTGGGTGCTGTTTGGGGGATGGGAAAACTGTTAAAAACATTTAAATGCTCATGACCCTTTTAAAATGCTCTAAAAGCTTCACTTACTTGATTTTCGGCTTTCCTCTGACATTGCAAGCTAGGGGACTTGTTTTTTGATTCCCTGAATACAATATATCCAGTTAAATCCATTAGAAAGGTTTTGAATCCTCTGTGAATGTGTGAACGGCTCAGAACAAAAGTAAACAGGCCAGGTGTGATGTAAGCACTTGGGTCAAAAGTAATAAGTGAGATGTTTAAGCCTTCAAGGTTTTTAAAGTGACAGGCACACTACATTAACAATACATAAAGAGTACTGAAATAAGTTTAAACTAATGTGAAGAGTACATGAAAATATTGAATGTAAATAAAATAATAAAGCCTTTTTATGAATTTCGCAGTTTATCTGACAAAGAACATTAAAAACAAACTATAAACAGAAGCAGCATACAAATTTATACTGTAGTACATGTATTAAAAAGATGAACAAATGTGCATGTTATGACAATTATAGTACAACCTTTCTCTGACATCGGTTGCTTGAATGTAGATTAAAAGAATATAAACAAAGCAGGCAGAAGTTTTAATTCACCGAGTTCTAAAATGTAATAATATGATAAATTATTAATACTTTAGTGTAAATATGTACAATGCATGCAAGTAATAAGATTAATCTTAGTTTCTATATGTAACAGGTCATCATTGTTTGTAAACTTTTAAAATAGTGAAGGATGGGGTTGCCATCTCTTTATTGCTGTATGCTGTGAATACTTAGTTTACAATGTCATACAGCCATCAAACAAGTTAGCTCTAATAAAGTCACTAGGCTTCTTGAAACCACAGTATGATATATACAGTAAATAACATCTCAATTAAAAATATATATTTATATGAGGCATACTCTGTATGACAGATGAGCAACCTCATTGAATTTAAGCAGTCGCAGAGAGAAGCAACACTTCTCACTGTATGACAGACGCTGAGGAAAATGTTGAGAGTACTGAGAAATCAACTTCTGCCATGCATCTAAGCAGATTATCAGCGAATGATACCAGACAATGAGTTACACTGTCACATCTTTCTCTTGTCCTTTCAGCTATAACATATGCACATTGTAAAAGCAACAAGAGGAATGTGAGTGATTACCTGCTATATGTTATAAAAAACATAAATTTTTGAGTCTTATATACTTTTGTAATATCCCAATGAAATGTTTGTTCATGCACCCTTACCATATGTTTCTCTGTACTTAAATGAAAAGCTAATTTGTTGTTTCTATAGGAATATATAAATCCATTAACGGCTTTAGCTACTGTTATTAGGCATCTGCTCTACACAGAGTTGTTTTTGTAGTGACTCATGCCAGTTATAACAAAACATATAGTAAGTGCTGGAAAATATAGTTATGAAGCTTAACATACCAAAGACAAAGAAGTGAATTAACAGCATATGTTATACTGTTTTACATTTATATTAAAGTAACAAAATCATAACGGTATATGATTTATAGAAGTAAACTCATAATGCTGTTGAATAAGACATTTATATTAAAGTAACAAAATCATAACGGTATATGATTTATAGAAGTAAACTCATAATGCTGTTGAATAAGACTGTAGATATTTTATACCATAAACAAAAAAGTATAACAAAGATAAAAGCTGATTTACATACAGTGCCTAAAATGGTTGTGCATTAAAACAGGAGGTACTGCAGCAGTATCCTGACATAAAATATAAAGGAGATGTAAAGCAAACATAATAACTCTTTAATATATTATTGCTATTATAATGCAAACAGTTGCACTTTAAAATTAAGAATTTTTCATCATAATAAGAAAATCTTACATATCTTTATATGATGTATATAGAGAAACAAAGCCTATCCCCCCTTTTTATATAACTATTTCCTATATAATCCTGTTTTCAAAACTAAATAGTTCAAAGTTAAGTCTAAATATAACTATGTTGTTTTCATATCTAGCAATATAGTATAATAACTACATGACTGTGTTTTAAATGCTAATTAAATTCAAATTTATGAATATTATAAGAAAGTGTTATATTAACCAGATAAAAAACATAATAAGCTGCTATCTGTCATAAAAAGTGTTAGATGATAGGACTAAGAAACAATTCTGGGAAGGAGTTTTAGTGGGACCACTTGAAAGGCTAAACTATTCAAGGACGGAATGTTTTTTTTTTCCAATGGGAGGGTCTGATGGTTGGTTGTATATTAATGCTTTAAGGTACTACTTTTTAATGTTGTTTTTATTGGGTGTCAATGAAGTATATTTACACTGTTGCAATGGGAAAAAAAGTCATTCTCTTTGCTTAAACATGTCTACACACTACTATGAGTATATGAATATGGCTAAAAACAAAGGAGATATTAATTCAATTGCAAAATATATTTCTATTAATGCAAATGGTTTAAACAATAATTGTAAAAGGGAAAGGTCTTCAAAGATATTTGAAAATATGCAAAGCACAAATAGTCTTTTTGCAGGAGATACATCTTATGCAGGAAGACAGAAATAAAATCAACACCAACAACTACACAGTGCTAGTAAATTCTCCTTATAAGCAGAAAAGAAGGGGTGCAATATTATGGAGAAATACTACTTTAATGCTTAAAATTATAAATTCATATCATGACAGTTCAGGAGTGTTTTGCCTAGTAACAGTATCTACTGATGAGAATTATACACTAGTAAATATCTACTGGATACAGCATTTAGAAGACACTGTACAACATGTTAAAGGCAATACAGTCATAGCAGGGGACTTCAAGTGTATTACAAAGGAAACTGACACAAATGCTAAAAACATACAAAAAAAAAATCACCATTATTAAAGGTGCTTTCCGGGCGGCCACGGTGGTGCAGTGATTAGCATTGCCACCTCGCAGCAAGAGGTTCTCTGGTTCGATCCTCAGCTGAGGTGCCTTCTGTGCGGAGTCTGCATATCTTCCCTGTGGTCGTGTGGGTTTCCTCCGGGTGCTCCGGTTTCCTCCCACATCCCAAAGACATGCTGCATGTGGATTAGACACTCTAAAGTGGCCCTAGGTGTGAGTGTGTGTGTGCCTTCTGTGGAAGGTTGGGCGCCGGGCTGGCAACTCGAAATTGCAAAACTCCACTGCCAATCATGAGCGGAGAGGTGATCCGCTGTGGCGACCCCTAACCGGGAAAAGCCGAAAGAAGAAGAAGAAGATTAAAGGTGCTTTCCAACTTTATTGATTCTTTTAATATTGTAGACATAAACGAATATGCTGAACCAAATACGCTATTCTTTGCACATTATTCTTATACACATGTTACACAATCAAAAAGAGATACTGTGTATGTATCAAGGGATCTAACTACAACGTTAGATAAAGTCAAGACAATTAAGTTTCCTCTATTAGACTATAAAGCAATTAATTTTGAACTAGACTTGAACTTTGATCAAAGGATAACAGCAGCAAGAAAACCATCATACATAAAACAATCTCAACGATTTCAAGGACTTTTATGTTGGATAGATAGAAACACTCCTAGATATAAATCGCACTAAGGATGTAGATGAATTATACATATGGGATGCACTGAAGACATATTTATATGGCAGAGTGGTAGCATGGTATACAAAATAAACCAAAGCAATGGAGCAAATAATTAATAAACTTGCAACTAAAGATTGATAAATTAAAACTAGACATATAAAAAGGAAACACTAACCTAACAAATGAATTGGATGACATGAACAAAAAATACATGGAAGTATTACATCATAAGACAATGATTACCTTAGAGAAGGTTAGGTTGTGCTCCTATTCAATGAGCCCAAAGAATAGCAAATACAACTAAAAAATGATAAGAGCAAACCAAATAAAGGAAATATGTAATATAGAAACTAAAAAGAAAGTATCTGATTTAGAAGGAATACTAGAAGCATTCAAAATATATTTTCACAAAACCAATAACCAAAATGAAAAAAAAAAAAACAGAACTGCAAATCCTGCTAAAAACCTTCCTTAAAAGAAATGTTAAGATTAAGTTATTAGCAGAGCAAATAAAACTTATGAACAAATAATGACAGAACTTAAATCTCAAGTAAATAAACTAAAGTTAAATAAAGTTCCGGGTATTGACAGTATCACCCCAGAGATGTTTAAATTGCTACCAAATTAGGCCCTAGTGTTATTACTGAAATTTTTTACATTAGTAAAAGATGGTAAGGAAATGCCTTCCTCCGGGAAGTATCACCAATTTTGAAACAATGCAAAGATCCTAGTGAATGTTCAACATATAGACCAATATCTTTACTTACTATAGATTATTAAATAGTTATGGCAACACATGCGGCTAGGATAAAACAATTACTTCTATTACTAATAGAGGAAGATCAAACTGGTTTCATAAAAGATAGAAACACATATGACAATATTAAAAGAATCCTTAATTATGTCAACATTATGAAAAATAAAATGAATGTAATTAGTCTGGACATTAATAGTGCCTTTGATTCAGTAAACTGGGATTATCTACGGTTAGTTCTAGAAGAATATGGTTTCTCAAAAAAATGTATCCTACTAATAAAATCACTACATGAAAAATCACTGGCATACATAAAACTAGGATCCTGTTTATCTAAAATCTACTGAAATTACAAAGGGCACAACACAGAGACGTCCTCCATCTCCATTATTATTTGCCTTAATGATTAAACCACTAGCACACAGTATAAGAACAAGCACAAATATTGAAGGAATACGACTAAAAAACAGTTTAGAACTGAAGATCCAACTATTCGTAGATGATATTTTACTAACTTTAAAGGATAGTTTAAAAACCTATGGGGTCTAATTCAATATTTTCAGAAAAATTTCAGGCCTCAAATTTAATGAAAGTACAATCTGAAATCCAAATCACGAAACTAAATGATAAAACCATCATCTAATAAACCTAACTAATAAATAATTCCAAAAAAGAAGACAGTACACATGCCGAGAATTAAAAATAAATGGTTTTAATAAGCGCTTTCGCACTGTTTACCACACCTGTGGTAAATAATGCAAAAGTGCTTATTAAAACTGTTTATTTTTAATTCTCTGCATTTATACCATCTCTTTTTTTGAGATTATTTATCAAATTTAATAAAAACAACACAAAGCTTTCACTTATAAATATTAATAAGAAAGATTTAAGAAAGGAGCATCATAAGTATATTCCCACTGATAACACAATCAAATACCTAGGAATTATAATAACAAATGAATTAGATACAACTGAAATAAACTATAGAGAGATTTTTAAACAATATTAAAAACCTTATACAAAAATGAAATAAATTCTTCTTTTTGATGGAAGATAGGTTTTATATAATTAAAATGATTATTTTCCCCAAAGATCTTATATTTTATAGAAGCATGTTCTCTACCACCTTCTAAATCATATCTAAAACAATTTAATAGACTAATCATAAAATTTCTGTGACATCCTAATAAGCCTAGGATAGCTACGAACTACCACTTACATAAATGGGAAATGGGTGGAATAGTTCTGCAAGATGTAAAAACTTACACACTGTCATCTGCAATAAAAACTATATTATTAAGGTTAAATACAGGGTATACATCCAAATGGAAGCTAATACATGAGATAATAGGGTTGAAATTGGGCTTTATATCATCAAACAAATGTACTGAACTGGGTGGTATCTAATAATTTTCTTTGGTTATTAAAAGAATACACAACAGTGAATAAACAAAAATATAAGCTCTAAATTTATCACTTGTACACTAAAAGCTTATAAGAACTTTCTAAATAACAATCCAGCCATAAAAGCATGGTCATTTTTATTGCACCAAATTGCACATACACAAACTAACACCAAAACCTTTGATATAGAAACAGTCAAGACTCTTAAGAAGAAAGAGCTGATATACTGACATCAATTGGTGGACTCTGGAAAACTACTGACAACAGACCAAATTAAAAGAAAATTTAATTTGGATATAACTGTGAAAATCTGAGGGGCTGCTAACCCAGCCAGCCAGAATTTTGTAAATAATTCAATGTCATTGTAATATTAATATGATCCACAGGCTTGTTTTTACAAATGTAAGAAAACTGTGTTAGATGCTGAACTTCAAAAATGTAACCACATACAAAAGATATTCAATCTTGTATACATAATAATGTAAAGAACAGACTATCTGAAGCACAAATAAAATTAATAGATAAAGAAATATCTTTTAAAGATGTAAACGATCAAATAACCAAACTTAAGCAAAATAAAGCTCCTGGTAATGATGGTATAATTTCTGAAATCTATATGATTTTGCCTGCTAAAGCGTTAACTCTACCACATACAGTATTCAATATAGCTCAAAATAACATTATACCTCCCTCTTGGAAATACACATTTATTTCCCCCATACTAAAGTCTGATAAAGATCCTGTAAAATGTGCTTCATGCAGGCCCATTTTGTTATTAAATACAGACTATAAAATGTTCATGTCTATTTATGCTGACAGACTTAAAATTTTTTTACCATCCCTGGTAGATATGGATCAAACAGGTTTTATAATTAATAGAACTTCTTATGATAACATCAAAAGAAAAATAACTTTAATTGAATCAGTAAAAACCTTTAAGAATAATTTGACTCGTTAGTTTAGATATTAACTGTGTCTTCGACTCAGTTAATTGGAATTCTCTTTTTATCTTACTGAAGGACTTAAACTTTTCTAATAGCTTTATTAACCTTATAACTCAATTATATAACGAAAGTCAAGCCTACATAAAAATAGGTACAAGTATATCCCAGAACATACCCATTGTAAAAGGAACCAGACAAGGTTGCCCTCTATCTCCACTTTTATTCACATTAATTATGGAACCTTGGGCTAACCTAATAAGGGATAACAATAATATACAAGGATATAGGTTAAATTATAATGAAACATCAAAAATCCAAATGTTTGCTGATGATGTATTAATCACACTTGGTGGTACTAACCCTACATTACAATAATTGTTTAAAAAGATGGATAGATTTTAAAAAGGTTCTGGTCTTAATTTTAATAATTCTAAAACACAGATTCTTCTAATTGGTTCCAAAAGGTATAATATATACAAGACCAATTTAAAAAATATATACCTCAGTCCCAACAAATAACATATTTAGGTATAATTATAGCAACCAATATTAAAGACACCTTACACCTAAATTATAGTAAAAGTATAACTACCATAGAGACTCTAATTAGTAAGTGGAACATGATTTTATTTACAAAGTATGAAAAACTTTCCATTATAAAGATGATCTTGCTTCCAAAGATATTATACATAATGCACTCTATCTCTATTCCCCCTACAGGCTCTTTTACTACAAAATTTAACACACTGATTAAGAATGTTTTATGGCATCCGATAAAGCCTAGAATTACATTGTTCTATCATATGTATAGCTGGGAAAATGGAGGTATATCTTTACCAAGTCTAGAACTTTATTCTATTTCATCAGTTATTAAAACAATTGTTTATCTAATAGATGGAGAGTATTTTTCAAAATGGAAGGAAATTATGTTGAACTTATCTCAAAATACCAAAAATCTACCACAGTTAATAAATAATTCATTTACATGGAATATAAGAGAAGGTTATTTTCCAATTATTCCATTCAAATGCTTAAATCTACTTATATAACTTTAATTTCTAAGGGCCTTTAAAAACTTTATATTTAGGTTTAGAATCTTTGAAATTTGAAAAATGAGGCAAAATCTATTAATGCTCTTAAAGATGAATATAACCTTAACTCTCTACTTTGGTCAGATTTTCAAGAGTTTAAAAAAATATATTCTAGATAAGCTAATTTTAATGCCTTCAAATGCTAAAAAAATCAATACCCAAACTTATCCAATATTTGATTTTATACACTTATAATACTTTACCAGTTAAAAATAGTATACAATATATATATAAAGCAATTAAACAAGATTTAGATGTATATTCAGATAACTATTGGAATTCATTTGCAACAATCAATAGTTTTATTCCCACAGAAAAAGACAAAGTTAATTTCCTTCAGTCTGCCAGCAAAATCGCTTCCTCCATTAAATGGAGAATCTTCACATGGGGATTTTTACATAAATCTTTCATCACACCTCAGAAAATGAGTAAGATAACTAAACAAGATGTTTGCTGGAGATGTAACGCAGTAACAAATGCTGATTGGAATCATATAATTTGACCGTATATTATTAAAGAAATTTTGGGAGGAAGTTAACACTTTTTTACAGGCAATTTTTACAAATTTTATGTTTACAAAGTCACTTGTATTATTCAATACACCTGTGCCAGACTGTATAAATAAAAACAAATATTCTTTACTCTGGTCTATACTTTCCATTGCCAGGAAAGTAATTACAAGAAATTGGAATTCCTCATCAGTTCCCTCATTTAAAGAGTTTAAAGGTATTCTCTTAGAAATATCTAAGTTAGGAATGTTAACTATCAAATCTAAATCTACAAGGAATACAAAATTATATTACAAATGGGAAAATGTGCATGAATTATTGGTTAAAGAACTGGATAAATGATTAATGCAGTAATCCTTTCTTTTTCTTTAAATCTTGTATTCATTTTCTTCTGCCAAACTAAAATGAATTGATCTTGTTATTCGATATATAGTGAACATCATTGTACATAGTTTACTGTGCTATTATAGTTATTGTATTATTTTTTTTCTTTTTTAAATATTGTATTTTAAAAATTTAACTTATTCAATTTCTTTCAAAAGATCTGTTCATTATATTAATATTTTCAATAAAGCTGTTTAAAAAAATGTAACCACAGTGTACCCCCCATGCTGGAAGAAAGACGATGAGCAAAGAATTTTATTACTGTGTTTGATCTCAAGCTTGGAGACAGGATGTCTGGCCTAAGAGTTTCTTTCTATTGTTTTAAGACAAAGAAAATTACTAAGTTTCACATGTAAAGTGTCTTTTATTGCTGTGACTTCCTGGCAGCTGTAGAAATGTTAAAATTTAAGTTCTGTGAACCTGGGAAACCTCAGCAGGGGTGTCAAGATGTAATCTGAAATGACTCAGCAGTACTGTGAAGTATCAATTTAAGGGCTATCTCAGAAAGAAAGAAGAGTATTTTGTATCTTGTCTTGGATCTAGTAAGAACATCCACTCACCCAGCACTTGCTTGCTCTGTATGTAAGTAGTATTTAAAACAGTGATTTCTCTTAGAGATAGATAGGAATATAGCCACATTATTCTAGCTGTTTTCTATAGTTATGTCAGACTATCCAACAATTTTGTTTTAAAGTACTTCCTGCGATTTCTGAACTCTGTCATTGTGTTGAAGCAATAAGTATTGTCTTGTGTTTTTATTATTTATTATTAAATATTTTTAAACCTTTCAACTGTGGTTGTTTTGTGTAGAGATAAGTTAAGCTCTAGAGTACTTGCATGTATTTGGTGATACTATATAAGCCACTCCAACAGCCTTAAAAGTTCTGGTCACACTTACTATTTGGAAAGCAGTAATATTGCACAGTCGAATTGGACACCCTTTGGTAAGGGCCTTTATAGTAGCTGATAGTAGTGGTTGGTGGCAGTCGGTACTACCTTATAGTCTGGGCAGAAAGGGGGCATAGCTGGAGAACCTGTGCCAGCTTTCCCCAGGAGTGTCTGAGATTTGATTTATGCACAAACACACAAAGTGTGTGTGTGTGTGTGTGTGTGTGTGTGTGTGTGTGTGTGTGTGTGTGTGAGTGTGTGTGTGTGTCAGCTACTTGGGCAGGGACACGAAGCATTGGTTGAACAGAGAGGGTGCTGAAGGTTTTGGCTTGACCACTATGCTGAGATCTGAACCCTATAGCTGTGCCAGTGGGGAGTCTTATTGTGGATCTGGAGAGAAAGGGGGAAACCAGCCCAGATTGACTGTGATCTCTGTGTGCTCTTAATGGAAACTGTACTTTACTGTGTGTGTAATTGTTATCCTCCCAATGTGGACGCCCCTCACTGGTGCTAGTGGTGAGGATGGAGGCTCCTTGATTACTGGGCCAGTGCACGGGCATCACACATTAATTTGTTGGCAGTGGTGGGATATCCACACTACATTTTAATTGTTTGGCAGTAGTGGGATATCCACATCAGATATTAAATGTTTGATAGTGGTGAGTTAGCCACATCACATATTAATTGGCTTGTAGTGATTTGAACAGTGAATTCTTGCAGCTTGTGTACAGTGATCACTGAAGGTGTTTTGTACTCTAAATCAGCCAAGCAATGAACATTCAGAGTTCAGATCACAATTCTTTTATTTCTTTTGTTAGCTTAGTCAGGGACAGCAGGTAAGCATGTCAGCAGAGGAGTATGGCAAGCTGACAAGGGGCCAGTTGGCTGAGATGTGCCAGGTTAAAGGACTCGTGCATGGAAACCTGATTAAGGCAAACATGATTGCAGCTTTGGTCACAGCTGCATCAGAAAATAGCAACCAGGAGGATGATTAGACTGGCTGTGGAGATGTACAACACTCAGAGAATGGACAGCTCAACCTTTCTACAGAGGACTTAAAAATCCATCTGGAGCTACAGAGACTTGACTTGGAGGCCAGGCATTTGGAAACAGAAGCTGAGGAGAAGGAGAGGCAGAGGCAACATGAAAAGAAGATGCTGACTCTTCGCCACAGCATGGAGGTAATGGGGAAGGGAGTAACCGGACCCCAGATGTACAAAAGGTCAGTAAATTTCTTCCACAGTTTACAGAGGGGGATAATTGTGATAGTTTCATTCATATGTTTGAGGGGGTATGTAAACAGTATGATGTAGACCAAAGGCTCTGGGTATGGTTCCTGACCCCCTCTAACTCCATGTCATTTCCTCACCCATCACGATTTTTTAAATTATAATGTGGTAAAGAATTGCTTGCTAGAATTTTTTAAGCTAACACCTGAAGCTTATATGAAAGAATTTGTGAGCATAGACGTAAAGCAGATGAAAGTGTGTGTGAATATGTTGCTGAACTGAGCACTTATGTTCATAGGTGGGTGAGTGAATGTCAGGTCACCACTTTTGAAGGGCTGGCAGACCTTCTGGTGAGGGAACAAGCCCTTAGCACTTTGCGTGAGGACATGAGGATCTGGTTAGCTGACAGACAATGTGCTACTTCAGATGAGTTGGGGAAGAAGGGAGACCTATACCTAGCAAGCAGGGCATCACTGCACAGGAAAGGGACACCCAGTGCTGCTCATGGGTCTAAAGGAACCCATGGTGGGCAGCCAGACTGCCCAACAGAATCTGCTGTAGCAGGGGAAGCCACTAGTCCAGGTACACGTCCAGGACCTAGGGTTAAATGTTTTGAATGCAATCAGTGGGGGCATGTGATATACAGATGCCCGTGGAGGCAAGGTGGGGAACAGAAAGTGAGGGAGCCTGTAAGTGGAAAAGACAAAATGCCAACAATAGATTGTCTTGAGACAACAAGGGTACCAAACTACCACAAGAGATTATATCCTATCATAGTTAATGGCAAAGAGGCCATTGCCAAGAGAAACAGCCTCTGACCTAACTATTGTAAAACCTACAGTGGTTAGAGAGGAGCACTACTTCCCTGGGCAGTCTACTCCAGTCACAGCTTTAGGAGCGACCCCATTCCAAATACCTTTGGCTAGGGTTCATCTTGACTGGGAGGGTGGAAAAGGAAGCCAGCAAGTCAGTGTGATTGATATCCCTGCATATGTCTTGATAAGGAATGATTTTGATAATGCAGTACCATGTGTTTGTGCAGCTACACACAGTCATGCTTGGAGACAAACATGTGGGTCTGGTAGCCTGGAGAAACCCAGACAGAGCACATACCTGCAGCCAGGACTGGTCAGGTGTTTACTTCAGAGAGGGAGCTTCCCTGCAGCAGTGAGACTGAAGGTGAGCCACAGCTGATTGTGGGTACTGATGTTCCCTTGGACAGACTACAAAGGTAGAGGTGAGTATTAGTACCTAGGCTGATAGTGAGGCACAACTGGCAGAGGATGACAGACTTCCTATGGAAGGGGAGTTGGGAAGGGTTACAAAGAGAGAGTTGAGACAGGCTTAGCTCTCAGACCGCACTTTACAAGGCCTGAGGCAGGTAGCTAGTGAGGCACCTGATTCTCAAGGGAAGGGGGAATCTGTTTACTGGGACAAAGAGTTACTGTATGGAGAGTGGACCCCTGAGGGAGGGCTAGAGGGTGAAAGAATGCAGCAGTTGGCACTGCCTAGAGCCTACCGTCTGGCACTTCTAGCCATAGCTTATGATATTCCCTTTGCAGGTCATATGGGCATAAAATGTACAAAGAGACGTATTATGCAGAACTTCTATTAGCCTGGAATTTCCAGAGATGTAACAGGGTACTCAAGAACTGTGAGCAGTGCCAAAAGGCAGGCAAGGCAGGAGACAAAGTGAAAGCTCCTTTGATGCCATTGCCTGTGATTGAGGAACCATTTCAGAGGGTAGCTATGGATATTGTGGGACCTCTGAGTACTCCAAGTTCTATAGGGGAAAAAGCATATCCTAGTGGTAGTAGATTATGCTACAAGATACCCTGAGGCAGTGGCTTTGTCCTCCATTGAGGCAGAAAAGTTGGCAAATGCTTTGTTAGAGATTTTCAGCAGGGTAGGTTTCCCAAAAGAAATACTGACTGACAGAGGTGCCAATTTCATGTCAGACCTGCTGGCTTGTCTGTGGAAGTACTGCGGGGTGAAGCACCTAAAGACCACTCCTACCATCCCCAGACTAATGGTCTTGTTGAGAGGTTAAACTCTACACTCAAGTCCATGCTATAGGCATTTGCAGACCAGTGTAAGAGGGAGACAGGAGAAGTATTTGCCCCATCTGTTGTTTGCTTACAGAGAGGTTCCCCAGGAATCCACAGGTTTTTCAACCTTTGTGTTGCTGTATGGGCATAGGGTGGGGGGGCCTTTACATTTAATTCAAGATGAGAGGGTGAATCTCACCAGGTGTCTGTTGTGGTATATGCCCAAAACCTCAGGACAAGGCTCAGGGAACTCATGGGCTTGGCCTAGGAGAACCTTGCAGAAGCCCAACAGCAGAAAAATGTCTGTTATGACAGGAATGCTCGGGCTAGAGAGTATGCTGTAGGGCAGCAGGTAATGGTTCTCATTCCTGTCAGACACAACAAGCTGCAGGCAGCCTGGGAGGGACCATATAAGGTGGTAAGGAAGGTCAGTGATGTTGACTACATGGTGGAACTGCTAGGCAGGAGGCAGGGGCACAAACTGTACCATGTTAACATGATGAAACCTTACCATGATAGGGAGGCCCTTGTGCGGAGTACTTGCAGTGGATTGCAGGAAGAGTCTGACTTGAAATCTGGTGACCGATTTCCTCAGTGAGACTCAGATTCTGACACCTCAGTGAAAGGGGTAGCAATGTCCCAGCAGCTACCTCCTACCCAGGTTAGAGAAATCTGAGCAGTTTTACAGGACTTTGGAGACACGTTCACTGGGAAACAAGGGTGCACCCACCTGGTGCAGCACCAGGTGGATACAGGACCCCAAAGGCCTATTAGGCAGGCCCCTTATAGAGTGCCTGAGAGAGTCAAACAAACTCTGAGGGAGAAGACACAGGAAATGTTGGAACTAGGGGTAATTCAGGAGTCCAACAGCCCCTGGGCCTCCCCAGTGGTGCTGGCACCAAAAAAGGATGGCAGCACCAGGTTCTCAGTGGACTACAGGAAATTAAATAGTCACACAGAGTCAGATGCTTACCCCCATGCCCAGGACAGATAAAGCCCTACAGCACCTGGGTGGGGCTAAGTATCTTACCACCACTCATCTTACCAAGGGTTACTGGCAGGTGCCCTTGACTCCCAGTGCTAGAGACAGGTCAGCCTTTGCGACTCCTTTTGGCTTGTACGAGTTCATAAAGATCCCCTTTGGGATGAAAAATGCTCCAGAAAGTTTCCAAAGGCTGGTAAACCATAATCTATCAGGAGGGTTTGTCCGTGGTTACCTAGATGATACTGCCATCTACAGCCATTCCTGGGAAGAGCACCTTCAGCATTTCAGGGAGGTGCCGGGCAGACTTCAGAGGGCAGGGTTGACCATTAAGCTGAGAAAATGTCAGGTGGGTATGACAGAGGTCTCCTACCTCGGACATAGAGTGAGGAGTGGAACCTGTCAAAGTGGAAGCCATTCAGGCATGGCTTGTACCTGTTACCAAAAAGCAGGTGAGGGCATTCTTAGGGGCAGCAGGGTACTACAGAAAGTTAGTCCCAAGTTATAGTACCATAGCTGCTCCCCTGACAGACCTGACAAGGAAAAACAGGCCAGATAAGGTAGTGTGGACCCCAGCATGTGAGAAGACATTCAAGAAGCTTAAAGAAGCTTTGGGAGGACCCCCTGTGTTAGCCAGTCCAGATTACAGCAAAGAATTTGCTGTGCAGGTGGATGCTTCGAACCATGGGGTGGAGGCTGTACTTAGCCAGAGTTCTTCAGAGGGAGAAGAGCACCCAGTGGTTTATCTCAGTCATAGGCTTCAACTGGGGGAGGGGGTTGGCATAATGGTTAAGGTGTTCACCTTACAGACCCAAGGTGCAGGGTTCGATTCTCACATGGGGTAATTAGCAAGGCTTAAAATGGCCCACAGGGACAGTTAGCCTAGTACTATATAAACAATAAACCCAGGGAGGAATGCTATGCAGCTGTAGAAAAGGAATGTCTAGCCATAGTGTGAGCTCTGCAGACACTTCAGCCTCATTTGTATGGAAGAAAATTCACTGTAGTTACAGATCATAACATGGTTACATCGAGTCAGCCAACAAAATGCCAAGTTACTCGGGTGGAGCATAGGGTTGCAAGCATATATGTCAGTGCAGCACCGCAGTGGGATTAGCAATGCCAACGCAGATGGGCTCTCAAGACAGGGAATGGGGTAAGGTATACCCAGATAGACTCAACCCTCTCAAGGGACACTTGAAAAACCAACTTGAGTTCTCGGGGGGGGGTGAGAAAAACTGAGGGGCTGCCAGCCCAGCCAGATAGAATTTTGTAAATAATTATTTGTCATTGTAAATATTAATATGATCCACAGGCTTGTGTTCACAAATGTAAGAAAACTGTGTTAAATGATGAACCTAAAAAATGTAACCACAGTGTGCCCTGTTATAAGAAAGCCGATGAGCAAAGAATTTTATAACTGTGTTTGATCTCAAGCTTGGAGACAGGATGTCTGGGCTAAGAGTTTCTTTCTATTGTTTTAAGACAAAGAAAATTACGAGGTTTCACATGTCAAGTGCCTTTTATTGCTGTAACTTCCTGGCAGCTGTAGAAATGTTACATTTTAAGTTCTGTGAGCCTGGGAAACCTCAGCAGGGGTGTCAAGAATGATGTAATCTGAAATGACTCAGCAGTACTGTGTATTATCAATTTAAGGGCGATCTCAGAAAGAAAGAAAAACATTTTGTATCTTGTCTTGGATCTAGTAAGAACATCCACTCACCCAGCACTTGCTTGCCCTGTATGTTAGTAGTATTTAGAACAGTGACTTCTCTTAGAGATAGGAATATAGCCATATTAGTCTAGCTGTTTTCTATATTTATGTTAGACTATCCTAAAATATTACACCAACTGAAGCGAACAACAACAATATAACCAGCAGAGATGAGGAAAAGACGAAACTAGCCACTCGACCAACGATACACTTGGAATAAACACTGTGCATCTTTGGTCGAGTGGCTAGTTTCGTCTTTTCCTCATCTCTGCTGGTTATATCCTAAAATATTGTTTTAACGTACTTCCTGTGATTTCTGAACTTTGTAATGTCATTGTGTTGAAGTAATAAGTACTGTCTTGTGTTTTTATTTATTATTATAGTCTGGGCAGAAAGGGGGCATAGTCAGAGAACCTGTGACAACCTTCTCCAGGATTGTCGGTGTGTTTGTATATAAATCAAATCTCAAGGTGTATGTCTGTCAGCTACTTGGGCAGGGACACGCAGCACTGGCTGAACAGAGAGGGTGCTGAAGGTTTTGGCTTGACCACTAGGCTGAGATCTGAACCCTATAGCTGTGCCAGTGGGGACTCCTATTGGGGATCTGGAGAGAAAGGGAGAAACCAGCCCCAGACTGGCTGTGATCTCTGTGTGTTCTTAATGGAAATTGTACTTTATTGTGTGTGTACTTGTTATCCTCCCAATGTGGACACCTCTCATTGATGCTAGTGGTGCGGATTGAGGCTCCTTGATTACTGGGCCAGTGCACAGGTGTCACAGTAACTTGTGGTTATTTATACAGGAATTAAGGCAGTATATACAAAACAAACTAGAGACAATGCGACTAACAAGCAAGATGTTCCTAAATTTGTAGCACACAATATTAACAGTAAAACAACCTATTACCGGAAAGAGGTACTTATCGTCTATCTATAAAATAAAAAAATAAAAACAATCATAAAGAAAACTTATGGGATTACTAGAGAACAATTAATAGTCAATTACCAAATGACAGAGACAAAAAAAGGAAAAACAATTATTCTCTCCTCAAAACAAACATCTGTCTCACTACACTGGAAACTTTTTTTACATAAATTCATACACAGATCTTACATACCAACTAACAAAGTGGAATTTATGTTTAAAAAAATATTGGTTGTTAGAGATGCAAATTTAAAACAAAAGAAGAGTGGCAGCATATGTGCTATGAATGTCATTTGCTTAAGTCATACTGGGATAAAATTATTTTTTTTTACAATTAGTATTTAATGACAAATTCCAGTTATCTAAATCTGTGATCCTGTTTAATGCACCTGTACCTGACTGTGTTCCAAGAACAAACTATACAATTTTATGGACTGCCCTAGCCACTGCAAGAAAGACCATAACAATGAATTGGAAGACTAAGTCTTCTTCAACTTTTAAAGAATACAGAAATATAGTGTCAACAGTAATGCATTTGGAAATGGGTACCATCAGAGGAAGAACTGAAAGAACTACATCACTATATATTGCATGGCAAAAAGAAACTGAAATATTGAAGAGTAATAACGGTCACAAATTATGATCTGAATTACAGATATGCAGAAGATGATCATATGTTAATTCTAGACACCCTTTTATCATTTATGTTAGATAATTTTACTTGTTAACCTGCATAAATAGTATGTATATATTTCAATGTCATAAAAACTTATATATGTTTTTCTTTTCTTTTGGAAAATAAAATATTTTGGAAAAAAAAGGAAAAATCATTTCCCCTGTCACACCAATCTTCCCACCCAGCATCTTTGGCAGGGCAACCCACAGGGAATCCTTAAATTCCACCAACTCACTGCACTCCCAGAAAATATGTTCCCAATTACCTCTTTCTTCCCAATTACACCTCAAACATTTGCTGTCTACCTGAGGAAAAATTCTCCTCAGTCTACTTGGGGTATAAAAATATTTATGCACACATTTGCAAACAAAAAATCCTAAATCTTCTAAATTTTGTTGCATATTTGGGAGACATACATATATCCTCCCATTGTTCCTTTGTGAATTGCTTATCCAATCTCTCTTCCCAATCTTTTCTAACCTCCTCTGATTGATTATTATAGTTATGCAATATTCAATATATTCCACTAATTATTCAATTTTAATGACAGCTTCTGCTCTAGATTATACTAAAAACTATACCACTGCTGGTCTTTCATTTTGGACCCCCCCCCCCCGATTTCTTTTTCTTTGCCTATATGCTGATAGGCAAGGCAATCTCTAACCTGCAGCCCAAATAAATTATTGGCGTCTTCCCATTCTATCATCTTTCCCTCTCTGGTTATTTGCTCCCAATACCTTAGTTCCTTTGTCAGCCTTCTCCAATAATTTCACCCCCCTCTTGCCTATATCTCTAATTGCAGTCATCCCTATTGGCAGAATCTTCTTTCACAATTTCTGCATCGGCCTACTTCTTAAGATAATTTCTGCTACTTTACGGATATAACATTCTGTATGTTTATTTTTATTCTCTTTAAAGGTCTGTATCCAAAATCATAAGACTCTCCTCGTTCCTGAGCTTCCCCACATCATCCCTTTCCACTTTCAATTATAGTTTTCTGCTTGCTATGTATAGCAGCCTTAACTGTGCAGCTCTGAAGCATCCCTTCAAATCAGGTAATCCCAATCCGCCCATTCAACTAGAAGAATTGGGTTATCCCACTTCACTCTTGTTGTCTTCCCCTCCCAGATAAAGTCCTTCAGCTCTTTATTAACTGCTACCCACAACTTCTCCTCTGGTTGATAAAAATATGTCTATCCTATGTACAAGACTAATGGGAGTAAAAACATTTTAATTGCTTATATCTTACTATCCATATCTATATAACAAAGCTTCCATTTTCTCAGATTTTTGCATTATCTTTTGTTTAGTATCGTCCCACTTATCTTTAGCTGCCATACCAAAATAATTTGTAATCCATAATCCTAAATGCTTCATTTTATCATGTCCCCATAAATATGGATATTGCTAAACCAATTCATGTGTGGATACCACATTTTACTGCTATTGCCTTTCTTTGTGATTCATTAACTTTGCATCTCGAAAAGATATGAAACTGTCTCAAAATGTTACACAACACTGTATGGTCACTTTCTGGTTTTGTCTGGTAAGAAATATCATCATCTGAAATAGAACCAGTTTTTCTTGACTACCATACCAACTATATCCTTGAATTTCTGAGTCTCTTATTTTCTTTGCCAGTGGTTCTAAACATAATGCAAATAACAAAGGAGAAAGAGGACACCTCTGCCTGGTTCCTCTGCTCAAGACGACATTATCAGAGAGCACCCCATTCACTATAGCTTTCACCTCCGATCCCTCAATTATTTTTTCAGAAAATGCAAATGCTTCCATTGCCTTGCTCATAACGTCCCAGCTTACTCTATCAAATGTTTTCCCTGCATCAAGACCCACCAACAGCAAAGGTATTTTCTTCCATTCTGTTTCCCTCTGGATCATCAATGTTCTGTTAATGTTGTCAAAAGTTTGCCTCCCCACCACAAAACCACAATGATCCATATTTCTCAATTTTGGCATTACTTTTGCCATTCTTTTAGCCATTATAGACAAGAACACTTTATAATCATGGTTTAGTATTGAAATGGGCCTTTATGAAGCTGGATCTGATGTATCTTTACCCTCTTTATGTATTATAGCTGCTACTGCTTTCTTCCAGGATGTTGGTACTTCCTCTTAAAATAATAATAAACAAACCTTTCAGATCTTTATCAGTTTTTTCCTTCCTAGCTTCCAAACTTCCAGAGGAATACCACCTATTCCTGGGGACACTCCTGTAGATTGGAGATACTATCCTAACCATTACCCCTAACCTTGGCATATTTAAACATTTCCATTTGTATCTTGAGTTCCATATTTCTCTGCCTTATACAGACTTTGACAAGATTTCTGAAATGCTTCTAATACCTCTATGGGATCTTTTGCTACCTTCCTTGTTATACGCTCCCTAAGCTTGGCATCAGCTCTTTCTACTTTCTGTTGCCTGAGTCATTGTGCTAAAAGTTTTTGTGCTTTAGTGTTATCAAAAAACAGTTGCAAAGCAATCTTTCTAAACTCATTATTTTCTGCTTAGCATTCTGTAGATGATCATCTTCTCATTCTGTGAGGCTCCCCTATTCTACAATAAGACTGGATTATCGCCCTGAAGCTAAAAGGGGCTCTAATGTGTTTCCGGCAAAGGGTAAGAATCAGAGACATTGTTTTGTTTTTTTAGTTTTTAAGTGATACAGTTGGTATTAAAAGTTGTGATGTTTTACACTCTACAGTTTATTTTATTACTACAATTCCTTCTCCACAGTGGTCCAGCCTTGGTGTTTTGCAGTTATTTTTAAATTCCACTCACTAGGTATATTTTCAGAAGAAATTTCTATCTTCTTTTAGTAACTCCCAAATCATTTCTACTACCCATTCTTTAAATTGCTCGACTTTCAATAGACAGATGGAAAAGCATCAGAGTCTCGTTTTTATTTCATAACCTTGCATTTTTATTTTAGTTATTACTGGCATTTGATCTGAAACAGTTACGGGATGCATATCAAAACTTTCAATTAAATGCACATGTTCCCGTAAAATATATGTTTTATCTAGTCTAGACCGATCTTTGTATCTTAGGGAATATGCAAATTTACTCCAAACTCCTACTACTGAAGTCACATGTTCCATGCCAAATATTTTCACGAGTTTCTTCAAAAATCCCCCCCCTCTGTCATATTTCCCTTCTGGGCCCACCATATACATCTTCATGGCTGCAAATCAAATTTCCTTCATCAGCTACAAGTAATATTCCTTTATGAAAGCCGATTATTTCTCCCCATATTTTCCTAAGCTCCATTACAACAGTTTTAGGTGGAATAAAAATATATGCCAGTGTAATCCTCCTCCCTTACCAGTAATCTCTTAGTACTACAAATCCACCATTATTATCATTTTTATCCTATTCTATTACTATTGGAGCTCCTCTTGCAATCAATATAAATACTACTCTTTTCATTTGTCCTAGGTAATTCACTGAATAAACCTTTATCAAATTGACATACTCAATTATTTCCAATTGTGTCTTCTGCAGCATACCGATTTGCACTCTACATTTTTAATATAGTTCCCTACCCTTTCTTTTTGTATATATCCACTAGACCATTTACATTTAAAGAGAGAAAGTGCCATTATGTTAAAAAGTTATCATTCCCACCTTTTATGTATAACAGCTTTTTTGTTGTGTCTAGTTCCAGCTTTTTACATCCATACACTGTTTGGCAGGTTGATCTTTTATACAGCCGTTTCTTGACATTACCATTTGAGCCTATGTCACGTCTTATAAAACGGTTTTGTTTTACTGCAAGCCCTCAAACAAAAAAAAGCCAAACACACCTCCAATACATCCCTAAAACCTATTAACTTAATATTAACACACAAAATTATATATAGCTTCCAATACTGAAGTTTTACCCTCTTAATAGGAACAACTGTCCCAGGCTGCAGGCTACACTGACAGACTTGGGTTAACATAAAAGGAAGGTTACGCATGCTAAGATGCATGGTACAACCTGTGTTTCTACCTAGTGCTATTTGTTTTTGTCTTCTAAATCTGGGAGAGTAATACAGATAAAACACTTGAATGCTTTCAGAAAACATTCAGAGACATGAGAACCAGATACAGAGATGCTTCTACAGACACTCATTTATTTGCTAGACGATGTGCTTGTTTATTTGCTTTCTCTTAAAACATGTTACTAAATCAAGCCAAGGGCCTTAATCCAGTTATTCCCCTAATCAAGAGTGAAAAAAGTGCATTAGTTTTTCTTGTATCCTGGTCTTTTGACCAGAGTTTTCTTTTTTTTTTTTACACTGCAATGTCTACATTTCTTAAAACTGAACAAGGAGAAAAAACAACAATGCTCTTCCAAACATTAATGTCATGAAATAGGGCATATGCTTTAGAGTCTTCTACAAGTTTAACAAAGTAAAAAAAAGTCCAATATTTCCAAGTTTTCTTGTTCTGTCATTTTTCACAAATATAATTAATGCTTTAAAATTCCACATTTGTCAATTTCCAAGTTGCTGGTTTTATTCCTGTTGTTCTCCATCTCCTAAATCCAGTCTTTGCTTCATTTCCCACAACTGCCCGGTTCTTCTACTCAACTCTTGTACTTTTTTTCTAGCTCTCAAGCATTTTTCCTCCTTAAAACACTGGAAAAGCTTTCACTAGCACAGACTCTCTGTGATCTTTATTACCAGAAGAACAAGAAGCCAAATGTCCTTCTGTTTCATAACTCACTTTTTATTGCACAAACTTTTATTTCCTCCTTAGCATGCTTTGCATCAAAAATGATTTTGTCCCTCCAGGAAAGAATATTCTGAAAAGAGCTGGGTATAGCAGCTTGAATCTCATGCCTGCTTCTCAACATTCCCTAATTAGTGGAATAAACTTACTACTATTCTTGAAAAAAGACCTCAGAAGAGGTCCATCATAACTTGATAAAGCCTGGGATGCACCAGGCGAAAGCGCTCGTTTTTGAATACTGGCTGTGGATTATTAAAGCAACTTTGGACTTTTAAATATTGGCTTTTTTCTTTGGACACGTTATTTTTGGTAAATCCATTTTGTTACTATCATATTCATTGTTGGACCTTGAATATACCACTATTTTTGAATTCCGATTCCGGAGTGGTATCTGAAAACTGGTCACAGTCTTCCTGGTCTTCTGAGGTCTTTTTTGTGGTTATTTGCTTGTGTCGCTTCCTTACTACTACTCTTGCCTGGTGTACAGTGAATAATCATTTTCCACAAACACTCTACTGTCATTCTGCCACAGTTTTGTCAGAATCAACTCCACCTACTGGTAGGATTGCGTCTGTACTATTAAAGGTCTATGTTGCTTTCTCATGGGCAGGTTTGAAGCATACAGACAATGTGCCCTTTCAATTAACAACTACTGCTGTGGAATACCAGTCCATTTACTTATTTGTGCCTTCATAAAATGAATACAGTCTGTTCCTTCCAGCTTCTCTGATACAGAAGAAATTCTCAGGCTTTCCATACTTGGTCTGTCCTCCAATTCTATTATATTTTGAAACATGTCTTCTTGAGCAGTCTCATATTCAACCAGTCTTTTCTTTATTTCGACCTATGATTTTTGCAGTTCACCTCATCTGACTACCCTTTTAAAGCTTCATCCATTTTCCAGCCTTTTTTTATTTGAGTTGATATACTCCCTTCAGTGTTTCATTTATTTTTAATCAGCTTTGAGTACATTTGAATTTTTTTTCCTCTAGGTTACTGGAAGTTATGTCTTGCAACAAACTGGAGCTTGCACGGCTTTTTGCTGAACAGCTGCAGAATTCTTCCCAGTCAATGTTTTTCCTAACCTTTTCTGATTGATTTTCTTTCAGTTTCTTGAATTTCTTTTTTGTTGACACCCAGGCAGTGCACTTACTAGCCAGTTACTGAAATTCACCCAAATATAAGAGTTTACTGTCTCTCTCTTCTAAGTTTGCTTTCATACTGGGAGAGCTGAAATTAAGCTGTTACTCAATGTGCAGCCATCTAGGAAGTCTGGTTTGTCTAGTTTTGAAGCAGAAAAAGAAACAATTATTCATATTTTCCTAAATCCTTGGCTGTCTGAAGGTAGAAATGACAGAGAGAGAGAGGGACAGAGAGAAGCTATTTGACTGGCTCTACTGAAATAAGCACCAATGACTTCCAAAATTTGAGTTGAGATTTGTTGTAATTGACAGATATCCCCAAATGAGAGCACAGCTGGAGTAAGTAGTCATTTGCTTCAAATAGTTGATGCCTAGCTTGGAGCAGTCAGGAGCCAGTTGTCCAGGTATAGTAACACATGGAATCCGAGCAGTCTCAGGTGAGCTGCTATGACTGCCATGCACTTGCTAAACACCCTTGATGCTGTAGTGGGACCAAAGGGCAGTACTCTGAACTGGTAATAACTGACTCTCAGCTAGAAGTATAGATATCTTCTGGATGTCCTGCTCATTTTGATATGATAGTATGCATCCTGAAGCTCTATCAAGCACATCCAGTCGTCCTTGTGCAGAAGCAGCAGAATGGACTGAAATGTGTCAATATGGAATTTTGTATACTGAACTGACTGATTTAGTTTGCTGACATCCAAAACTGATCTCAAATCTCCTGTCCTTTTCGGTGCTAAATAGAATATTGAATAAGTTCCAGACTCTTTCTGGTTTGGAGGGATTTCTTGGACGAGTCTTTTTTCTAGCAGCTTTTTTTTATTTCTAGTGCTGCTGCTTCCCTCTGACTTGGTGGAACTTCTGGGATTTACTTTGAAACTGATCGAGGGGAATGGGAAAATGTTGCGATATAACCTCTGGATATTATCCTCCACACAAATGAATCTTTTGTGATTTCTAGCCAGGCTCTTTGATGCAGGGATAGATGACCCCTGACTGCCTCTAGAAATAGACAGGCCTCCATTCAGGAGAAGTAATGTATGGAACCCTGATTATGCGGACCACCTCTGCAGGTGGGGTGACATTTCCCATTTCAGTTCACCTCTCTGCCCCTTGGGGAACTTTCTCCACATGTATCTTGAAAGGGACCCTGGGACTTCTTGACTCGCATCTTTCTACCACCTCATTGTTTTTTAGAAAGGAACATTGAGGAGTAAAAAAGTGTACGCCCACAACAGACAGGTTTTCCATTCCTGCAAAAAACCCAAAAGTCCACGGTATCCTTGCTCCAGCAAAAAGAATCGCGAAACAGCTAAAATCTTAACGCAATTTTATTATTGACAAGCGTTTTCGCCACACACAATGTAGTGGCTTCTTCAGAGAAATATTATTACAACTGCCACAGTAAGGTACACTTTAAGGTATACTGAAGGCTGGAGGGGTACAGGCAGCTGCCCAAGTTGGATCCAAGTTTTTTGCAAGGTTAGTCGGAGGCTCTGAAGATGGAGCTGAAGTCTAACTCAAAGCAGAAGGATGATCCAGGGATCTCTTGCAAGATTCTTTGGCCACAATGTTGTCCTCCTTATCTTGTCTCTTGAGGGTTTAAGGTTCAATCCATAGAGGAAAGTTCTGAGGGAAATAAGCCCTGAAGCATAATTTTTTTATTCCTGTCTATAATGGCATGGACATTGAACCCCTTGCATATCTCACACTCTACGTCTAAGTGTTTAAGGCTTAGACAGTATCCACACACTGTGTTGGTGTCTGAATTGGGGATTTTTTGTCCACACACATTTCTTAAAGCCAGATAGCTTATCTGACATGTTGAACTGGTGAAGTAAGTTAACTAGAAAGGAGAAAATAAAAAAAAGACTTTTTTTACAGTAAAGAAAAGAAAGGATCATAGGAGGTTACTAGGCTATTGACCCTGAGGCCCTTATAAGCCTAGCCAAGAGTTTAGCCCATATTTAGACAAGTCAGCACCCAATGCCCCTATCCAGCAGGGACATGGGTGGAATCATAGGGGTATATTTTCTGTTTCCCATCCAGTTATCCAGGTTGTGCTTAAAAAGGGGTAAAGAGGTACTCTGCTTGACGTGGACAGGGAGTCTATTCCATAGATGGAGGAGTCTCTAGGACACAAATTTGTCCCACCAACAAGTCCTGCTGATGTCACAGACCAGGTTTAGGCTGCACATACGAGTTACTCAAGTGGAGCTTGACTTGCGGATATGCATCAGTCCCATCAAGGTAGGGTCTGTGATCACCTTGTATGCCAGACAGAGTTTACCTCTGAGGAGTCTGTATGAAACTGAGTACAGGGATAGGGCTTTTAGCCTGTGTACGGCAGATGTGTTTGAGGCACTGGATTCTCCTAGTGAGGAACCTCTGTGGTCTCTCCAGCTGCTGCATGCGCTT
This sequence comes from Protopterus annectens, assembly GCF_019279795.1. Classification (NCBI taxonomy): domain Eukaryota; kingdom Metazoa; phylum Chordata; order Ceratodontiformes; family Protopteridae; genus Protopterus; species Protopterus annectens. The sequence goes on along the minus strand of NC_056737.1, from coordinate 482,213,643 downwards.
TACGAGGTACACACTGAAAGGGGCACTGTATTCAATAATAGGCCTTATAAGGGAAGAATCCAGGGATGTTATGACCTTGTCGCTGGATGAGATACCCGTACTTATGAGCTGGGCCATATACAAGGCTTTCCACACAACAGAAGCAACATGGTGGTCAAAAGTCATGTTGCTGTCAACCTGGGTGCCCAAATCCCTCACGACTGATTGTGTGCTTAGGGCATTGTTATTAAAGTGAGAATTTGTGGGGACGTCACTCACCCCAAAGGGAATGACGATGATGCATTTTTTGGTATTCCGCTTCAGGCCATGTTTCTGGCACCAGTCATTTGTCTGAGTGAGACCCTCTTGAAGGATGTCACATCACTAGGAGACTAGATGCCAGCACCTAGCTTGCATTCATTTGCAAACCTGGTCAGCCATAGCCCACTGGTTTTGGCCTGCACCTCAGAAAAGTACATCTCAAATAACAGAGGACAAGAAAGAATTATCAATTATGGTAAAATAAGAAATACTAAAACAGGGAAAATACTACCAGCAATGGTATTATTAGTACTAAAGAGTACGAGAAAAAAATATATTTATATATATATATATATATATATATATATATATATATATATATATATATATATATCTGTAGCTACATATAACATATATGAAGAGTTAAAGGAAGGAAAGAGTAGTACTAGATAATAGAATGGCTATTTAAATAAAAAAATAAAGTTAAACTTACTGACGTGAGAATTATTAGAATGTTATACCCAAAGCTCAAGAGCTCACGATCTATGTCTGATCACAATGGCAGCAAATGAAGCATGGTAGGTGGCTGGGACATTATGAGTAAAGAGAGGAGCTTTAGAGTTCTAGTGCTCTACAATCTGGAAGAAGCAGCAGAGTCAGATCCAAGGATCTGTTCCAAACCCAATTGAGGAATGAATAAAAATGACAACATCAGATCAATTTATTTACTCTAAATATGATTTCAAAAAATGAAATCTTTTCTAGGGAGTGTCAGAAAAAAAAATCTCCTCAGAATCAGAAACCTGCGAAGCAAAAACAGAAACTATCCCTTCACAATCATTTTGCTGTTCAATGTTTTGAACATCTTCAGACAGTAAAGAATCCCTTTTTCATTTACCAGAAACACCAGAACTGGTAGGGTCAAGAGTCTATACTAAGCCCAATAAAAGTAACAGAGACAGGCAAAGATAAATGTCTGACTTTTTGCTTCTTACTGACAACATTTTCTAAAGAAGTAGACTGACTTTTCACAGGCAAAACCTCCCTAAGGACAGGCAACCCAGTCTAACTACACTTTTCGTGACCCATTTTTCCAAGACCAACAAGACTGGTTCTCCCTTGTCTACCACGGGCACTCTTAGCCTCAGAGGATATGTTTAGCCTCCAGTATATGGTGGTTGTATGGCTTATACCAGATTATACCCAAGAAAAAGATGAATGGTCTGAAATACCAGTAATGACCATAGTAGAGTCACTCATCTGAAGCTGAAGCAGTTTTGTAGTCTACTGACTGTAGGCTGCTTCAAATTCTTCTTCTTTTTGGCTGGAGGAAGGAAGGATCAAGGAACTGGTAAAGCTGTTCCATAGTGAAGCCAAAAAAGATGTCTCAATACCCGGGAAGCCTGCCAGCAATAGTCAGTAAAACAGGTAAGCATTTCAATTTTTTTTCCACAAATCACGGGGAAAAGTACTTTAAACACTACAGCCCAAAAGCAAATTAAAATTAATTTCAGATAGGACAAAACGGTTTTAAATTTTCCTAAAAAGTAAAATGTAATGCTCTCAATCAAAGATAACTAAAAATGTTGTGACAGTCTGTAAAAAAAAAACTTTTTCACAGTTTAAAAGTAAAGCTTTTACAGAAAGGATGAGGTCTTAGTTATAAAATAAGAGGTTTAAGTTTTTTTTTCCAAAGGAACGTACCTGGCCAGCAATGGAGAAGTGTTAGCAGATCATTGATCCTAGAAAGCCCGCAAGAGGAGCAGTCTTTGATGGCAGGAAAAGGTCTGAAAGGCTTGGTGCTCAAACTATTGTCTTTCTTCAGCTCTGCTTAAAGGGAAAACTCTACCCTAGAACTAAAAAAAAAAAGTTTTTTTTTCACTGTATCTTTGTTTCCTGGCCTATTTTAACAAATCAAAATAATCCTAAGTGCTAATAGGATCTCTCTCTCTATCTCTTTTTCTGGAATGTTAATCCTTCCACATTTTAAACCAGCTTTTCAGGTTGACTTGGAATTCTTAACATAGAAGACTGTTTTGCTCACTGCTCTGACTTCAGCAAAAACAGTATCCGAGTTGCAAGCTCTTACATCTGTGCAACCCTTTCTCACCTTCCACAAAGTAAAGGGTAACCTTAAGAACAAACACTTCCATTTTTTGCCCAAAAGTATTTTCTGAATTTACATTAAATCAATCTATCTTTCCTTCTGTGTGCTTTCTTGAACCCAAAAACAAAGGAGAAAGGATTTCCACAAGCAACTCAGATACTATTTGGACAAGACTAAGGACTTCAGAAATTCTAACCAGCTCTTTATCTCCTCTGAGGGAAAGAAAAAGGGGCTTCTAGTTTTTAAATAAACATTTTCAAAATAACTGTGCAATCGTATTCAGTTTTATTACTCCCATTCTGGAGAGACTCCCCATCAGAGAGTCAAGGCTCATTCCACCAGAGCTGTGGCTATTTATGGGCCTTTTGGAAAGGTGTGGACTCTAGAGCTATTCCATTGGCAGCAACTTGGTCATCTGTACACATTTTTACAAGACTGACTTTTCTTTCTTTGCAGTTTCCTGCATTCTGGTCCAACTTCCTCTACCCTGCCTAAGTTTTGATAAGTGTTCAATATAAGTAGAAGTTACTGCAACAGTGATCTAATGATGAACATAATACAATTGTAAGTATACTTATCATAACAATAGACGTTCAAATACATCACTGTTGCAGTTCTACCAAACTCTCACCATTCTCCATGTATTTTTACTTATTTATTTATCCCGTTTCTAATACACCCCCTTCTCCCTTTCTTTCCTTTGGCCGGGGTGGGGGGGGTTCTCCTCCCCCTTTTTCATAGTATGACATGTGTAGAGATACAGCCTCCCTTAGATGGGGGCAAGAAATCTCTGAAATTTGCACCCATATACCCCCCCCCTTTTTTTTACAACTCTCATGCTGCAACAGATGTATGGTTGTGACGAAGGTGCCCAAATAACCTTCTGTACACTGGCCAGCTATTCATATGTTTCATATAGCTAGAAGCTACTGCAACAGCAATCTACTTGAACATCTACTGTTATTGTAAATTTTGCTACACAACTATACATTCTCTCTGTCCTTCACATTGGAACAAAAAATGTCTACTTTTTACCATGTGAACATATACTACAGATAAATATGACAGGAAGAGGGAAAAAAACAGAAAAAAAGAATACATTACTGCATTCCTCCTGCCATTCTCATAATGGCTTCCTTTAGCCTGGCACTGCTGCTGGCTTCCCACTAACCTCTGTCAGAATGCTCCTGGGTGTCCATACAATCTCCTGACATCTGGCTTTTACACTATGAGGTTTCATCAGGCCTACAGACCTGTTGATTCACATACTGATTTTTTCCTTCACTTACATGGCACTGGGCAGCCCAATTTAGGTTATCAGAAGATGGGTATTAGAGCCTTTGCAGCATTTGACGTACAAAGGTCTCTTGCAACAACCCCTCCACCCCTAGCCAGGAAGCAGAGCTGATGACATTGGTGCGCTGGAACTCGTACATGACCTAGCATCAATACAACATGGTAAATGTTAATTCAATAACATGAATCCTTTAAGCACAACTCTGCAGACTAATTAGAATTAAGCTAACCCTGAGTTCTTTAGGAAAAATGTACATCCTTATTGTTCCATTTTACTGTTTTCACACTGATCAACTATTTGACATTGTGCTGCATTTTATTTTTACACTGATCAACTACACAAAATCAAGCTTTGTATTGTGCTCTATTTTAAATTTACACTGACCAGCTGTACAAGATCAAGCTTTGTTTGTGATTTAATTACTCTGATTTTAACTCTGGCCAATCTGCTGCAATCGGACTTAGGTGAGGTGACTGCTTCTGAGTACAATGTTGATGTAGAGTTATATTAAGCTGGTTTACTGTAACTGCATTTTGCTTGCAGTCTCCCTGCTGCTGTTAAAAGGTAATGGGCTGCTTTTCTCAACTCCTAGTGAAGATGATATAAATTTGATCACTTAGTGCATCTCTCCCCTGTAGCTGTTCATACAACACTGATTATTAACTGGTGCTTGGGAGGGGGGTTGCGGTCTAGCTAGTATCATTATATGTTTACCTAGGTGGCCATCTTGGTTAGCTCAAATCTCCCAACTAAACTCGCTGCAAGTTCTATATACATATGGCTACTACTGTGGTTTAGTCATCAAAGTTTAGCCATTTCATTTAGCATTACAACATATCTCTTGGAGATCCACAATGCCTAAGTATTAATGCTGAAGTAACTCTCTCTTTTTTTTTTTTTTAACAGGCTATTGTCATTCAGCCCTTGTTGTTTTCTATACTGTGTCTAACTAGAACAAGGCACTCCAAAAGACATTACTATCATTTTCAATCTCTGATGAAAGGTTCTAGCTCAACAAAAGTCTGCAAATCTTGCAAATGTTGTAATAGTCCTCCTTTACTGTCTGCCTGTTCATTACAAGGGTAAGCTGGCTTCTGCTTTTTGAGTTAATACAATGTGAAACTATAAGAATTACTGCTGTACCAAGACTCAAATATTTTTTACACTGTGCTGATCCTTGTCAATGTAGTGTGTTTGTGCTACTGTAGGGTACTACTGTTGCTAAGACTACCATTTAAACTCCCCTTATTCTGCTTTTTCATCACTTGTCCTAACTCTTCTCTCTGAATATTCTGTGGTGTTGCAATACTCATACTTTTATTTTACTTATATTTAAAGCTGCATGCCCCAGCTTTCTGCTACTATTTTTATTTTATAGTGTCAGTAGCCACTGTCAGAACAATTTGGAATGCTCATACAATCTACTGGCCTTTGGTGCTTGCTTTATAAATTTAAGCTTCACTTACCTTATGGACCTGGTGCTTATCAGATTATTTTTTTGTCTGGCATATATGATCAGCTAGCTTTGGATAGCAAAGAGTAATGAGGCTGAGCTTCACTTTTCCACCAAATCCCTACATTTCCTCCAACCCTTACATCATTTCCTTCATTGGACCCCATATCTCCCTTCACAGAATTTATATTATCAAACAACTCTTATTTATGATACATATCACTCTGTAATCAACTGCACTTTTTTCTGCATTCACTACTCTCTTTACACTTTAGTGCCCTCTATTCTACAATACCACATGCAGCCATTACTTTGTACATGTTTACACTCACCTTCTGCAGCACAATAACATACATAATTATTACACTTTCCTATTCTACACAATCGCTCAAACATCAATATCTCATTAATCATAGGTTCATAGATTAGTACTAAGCTAACTGCCTTTGTGGGCCATTTTAAGCCTAGCCAATTACTCCAAGTCAGAATCAAACCCTGTACCTTGCATCTGCAACGTAAACACCTTAACAAGCCTCAAATGCCTCTATAGCTCCTCCTGCTTCCAATACTATTACAACTACTTTTTCTCTTAAGTTTTCTGTCAACCATTAACAGGTTAATTCCTTTTTAGAGTTATTCACACAGATTACTAACTCACCCGCCTCAAAAGAGTACACTCACAAGCTCCTACCTAGCTAAAGCTATGTTTACTTACAATCTATACCAATACATGATCCAAAACGGTGAAGAAAACATTTCCTACTGTACTGCAAAAGATCTTGAAAGCAATTACAAAGAAAATGACCCTGGGTTTTCTTAGCTAAAATCACCTTGGTCAGTCAGCCTTGTACTAATATTTAGAGTTCTCTTATCTGGAGATGTTCACTTAAACCCAACATTTGAAAATACCACAGTGCCTCAAAAAGTACAGTTGTGTACCTACCATAATTCTAGATGTTCGAGTGTATTCACTGTTGCAGTCATTACACTTGGGTTATCCTGCTGACAGGCGACCCACAGTCGGCCCGAGTTCCAAAGTCTTGGTCCGGCATCGGTTGCTGTCACCTCTTCCCTGACGTCAGTGCGCCAGGGGTATAAAAGTTGCAACCAACGCCATTTTCATCAGTTTTTCTTGCCCCAGATGTCAGGTGCCCCCAGATAGGAAGGCTGAAAAGATAAAAATATGCCAAAAACCATGCATATATTAATATAAACATTTCCTTCATCTACAAGCAAATACACCACATAGGTTGTATAGAGTTGAGAAGTACAGAAAAGACCCAGCAAAGAAAGGGGGATGGTGGGTGGGTAACCTGGACTGCAACAGGGATATATTTGAATTCCTTTTTGTCTGCAAAATGCAATTACTGGTGCCAGGCATTTTGAGAAGACCCTGGGCGCAGTAGATAAGCCAAAGGGCAGTGCAGAGAATTGGTAATGCATTGAGCCTGCTACGAATCTGAGGTATCTTCTGCAAGTTTGTCTGATTGGGACATTCAGGTATGCCTCCTTGAGGTCCAAAGTAACTAGCCAAACCAAGTCCTGTAGTGTTAACATTTTGAATTTTGGCACATCCAGGAAAGTATTTAGGATTGACAGGTCCAGTATTGGTCTCCAGGCTTTGTCCTTTCTGGGTACTAAGAAAAGTCTTGAGTAAAAACCTTGTCCCTGTTCTTGCTGTGGAACTCTTTGAATAGCTTCCATGTCCATAAGAGCAGCAATCTGTTTTTGGGCCTCTGCCCATTGGTTTTGTGGCAGGTCTGGCATACCTTTTGATTTTGGAAGCGTGTGGAAGTGGAACCTGTAACCCTGAGAAACAATATTCAGTACCCATTGGTCTTGGGTGATTATGTGCTAATTTTTTGAGAAAAGTGCTAGCTTTCCCCCTAGGGGAGCTGCCAAAAGGTAAGTGCTTGGCATTTGTAGAGGGAAGTCATTGGGACGGTTTCCTATAAGGTTGTGATTTGTCTTCCCCTCCTTTGGGGGCTGAAGCACCCCATTGTTTATGTCTGTAGGAGCCTTGGGGCTGAGATCTACCTCTTGGGCATCTGTATCTGCCTCTTTGTGCCCTGACACTGGAAAGGACCAATTTTTTGAAGGCCAGTTTCTGCTAAATCTAGGTGGTTGAACCTGTAAGAAATCCTTCACTGTCTGCATTGATTTTGCTTTATCCTCCATTTTTTTTTAACACTTCCTCTGCCTTAACACCAAACAAAGTATCATGTTGTAGAGGAGCATCCAGTAATTTTACTTTAACATGGTCAGGTAAACTTTGTTCTTTCAACCAAGCATGCCTTCGAATAACAGAGCCTGTAACTGTGGCTCTACAAGAAGCCTCTAATGAATCAAAACCACATTGCAGAGTGTGCTTTCCCACTTGCTCAATTGCATGCAATAAATCCTGCATTTCTTTACTGTCAGGAGTTTCTAAATTTGAAACCATTTTCTGTTTTAACAATGACATGAGACACTGTTGATATTTAAGCATGTGAAACTGGCAATTTAAAGCCCTTACAGCTAAAGTAGCAGAAGTGTAAACTTTTTTCCCCCATCTGTCCAGAGCTCTGGAATCCCTATCGGAGGGGACAGGAATTTTAGCAATGGAAGCCTTAACCCCTTTAGGACCCTGAGAAATTGTTTCTGGGTCTGCAGCGGGGTTTTTGTAAAGAAATTTATGGGAGTCAGGGACCCTGTAGTACATGTCTGGCTTGACTGGTGCAGGAGGTAAAGAATCAGGAGACAGACTGGATTCAGAAAAAAACATCATCAACAATACCATGCACAGGGGGGATAGCCAGGGGCCTGTGCTGAGACAATAAAAAGAAGTCTCTGAGCCTTTTCTTGGATTCTGAATAATCCTGGCTCTCCCAATGGAAATGCACCCTCATAGTGTGCAGGGTTTCCCCAAAAGAATAATCTTCAGGCGGAGAGGCTGAAGGTATAGACTCTTCTGCATCAGAGTCCTCATAGAGAGGGAGAGAGTATCCCTGATCAGAAGAGGAATCAGAGGAAATGGAAACCTGGTCAGAGGAATCACAGTCAGTGTCTTGCCTAGGCCTTTTGTCAGGAGGGGGATGGGTACCCCTGATTAAAGTAATTAGGTCTTCGGCCATTTTTAGCATATGTTTCTTTGGCATGGATGACTGTTCAGGAGAATGCTGTACTTGTTTCCTTGTCTTTAATGGTGTTTTTGACTTTGCCTTGGCTGCTGAAGTGGGCTTAACTGCAAGCTGTGAAGGTCTAAAAACACCCTCAGAAGCCGATGCCTGCTCAGCGGCTCTGGACCCATCTGAGGGAATAGTTTCCGTAGGCCCAATACCTTGAGTTTCCACAGGCCTAGGTGTCTCCACGTGGCTGTCGGTTACGGCCTGTGGCTCTGAGGTAGCGGGTGTCAGGGGCTGCGAAAGCGCCTCACTGAGAACCAGCGACTGGCCTAGAAGAGGCTTCGTCGTCGGTTTTGGACCTCGGATGCCTGTCCTTTTCTTTGTCTTTGCGTTTTTTTTTTTATAAATTCCGGTCGTAATTAAACCTTCGGCCAAAGTAATGTAAAGCGAAATTTTACCAACGTTTAATAGTGCGTTTATTGAATCTGGCACAAAACCGACAACCGGTAATGTCGTGATCAGGGCCCAGGCAAGGAATACAGTAAGAGTGAAAGTCCTTATGAGTTATTTGCTTCCCACAAGAAATGCAATTATTAACTTTTACTGACATCGGTCTGGAGCAAGAAAAAGTTTCCCCAATGGGGTACTTAGCTTTACTGAAGACTTCGGTTCTAAAACTCAAATTTGAAAACCTCAGGAGTCGGTCGGCCGACCGGCACTTGCGAACTGCTCTTGCTTCAGGCACCGCACGGCAAGAAAGACTGAAGAAAATGGCGTCGGTTGCAACTTTTATACCCATGGCGCACTGATGTCAGGGAAGAGGTGACAGCAACTGACGCCGGACCAAGACTTTGGAACTTGGGCCAACTGCGAGTCGCCTGCCAGCAGGATAACCCAAGTGTAATGACTGCAACAGTGAAACACGATGAACATCCATCCTTACAAAAGCCATTCATCAGGAAAAACTGAACATTTGTAGTATTAACAATAGTAAGCAATAAAAATACATAATAATGTGTTGCTAATGACATGTTTCCCATAGTTCAAGGTTTAATTCTGCAGCATCCATCTACCTATTGTGTGACTGATCAAGTCATTTAATAAGACAATGCTCCTGGACAGAGCATGAAAAAGCTCCACATGCATCAGTGCCCTACCCCAGTTAACAATTAATTAAAAAAATAAACAAACATTGGTCCCCTATGGAGTCCTGGCATGTAACCACCAAATGAAAAGTACAGTTTTGTACACTTACCATAAATGTAGATGTTTGAGTGTATTCACTGTTGCAGTCAGCACATTTGGGTTATCCCTGCCAGGGTAGCCCACAGTCAGCCCGAATACCGGAGGCTTAGCATTTCTGCGTCGGTTGCTATCGCTTCAGGACTGGCGTCAGGTCATCAGTAGTATAAAGTAAGGCAGCTGACACCATTTCATCAGTTTTTCTTGCCCTGTCAGGAGCCCCCAAATGGGAGCCAGATTCTGGTGGAAGAGCCCCACCAGCAGAAAGTAAACACCAAAATGTCCCTTGTAAGGAGACAGAAGAAAGAAGAGAGGGATGGAGGGAGGGAAACCAGGACTGCAACAGTGAATACACTTGAACATCTACATTTATGGTAAGTGTACACAACTGTTCTTCATGTTTTACCATTGCAGTCATCACATTTGGGTTGAATCCCAAAGCTGAGGAAAAGGGTGGAGGCAGTCAAAAAAACTAGGGGCTGGCTAGGATGCCCTGGAAGACTGCAGAGGCAAACCATGCCCTGGATTTGGAGAAGATTGGCAGGTGGTAGTGTTTGGTGAAAGTGTGAACAGATGTCCAGGTGGCAGCCTCCAGGATGTCCCTTGTGGGGGCTCCACTGAGGAAAGCTGCAGAGGTGAAGGCTGCTCTATTGGAGTGAGTCCTGACCCCCTTAGGGGGAGGCTTTCCATGTTGCTTGTAACAGAAATGGATGCAGTGTGCTATTCTTTGGAAATTGTTTGTTTGGAAATTGCTTTGCCCTCTGCCCCTGCAGCAAAGCTAATCAGCAATTGATCAGAATTTCTGAAGCATTTAGTCCTGTCTAGATAGAATCTGAGCTGTCTGTGCACATCTAGAGAGTGCAGGATCCTTTCCCCCTTATTCTGCGGGTTAGGGAAAAAGGTGGGCAAATAAATGGATTGGTTGAAAGCCACACTGGACACCACTTTGGGCATGAAGGATGGGTTAGTCCTCAGGGAGACCCTGTCAGCATGGATGATGATGAAGGGCTCCACAGCCATGAGTGCTTGTAGCTCGGAGACCCTTCTGACTGAAGTGATGGCCAGAAGGAAAGCTGTCTTCCAGGAGAGTAATTTTAGCTCTGCTGAAGATGCTGGTTCGAAGGGGGCAGGGTGAGCTTTTACAATACAAAGTTAAGGTCCAAAGCTGGGGTTGGGTGCTCTTCTGGGTGGCCTCAAGTTGCTAGCCCCTCTTAGGAATTGTTTGATCAGAGGGTGCGAGAAAAGGGGTTGCTTTGTGGGGAAATAAGCAGAGATAGCAGAGGCATAAATTTTAATAGAGGAAAAAGAGAGACCACTGTGTAGCAGGTCAGCTAAGTAATTCAGGATGAGAGGGAGGGAGGGCTGTGCCGTATCGGCTCCCTTAGCCTGAATCCAGGTGCAGAACCTTTTCCATTTGTCAGCATAAGACTTTCTGGTGCTAGGGTGTCTGGCCTCATGTTAAACATCTAGAACCTGTTTACTGAGGTTGGCAGATTGACTGGTGGTTAGGGAATAAGCCAAGCTGCCAAACTGAGGGTCTGCAATTAGGGATGCATGAATTCTCCTTCCCTCTGGGTCAAGAGGGTTGGGGTCTGAGTGAGATGTCATCATGGCAGTGGGGACAATAAGAATTGTCCTTGTTTTTTCCTCCCTTATTTTGAGCAGTACCCTGGGGATGAGAGGTAGTGGAGGAAAGGCACAGACTGACAGAATGACTCAGGGGAAGGACAGGGCATCCACTTTCCAAGCCATGCAATGATGCTCCCTGGTGCAGAACTTGCTGAGCTGATGGTTGGTGTGGGAGGCAAAGAGTTCAACCTCCCGGGTGTCCCATTTTTGAGTTATTAGGATGAAGGTTCTTTTGTCTAGCTGCCATTCATGTGGGTCCAAAAGATTTCTGCTTAAGTGGTCTGCCAGAGAATTTAGGGAACCTGGCAGGTATTGTGCTAACAGGTGGAGATGCATGGCAGAGGCTGTGTGCAAAAGGGTCATGGCCAGCCTGCATAGAATGTAGGAGTGAGTCCCTCCCAGCTTGATGTACCGCATCTCAGTGGTGTTGTCTGTTTTTATCAGGAGAGCTCCTGGGGAGAGAAGGGGCTTGAAAGCTGTCAAGGCACGCTGGACAGCTATCATCTCTTTTTGGTTGATGTTCAAATGGATTTGCTGTGGGCTCCATTGCCCTGTATGCACCTGCAGTCCAGTTGTGCACCACAGGCATAGTCTGATGCATCTGTGGTGAGAAGGGTAGTCCCTTGTTAGGGGAGCAAGCTGCTGCCACCAATGAAAATCTTTTATGAGGCAAGGTATCTTGGGTATAAGAGTTTCCAGGTCTTGAGAGTGTTGACACCAAAGGCTTTTTAGGTACCATTGAAGTTTCCTCGTATGCAGTCTGGCATATGGAATGAGTAGAATGCAAGATGCCATGAATCCCAGAGCTTGCAGGATTTTCCTTGCAGATAACTGGGGTCTGGTGGCTAGTTGAGAGAAGTGGGGTGTCAGGTAAGTTTGCTTCTCTGGTATAAGAGTTTCCAGGTCTTGAGAGTGTTGACACCAAAGGCTTTTTAGGTACCATTGAAGTTTCCTCATATGCAGTCTGGCATATGGAATGAGTAGAATGCAAGATGCCATGAATCCCAGAGCTTGCAGGATTTTCCTTGCAGATAACTGGGGTCTGGTGGCTAGTTGAGAGAAGTAGGGTGTAAGGTAACTTTGCTTCTCTGGTGTAAGGAATGCCATCTGGGATGCTGTGTCCAGGCTTGCTCAAAGGTATATAATCCTTTGGGTGGGTACTTGTTTGGATTTATTTTCATTGATTGCATACCCTAGGGAAGTCAGTAGGGATTTTACAAAGGCCAGGTGCTTCAGCAGCGTTTCCTGGCTGCCTGTCTGAATTAGGCAGTCATCTAAGTATGGATAAATTTGGATATTCCTTTGTCTGCAAAAGGCAATGGCCGGAGCCAGACATTTTGTGAAAATTCTGGGAGCAGTAGATAAGCCAAAGGGAAGTGCAGAGATCCAGCCCTGAAACGCAGACCTTTCCTGCATTATTCCCTAATAGGAATGTGGTGGTAGGCCTCTTTTAGGTCTAGGGTGGCTAGCCAAGCATCCTTGGACAGCATGGGTAGCAGCTGTTGGAGAGTGAGCATTCTGAATTTTGGTATCACCAGGAAGGTGTTTAGAATGGACAGATCGAGGATGGGGTGCCAGGTCCCCTCTTTTCTGGGTACCAGAAAAAATCTGGAGTAGAAACCTTCGCCTTTCTATTCTGCAGGAACGTGCTCTATTGCCCTCATAGAGAGCAGGGAAAGGACTTGCTTTTGCGTCTCTGCCCACTGGTATGGAGGTAGATCTGGGAACCTTTTTGGAGTTGGAAAGAAAATTTGTATCCCTGGGACACTATGTTGAGGACCCAGCGGTCATTGATAATGGTGGCCCAGGTGCTTGTGTGAAAGAAGAGTTTTCCTCCTAGGAGTAAGAGAAGGTGGGCAGAGGGAGGGGGGTCGGGGAGGAGAGTCATTGTGAGTTCTTACCATGAGAGGGTGGCTTAGAACTTCAGAAAAAACACCAAAAGGCCAGCATGAAGGTTCCACTGTTTAATATGAGGTAAAATAAATCGGATAAAAATGTCCTGCTCAGTAACTCAAACTAGTTTCGGCACACGGCTTCTTCAGTGAATGAAAAAATACAAACATGTGGACAACAACCAGACGTCTATATAGATTACTCCTAGCCAATAGGAAAAGAGTCAAATTAAATCAAGCTCATAATGCACAAATTTACACAGCTGAAAAGAGAATATAAATCCATGACACATGGATATATATATATGAGTTTAAACAGAATAATAATTCCTGTTAAATATACAAGATGATGGTAACAGCAAAAATATATGGAAAATATATGACAATAATTGCTGTACCCATACCATACTATAATCTAGAATCAACATTCCTGATAAGATTATATATATATCACCACAAAAATAGATATTGATGGTGCATATGTAACATAGTCAATATAAATTATATTGTACTATATGCCCAAACAATAATACAAACACTGTCATATATGGATAGATTATAGGTGGTCATTCAGTCCAGGTGGGAATAATGCACCAAGATGTGTAATCCAGTATTTTTCTTTGTGACTTAATATTCCTTGCCATTCTGTTTAAACTCATATATATATATACACCCATGTGTCATGGATTTATATTCTCTTTTCAACTGTGTAAATTTGTGCATTATGAGCTTGATTTAATTTGACTCTTTTCCTATTGGCTAGGAGTAATATATATAGACGTCTGGTTGTTGTCCACATGTTTGTATTTTTTCATTCACTGAAGAAGGCGTGTGCCGAAACTAGTTTGAGTTATTGAGCAGGACATTTTTGTCCGATTTATTTTACCTCATATTAAACAGTGGAACCTTCATGCTGGCCTTTTGGTGTTTTTTCTGACGTTTGGTTGGCCGTGCATGCCGTATGTGCGAGGACTTGTGTTTCGGTGGCTTAGAACTCCCTGTTTTAGAAGTGAAGTCCACTGCTTTGATCTCTGCATTCCCTGTGGCTGCTGTCTGGGGGGGTCTGGTTCCACGGGGTATGGGCTGAATTGACCTGGTAGGAGCAGGAAAGGAGCAGTGCTTGGATGAGCAATGCCTGCTGAATCTGGGTGGCTGAACCTGTAAGAAATCCATAACTGTCTGCATAGATTTAGCTTTTTCTTCCATCTTTTTTTAAAACCTCTTCTGGCTTAGTGCCAAATAAGCTGTCTTTGTGCAAAGGTGCATCCAACAATTTAGATTTAACATGGTCTGGCAAGGGCTGTTCCTTAAGTCATGCATGTCTTCTAAAGACAGAACCAGTGACTGCTGCCCTGCAAGAAGCTTCTAGGGCGTCAAACCCACAGTGCAAGGTGTGTTTAGTTACTTGACTTGCAGAATGCATTAACTCATGTAACTCTTTAGATTCTGCACAAGCAGGAAGACACTTTTTGTTTGAGGAGTTCCAGGGTATGTTGCTGAAATTGTAGCATATGGAACTGGCAACTTAGTGCTCTGATAGCAAGAGTAGCAGAGGTGTACACTTTTTTAGCCCATCTGTTTAGTGCTCAGGAATCCCTATCTGAGGGGGATGGGATTCTTAGCAGAGATTGTTTAATTCCTTTAGGCCCTTAAGAAATTACCTCAGGGTCAGCAGTAGGATTTTTAAAAAGAAATTTGTGTGAGTCAGGGACTCTGTAATACCTGTCTGGTTTCCTGGGTGCAGGAGGGAGGGTGTCAGGAAAACATCCTCCACAACATCCAGGACTGGGGGAATGGCCAGGGGCCTGTGCTGTGGAAGATCCAATAATTCCCTGAGTCTCTTTTTTTAGACTGAGGGTAGTCCGGACATTGCCATTGGAAATGCTCCCTTAAAGGTATGAAGGGTTTCCCCAAAGGAAAGGTCCTCGGGGGGGAGAGGCTGAAGAATGGAGTCCTCTGCATCAGAATCTTCATAAGCAGAGAGGAGTTGCATGTCTTCATATTCAGATGCATCAGAGTCATCAGACTCATTTTCAGACAAAAGTACTGGGGACAGATCTCTTTTTTTTCTTGGAAGGGGTAGCTTAGCTTCCCCTGATCAGCATGATAAGGTCTTCTGCCATTTTAAGCATTTGAGACTGAGGCAAGGAAGCAGGTGCCTGAGAATGGGTCGTCAACTTCTTGGGTGTGGTTCGTACCCTGGGCCTTAGAAACTTGGTAGTTTTCGAAAGAACGATAGACATAAAAGAAGTCGTCAGTTTGGGTTGAGAATCGGTAGTGCAAAGTACTTCCTGAGAAGCCGGTGCTTGCCATACCGGAATTCGAGGACTGTAAGTGAAAATATCTAGCTACAATAAGGGCCCGACAATGTATAGTTCTGGCGCTGAACAAGCACAAAAGTGACAGCGGAGGACGTTGTGGTCTGGGCCTAAGCAATTGACGCAGTAAGAATTAAAGTCTTGGCGTGGTATTTGCTTTCCACAGGTGAGACAATTGTTAACTTTTTCTGACAATGGTTAGTGCAAGAAAAAAGGATCCCCAATAGGGTACTTAGCTTTAGAAGACTTCAGCTTCATTTCGGAAGATGAAACTCAGGTAGTGGCCGACCGGCACTCATGCGAACTGTTTCTGCTTTGGGCTCCATGGCAAGAAAGTCTGATGCAATGGCGTTGGCTGCCTTACTTTATATGGACAACCTGATGTCATTCTTGAAGCAACAGCAACGGACACAGAAATACTAAGCCTCTGGTATTCGGGCTAGCCAAGGGCTACCCTGGCAGGGATAACCCAAATGTGAAGACGGCAACAGTGAAACACGAAGAACATTATGCTCTCTCTTTCTCTGAATCCTGGCTAAAAGACAATTGAATTTCTCCAAAAATTACAGGTAATTACTCCACATTTGCTGACAAATGACCCCAAAATTAGGAGAGGTAGTGTCATGTTAACCCTTGTAAGAAAAACATTTAACCTTGCCCTGACGGCATTTGCAAAATGCAACACCAGCTCTTTGAAGGCCCTTAAAAGCTTATCACCCAAATACAACTTTATGTGCAAAGATATTAATCGCAGCTATCTAAGCTCTCCCTCATCAGTCTCACTAGTCACACAAATTATAAGCAAGATAAAGGAGCTGACTAAGTACCACAAACTAATATTGTTAGGTGACCTTAACCTAGCTTGGAATATCCTGATAATATCTCAACTCGCCAGCTTTTTCTCTGCCAATCTGCTAATGCACAAGGCTTAACAAGATGAAAAAATTTTGCCTGATGTTCTTAACAATATGCCTGAAAACCTAATACAAGTGCAGCTCTTGCCTAACAGTATGAATGACCATTGTCCAATTCTGTCAATCACCTTGGTGCTTCAACAGAAACTGTAACAACTGTTGCCTTACCAGAACATGTATGCACTATACTTACCTCTGAACTGCTAGAAAAGATGCTGTGGTTCGATATACTTCCTTGGTTAGCTACCAACTTAAAAAAAAAAAAGCAACTAATAGTTAAAGATGAGGCCTGGCTTAACTGGAAGGTAGATGCAGACAAAGAGAATGGAGATAAGCTTACTCATTACCTTTGCTGAAAACGACCACTAGAAAAAATACCAAGTATGCAAAAGTGACTTACTACAGAAATTTCAGAATTTCACTTTTAGGTCAAGTTCATCCAAAGAAGTTTTGGTTTTTAAACAATAGGGTGCATGTTCTTTAAAATATACCAGCAGTAACAGATGTTGGTATATTTACTTCCGTCAAGGATCACACATCTGCTGACTGGTCTCCACTCTCAATATTTTTCTACAATGCTTCTGCCACACATCCTTTAGCTTCTTGCACAAACT
Source organism: Protopterus annectens (assembly GCF_019279795.1). Classification (NCBI taxonomy): domain Eukaryota; kingdom Metazoa; phylum Chordata; order Ceratodontiformes; family Protopteridae; genus Protopterus; species Protopterus annectens. Next base: position 482,196,833 of record NC_056737.1, on the reverse strand, counting down.
GCTATAATATCCACCCTTCTACTTACACAGAAAATGTCAAGAAACATCTTGAAAAGATGATACAACCCAGATTTTTATACACTTCATTTCAAGTTTACATTTATGTCACAAGTCTCTCTGTGGTCCTGTTCCCTTAATTTATAATTTCACCGTTACTACTAAAACTATCCCTCCTAGCTGCAAGCATGCATTGATTGTTCAACTACTCAGGTCTCAAAGTCCTTCAGTAGCCAGTGACTTCAGACCTACTGCCAACATTTAAACACCTACAAAGATACTTAAAAAGCTTGTTTATGAGAAAATATTACAGTAGATCAATTCAACAGAGTATTTTGAATGAGAGGCATCATGGATTCCAACCCAGTTACTGTATTAGTACTGCATTATGCACAATGCTAATCAAATTCTAACTAATTTCAACCAATGATAGATAACTGATACTGTTGACTTAAGATTTGCATTTGAAAATGTAGCCCCAAAGACCTATAAGAAAATGCCAAAATGCTCCGAACTATGGCCCTTGGTGACCCAGGTTCAATAAGTGGCTCAGGTCTCTGAGGTGCTGGCAAGGAGGAATGGGCATGCCCATCATGGGAAGGAAGAGTGCAATTCTAAGTGTTCCTTGCAAAGGGGCATGGTTTATAGAGAGGAGTAGCTCTCAGATGTAACAAGGGATGCAGGGAAAAAGGGGGATACAAATAGGTAGGAAAGGGTAAGTCATAAAAGAAAAAAAATCCTTGTTGGATGCAGTCAACAGAACCCCCCCCCCCCCCCCCCCCCATCAAGATGGCCATTGGTTCTTTACCGGCTGCAGCCATAGAATGGAAATAGTCAGGCAGTAGGAAAGGTAGGTAGATCCAGGATAGATGTGAGTACTGGGGTACTCTGAAAGAATGAAGCAGAAGTGTACTTAAAAAAAAATTCAAAATGCTGCTTTGTGGAAGAAGTCATGTAATAGTTCAAAAATTACATGTCAATCAGTAATTTTAGGGTTACAGGCAGCAAAATCCATAACAAATCTGCATTTCCTCAAGTCCCAGAGGTGTCCATACAGAGTTCTCTACTTTTGCCCTGTTTATTAATAATACATCCTAGGGAACCTCCACGACACACCTGCATCATGCAAGCAGATGAAATTGTGATTATTAAGCTTAATAAATCTGCCATCATACTACACAAACAACTGAAAGACTTTTGCTTTCTGTGAAACTGGCTGACAAGAAATAAGCTAATAATTAATACTAAAAACTACTACTGTGCCTTTTAGCACAGCACAGAGACCTTCAACAACTAAAGTTTTCTCTATTGAGGATCCCACATACATCCCTGTCCGCACCTGTGGACAAAAGCAGTACCTACTTAACCAACTGGTCTCCTTTCAAACACAAACACAGCTACAAACAGATTCCTACAGCAGCTCAAAGTCTCTCACAAAATACCCCACTTGCTTATTATGAAAGCCATGTGTGGAAGAGCTGTCACTGTATTACTACCCAGTTTTGAATATGCATTACCAATCATAACACTATTCTTTTCAGAGAATGCTTCCATTTTGCAAATGGCTGAGAAGTGAGAATACAACATTATGATTTAAACACCTCCTTAGCAGCACATAAACTTTGTTGCATGGCAATCATGAATATAAATTTGATACACAAACAGCAAACAAACAAATGCAAACCAGCCCAAAAGTTGAAAATGTTGAAACACAGGTGCTCAGTAGGAAGGTAGCTGGAATAAAGAAGCTGAGCCACGACAAAGTAAAATCTTTTTTAATACAAAATGGTGAGCGCTTTCGCAATAGTAACCGTTGCTTCATCAGACAGTTCATTCAAACAGCAACAGCACTTAAATACTTTAATTCATTACTAGACTAATTCAGCACTCAGCAATCAATTAATTACTATGGTTATGTTTTGCCCTTAGTTAATTGCTGAAGTCAGAAAAACTGTTTAAAAAACACATGCACAAAATGTAAAGACAAGAACATGTGGATAAATATAAATAAAATACATAAAAAGTCAATAATTGATTTTTTATGTATTTTATTTATATTTATCCACATGTTCTTGTCTTTACATTTTGTGCATAGTAATTAATTGATTGCTGAGTGCTGAATTAACTTTGAGTGGTCAGCTTCTTTATTCCAGCTACCTTCCTACTGGGTACCTGTGTTTCAATAAATTTGTTAGAGGTTAACAGCTAGAGCAACCTTCATGTTGACTACACTAATACTTACAGTGCTTTACTATACTTTATGACAATATACCTCACCCCCGCAAAACATGCTCCAATCCCAATCCTAAAGACGTCAAGACTCCTATTTAGCCCTTGGGCCTCAATATTTCTTAGCAACATGTAAAAAAGCCTTCTCCAAAGTTGTTACTACTTCCTGGAATAGCTTACCCCCCAGCATCTGCATCCTTAAAAAGCCTTCTTTATTTATAAAGAGACTGCTAGAACAACTCACACAATTATAGGTGCATTATAGGTGCATCTGCTTCAGCCATGCAGACTATCTGTCAACTGACAGAATACCACAAGCTTTAAAACAAATTTAGCCTAGCTTGTCTAAAGCATACACAGTATTACTGATTTGTTACTTCATAGCTGCTTCAAATACACTTCTGCAATGCACTGTATATATTTCTATAATGTATCTAACTTACAATATCTAACAAATAACATACAACACTGGCTCACTAAGACACTTCAAACTTTGTACACATTTCTACATTACATCTGCTCACGCCTGCTTTTTAAGATACAGGACAAATTGAAGAATTATTACAGATTTGCACCAGTCAGTTATTTTAGGAAAACTAACAATTAACATGTCCAAAGTTATAAAGGATACAACTCAATCAATCAGATAAGTTATTAAAAGTTGCTTTTCTCTCTTTTTCCCTAGGATGTGCAACCTCCAAATTGGTTTACATAAGTTATAGCATGCGCCATTATACTCCAAGTACAATTGTCTTTTTTAAGAGGAAAAACAATAAAAAAAAAAAAAACAAAAAAACAAAATTTAGAGTTGTGAGCCACCAAGTTCAGATGTGGTAATTGCTGTTACACTGTACTTAACCTACTATGTGGTAATTGCAGTTTCCCTGTGCCCAACCTACTATGGCTAAGGTACAGGTCTGAATGAAAGACTGTTAAATATTTGAACTTATCATTACTTTCACTGGGCTTCAAGCATTTTAAAGTACTTTACAATGTTCTACTTTCTACTAAGATCTATACTTTATGGCACATAACACTATTCTAATCAGAGTTTCCTTTATGTCATAGTCTATTCAAAATACATCTCTTGCATTTCTGATAATAGCTTTGTCAATCAATAATCTGTGCTTTGCTGTTATAATGTTTTATATCCTCATTTTGTCTGTAATGCCTCTCTCTCTCTGGAGCCAGATTATGGCTAAAAATGTCCAATGGATCAGTTAACCTTCTTCTTCTTCTTTCGGCTTTTTCCCGGTTAGGGGTCGCCACAGCAGATCATCTGTCCGCTCATGATTGGCAGTGGAGTTTTACAGTGTCGAGTTGCCAGCCCGGCGCCCAACCTTCCACAGAAGGCACACACACACACACACACACACACACACATGCACTCACACCTAGGGGCAATTTAGTGTCCAATCCACCTGCAGCATGTCTTTGGAATGTGGGAGGAAACCGGAGCACCCAGAGGAAACCCACGCCACCACAGGGAGGACATGCAGACTCCGCACAGAAGGCACCCCAGCCGAGGATCGAACCGGAGAACCTCTTGCTGTGAGGCGACAATGCTAACCACTGCACCACCATGGCCGCCCTAATGGATCAGTTAACCTACTTGGTCAAAATAAGCAAACAAAAGTAAATAAGCAAATAAATAAATAAAATGTGAGCCTTGCTGAGTATACTCCCCGACTACTGGAGAATGTTTTGCAATACACAGGGCCAAAACGCTTATGGACAGGCTCATAATATTGTGACCAAGTGAGTTTTAATGCCCTGTTCAGTTCCTCTTCCACACAAAAGTAAACCCCCCACATCACAGACTAAGGAAAAGCAAGCATGTTTCCATGCATACCTCTGCATTATAACATTACTTCATCTAGATCGCATCCATATGTCAGAAGTTCCCTTTGGCATCTCCTGGAGTCACTGTGGAACCAAATAACTCTTCCATGGGAACGGGAAAGTGGGGTTGGGCTACCAAATAACTCTTCCATGGGAACGGGAAAGTGGGGTTGGGCTTTGGATGCTCAGTCTTTTCTCTTTTGATCATTTCTTCACTAACTAGGCTACCAGTTGAACAGACATTATCAGAAGCATGGGTGGTCTTGTGTCCATACATCAGTGAGATAGTGACACATGCTATTCTGATAAAATTAATAAAACAAAAGTTATGTATTCACTATAACAATATATCCATGTTGTCTTCTACTCGTCTGATTCAACCTTTCAGTTACCAAATCTGACTAGTTCTGACTTCAGCGCCTTTAGAATCTATAGATCTAGAGCTCTAACTACTCCCCTACTCACAATCCCTCAGACACAGTTTGCCTACTTATCAATAAATAAAACATAAATGATAATTCCTAAAATTTTATACCAGAATATAACTTGGAGAAAACAACCAACTGAGGCTGCGTAATGGCAAGTTTCCTGGTTAGGTCCACTCAAAGATAAGCACCAGGTGATTAAAAGTGGAAGGAGGAAAGGATTTTGAGATGGACAAAAAGAAGACAACACAGATCTATCGGTATGGTGAGTACATAACTTTCATATCCAAAGTCTTTTTTTTTGTCTGATTCAACCTTTGGGACAGATTCCCTAGCTGCCGCAAACATTGAGAAGTATCAAAGAAGGATATTCCTGAGAACAGTTGAGCCAAAATATGCACGGATCTTCACTGCACATTCTACTTGTAATGGGAAATGAATGTGCGAACTGTGGATCAAGTTACTGCAGCTAAGATTTCATCTATAGGAACTCTCTGGATTAAAGCAGTAGAAGCAGTAACAGACCTTGCTGAATGAGCACTGGGTTTCTTGGTTAAAGAGATTCCCAATTTTTCGTAGACAAATGCATTGCAATCTGCCAGCCACCTTGACAGTGTGACTTCAAATACACTCTGGTCTAGCTTGGCTCTAGAAAAAGCTTCAATTAGCTGATCAGATTTCCGGAAATCTTTGGTCCTGTGGAGTTAAATCTACTTGTCTGTAAACATCTAATAGATGCAGAATATACTCTCTCCTTAGTTAAGAGAATTTTGGGAAGAATACTAGTAATTGATTGAGTAATGTTCATTTTGGATGCCACTTTTGGAATTAATGTGGGATTTGTTCTCAAAGAAACCATATCCTTATGGAAAATCAAATAAGGAGGTATACAAGAAAGAACTTGTAAATAGGAACTCCTTGCAGCCAAAGAGATGGCCACCAGAAAAATGGTCTTCCAAGAAAGATAAGTCTGCTGAAGCTGCTGGTTCAAAAGGAGGTTTTGTTAAAGCCTGAAGCTTGACAGTTACGTCCCATGGAGGGATACCATCCCTTATTTGGAGGTCTCAGTAAGAAATTTCCCTTTAGAAAAGCCTTTGAAATCTTTAGAGTAGCTATAGTCATTAGACTGCATCTAATATGAAAACAGCCACGAACTGAAAGTCTCCAGAATATGCATTGTTAATAGAAAGTGATGTGAAGATATTGCCTATTGCCACACTCTCATGGCCTTGTGGCATAAAGGATACAAATGTGTTCTGCCCTTCTTGTTGATGTACCAGACTACTGACATACTGAATGTCTGGATGGAGATCACACCCCCTGAGGACAGAGTCCTGAAAAGTTTGTAATGCTAGAACTGCTCTCATCTCTAGGACACTGATGTGGACACTGGCCTCCATGTTCAACTATGAACTTTGAACTGTCCAACCTTAAAAATGCCCCCCACTCGAGCAGCAAATCATCTGTGGTTATCATGGCCATAGGGGAATGTGGAGAAAAGGACCGACCTTCTAGGAGATCTGTGGAGGTCAACCTTTTAATAAGGGAGATGTTCCTGCTAACTATCACATCAATAGCAACACCTTAAGTACACACTCAGTGGTGAGAGACATGGGCAGACAGGTTGACAGCAACCTCACCTTTGACCACCATGTCTCCACAGTGGTAAGAAGGGCATTCTATATTTCTCAGCTCATAAGGGCATTGCCTCCAGACAAAAAAGAAGTTATAATCTCCTTGTATTCTTTGTTCATCAGGCCAATAATTGATTGCTCATCTCATAAGGGCATTTCCTCCAGAAAAAAAGTTCTAACCACCCTGTACTTTTCCCTCATCAGTTCAATAATTGAGTACAATACCCCTTTTCTACCATTCCAAACACCTACAGCAATGGGAGAGACCACAAAGGTTCCTCAAGGAAAATTCTAGGTGTTCAGTATCTGTTCTATGAGGATCGTCTGAAATCACTGTCACTTTATTCGGTTTCATACACACTACTCACAGGCAATCTCTGACCCTGCATACAAGGCAATCTCTGACCCTGCTATACTGGAAATGCTGCATGTCTGTAGATCAAATAGTACACGGGTCAGTTGCTCCAAAGACCTTAACCTGGTTTGTGACATTAACAGAACCTTCTGGAGGGACAGATTTGTCTCCCAGAGGTTACTACACCTCTGGAACAGTCTCCCACTTCACGTCAAACACAGCACCTCATTGACCCTCTTCAAACGCAATCTGGACGATTGGATGGGTAAGAGGAAATTTATCCCGGGGGTTCCATCTGTGCCCTCTTGGTCAGGGACAACAGGTTCTGATAATGGAAATACGGGTAGAACTTGGCTAAGCTTGTAAGGAACCTAGGGCCCATTAGCCTAGTAACGTCCTATGATGTGAGACTTGCAAACAGGTGTTAGACTAATCCGAACATGAAGAGAAGATATGGGGCAATCGTACAGAAAAGATCCACTGAAGAACTCTTTTGTGATATCTGGCTAGGGGAACTAACATTACTGTTGAAGACATCAGCCCAAGCAATTGAAGGATAAGTCTTGCAGGAGGCAATGTGTGTTGGAGAACTTACAAGGCCGTTTTACACAGCTATACAATCCTGGACTCTGGGAGAGTAATTATCTGATAGCTCATATTCAGGTGGCATCCAATGAATTATTTGTTGTGTGGTTGTCAATTTGTTTTTGGTTTGACTGACTGTGATTCACACATGTTGAAGTTGGAGTAAAAAGTCCTGTTGCTGGAGTAGGAGATCCCTGGTTGGGCCAGTGAAAAGTCAATTATATGTATGGGAACACCTGGAAACCTAGCAATTTGAGATACACCCTGACTACTGCCATGCATTTGGTGAACATTTGGGGTCTGTGGTGAGACCACAGGGCAGTGCCCTGAACTGGAAGTGATTGGCTCCCAGCCAGAGAAATCTCCTTGACTGCCTGGATATTTTGATATGGTAGTAGGCATCCAGGAGATCTACAGAGCACATCCAATCATCATTCCTCAAAAGATGATAATTTGGAACTTCCATCTGTTTTACAAACTGACTGAGACAACTGATGTCCAAAACTGGCCTTAGGTCCCCTAACTTTTTTGGAACTAAAAAGAACCTGGTACAGACTCAGGATTCTAACTGGTCTGGGGGGGCTGTTGGATCCTCTTTTTTAAAACAGGTGTTGCACATTCCATCTGATTGAGTGGTACTATGAGAATCCTTCTTTCCTTTAGAGGAAGGTAAGCAAAGGGAATTATGTAGCCTATGGTGACTATCCTCAACACCCAAGAATTTGATGAGATGGCCTGCCAAGCTTGAGGGTGCAAGAATAAGCATTCTTCTTGACTTCCTTCAGTATGTGGTAGTTGGTCAATCTTTAATGAATGCTGGAAAGACTTCTGATAAAAAGGACCATGAAATCCTTGATTCTGCTGTCCGCCTCTGTCCCTAGAGCAATGTCCACTGAAAATGTCCCCACCATGAGAGGACCTGTCAGCAGGAGTGACCATATCTTCTTAACACCTATCTGATTCTTGGAAATAATTCTCTAAGGGGATGGAGAAGCAGACTCTCAATAGCAGTACGGGTCTTACCATCCTCCTAGTGAGAGTTTCTTTAACCTTTGGCCCATATAGTGTAGAACCATCAAATGGGGCATTAAGGAAGGACGTCTTGAAGCTTTCCTCAAAGTCACACAAGCACTTCCAGGCATGCCAGCAGATGGCTAGGCTATGCTGCTACCTGCTGCTGTTTCTCAGTACCATCAGCTGCATTAGAAAGCAGACACAGGTACACTGGACATTGATTGTACAGTACAGTACAGAGTCAGTTATCAGAACTAATTGGGATCTAGGGTAGTTCAGATAATCAAACATACACTGAATCAGATAAAAAACTTATAAACTCTTGTTTTTTTTCTGCACGCAGTGAATACACTTTTCAACCATTCAGTGATTCCAGTGGGCAATAAAGAATGTTTTTCACATGAGTGAGACACAAGCTCAAAAAACGCAAGTGAATACATATAACGTTTACATATTCAGACTTGATTTTTCCTACCTGAAAACTTTGGAAGGCTGCGTTCGGATAATAAGAAGTTATGTACTCACCATAAATTTCCATATTTGTTGTCCATGATCTCACCTTCATTCTTGCTGGTTGGGTTCGGAACCAAGCATCGGTTCTGACTTGGCCTACTACTAGAGCTCAAAAGCTTCCACTGGCTCAGGGCTATCCCCTATTCCCATGATGCCTAGGGAAGATAACCCAGATCTTGTTTACAGATTACTATCTAATTAGAAACCATACAGTAAAAACAAGGTAACAATTCTTAGCCTATGACTCAGCAGGCCAGAAGAAAAGCAGAGAACATTTTTCACCAATAAAACTTTCCTCTCAATCCTCCAGGAGCGAAGGTTGGGGAAAGGAGGGTGGGATGCAAGAAAGAAGGTGGGATCATGGACAGGTGAATACATAACTTCTTAATGTTATGTTGTCCTATCTCGCCTTCATTCTTGCTGGTTGGGACAGAGTTCCCCAGCACCTTCTTTCTCAGGTGGCTCAAGGGAATAAGCTCTTCAGAACAGTGGAACAAAAGGAAACCCTGTTCTGGGAGGCCACATCTACTTTGTAATGAGTGATGAAGGTATGAGGATTGACCCATGTGGCTGCCGCACCAATTGAGTCCATAGGTAATCTGGCCTGAAAGCTGGTTGAAGTTGACATAGCTCTTGTTGAGTGGCCCCTAATCTTTCCTGGCAATTGTTTATGTTGAGAATAATATGCAGAGGTAATAGCATCAGCAAGCCATTTTGATAAGGGTAACTCTAGAAACTGGTACACCTTTTCTGTTATCTGAGAAGGAGATGAATAGCTGGTTAGATTTTCTAAACTCCTTTGTTCAATGCAAGTAGAACCGTAACTGTCTGTGGACGTCCAGCTGGTGTAGTTTATATTCTGCCCTGTTGTCATAGTTTAGAAAGAAGACAGGCAAGTCAATGCACTGATTCAAATTTGTCTCAGAACATACTTTGGGAAGGAATGAAGGATTTGTTCCAAGAGAAACTCTGTCTTTGTGAAAAACTAGATAGGGAGGATGTATGGACAGCGCTTAGAAATCTGAAACCCTCCTAGCTGAAGTAATGGCTGTTAAAAGGACTGTTTGACAAGTCAGAAATTTTAGTTCGCAAGAGGAGGCTCGTCCGTAAGATGGTAGAATCAGAGTAGTTAGTACCAAACTGAGGTCCCAAGGAGGTGGTGGTTCTCTTATTGGGGGCCTTAGTAGAAAAGTACCTCTGAGGAAGGCTTTGCACAATCTGTGAGACATTATTTTTGATCCCATGTCTCCTATGTGATAGTTATATATAGCAGCTAATTGTACTCGTACCCTCACTGAAAATCTCTGCTAAGAAATTTAAAATTTACTTACAAGGGCTGTAAAGGGGTCTATGTGATTCCTGGAAGCCCAACAAGAAAACCTTTTCCATTTGCTAGCATACAGTTTTCTAGTTGTTGACTTAAGAGAAGAGACCAGAATAGGACGCACTGCAGGGGATATTTCTGGAAGCATGGCTAAGATTGGAAGTGGAGCAGCCAAGTTGTCGGCCTGAGAGTTTGGATAGAAGGATGGAGCATTCCTGACTGAGGAGTCAGAAGATCTGGCACCGGGTCCAGAAGCCACAGCTCCTATCGGAGATGGGGCCATAGGAAAGGGAACCGGATTTGACAAGACCAGTACGGAGCGATGAGAATTAACCTGCAGCTCAATGATTTGGCTTTCTGTAGAACTTTGGGGATTAGAGGAAGCAGGGGAAAGGCATAAAGAAAGTCCAGGGGGCCAATCGTGAACAAGTGCATCCCTTGGTGACTCCCCTGGAGGGGGAATTAGTGCAAGGTAGCTGCTGCATTTGGTGTTCATGGATGTGGCAAAGACATCGCAGCAAGGCTGGCCCCACTTGTGAAAAATTTGTTTCACAATTTTCTGTTTCAGGGACCACTCGTGAGTCATCAGAATCGCTCTGCTTAATTTGTCTGTTATCACACTGGATTTCCCCAGAATGTGTGTTGCAATCAGAAAGCATTGAGAACATATTGTCCATTGCCATACTCTCTGAGCCTCTCGACACAGGGGGTAGGATCTGGTTCCGCCTTGTTTGTTGATGTACCACACTATCAACATATTGTCTGTATTGTAATTGTACCTGGTGGAAGAGAGTTCTGGAATTCCTGCAACACCAGGAGCACCGCTCTCATCTCTAGGACTTTGTTGTGCAGCTGGTACTTGTGTTCCTGCGAAATTCCTTGGACAGTCTTTGCCAGATAATGCCCCCCCCCCCCATCTGGGAAGCATCCACAGTCACTGCAGCTACTGGTTGGGGGAGAGTGAACAGCCTGCCTAGAGTCACCTGTGTGGACTGAAGCCACAGCACAGATCCTTCTTGCAGGAGTCTGTGATGAAGATCTTGTGGGACATGGGCAACTCCTGCATGGACCATTGAGCAAAGAGTAGCTACTGCAGGACTCTCATATGTAGACGTGCCAGAGGTACTAATGTTATAGCAGCTGCCATTGTGCCTAAGAGCTTCAAAACAAACTTTGACTGCATTTTTTTCTTCAAGAGCAAGATGGACACTTGATGATGCAAGTGTCTGTACCCTGTTGTGAGGCAATTTTGCTACCATGTCTTTTGTGTTTAAGTCTGCTCCTATGTATGTAAATATGCTGTCATGGCAACAAGGCAGATTTTTCAAAATTTATTGTAATGCCCAGTTCCGAGCACAGATGGATGTTGGTGTCTCTTGCCTTGGTTAGTAGATGCTCTGTGGTGGCGGTCAGGAGCCAGTCATCTAAGTATGAAAACATCTGGAATCATAGACGCCTCAGATGAGCCGTGACTACTGCCATGCATTTGGTAAACACTCTGGGAGCTGTAGTGAGGCCAAAGGGCAGAGCTCTGAATTGGTAATGGCTGGCTCCCAGTCGGAAGGGCAGATATCTCCTGGATCGCCTGTCCATTTTTACATGGTAATACACATCCTGAAGATAGATTGAGCACATCCAATTGTCTTGTCCCAGAATGGTTTGTATGGACTGCAGTGTCACCATCTGGAACTTTGCCTTTTTTTTTTTTTTTTTTAATGGACTTGCTCAGTTTGCTGAGATCCAAGATGGGTCTCTAGTCCCCTGTTTTCTTTGGAACTAAAAAGAACCTTGAGTAAGTTCCAGACCCGATTTGGTCTGTGGGGACTTCTTGGATGACTCTTTTCCTTAGTAACCTTTGTATCTCTAGGGATGCTTGATCCCTTTGACAGGGTGGAATTTCTGGGACTGATCTTTTTGTTCGTGGGGGTGGGGTGGAGAAGGGTATGTGTTATCTCCTGGAAATTATCGACTGTACCCATTTATCTTGACTGATGTTCAGCCAGACTTTTGGGTACAGTGACAGCCTGCCCCCGACTGCCTCCAGAGGTGGGCAGGCGGGCCTCCTTTCAGGAGCACTGGAAGGGACTGCCAGAGAACGCATCTCTGTTGCCCTGATTTTGCGGAACCCCTCTGTGCAAGTTTGGCATTTTCCATTATTTTCCCCTCTGCCCCTGGGGGAAATATCACCACGTGCATCTGGCGAAGCTCTTTGGAATTTACAGAACCACATTTTCCCACCCTTCTGGCCTTTGGGATAAGCCCTGGTAGGGACAGAAAAACGTACTCCCACAGCAGAATTTTGCCTTCCTGCTCACACCTGGTCAGAATCTCTTTCACTTTTGGCCCAAACAAGGCCAAGCCGTCAAAAGTGGCGTTTATGAAGGAAGACCTTAAGGGTTCAGCAAACTTGCAAAGGCAAATGTAGGAATGTCTCCTCAGAGCTATTCCTGTGCCTGCAGTCCTACTCGCTCCATTGGCGGAGTATGAGATGAGCTTCATGGAGGAGCTGACTACAGAACTTAAGGTAGCGAGCTGAGAGGTCACCTTATCTGACACCCCTGCAGCTGTAGAACCTTGCAGGGTATCTCCTAGCTCTTTCAAGAGATCCCTTTGGAGTCTGGTAAGGTGGGTTAAATAGATCAGTGACCTGAGTGTAAAGGCCACTGACGAGAACATATGCTTCCCATATCTGTTCATCGCTTGAGATTCCTTATTTGGTGGATGGACAGATGAAGTCTCAGCGAACTCCTTTTTGGTGGCCACCGCCGCCACCACCACAGTATCTACCAGGACACCTTTGGTTAAGAACTCCTTATCTGAAGGGGCAGTTGTGAATTTGTTGGGCCTCCTCGGAACAGGTTCCATGGATTCTGGAGATCCCCACGCTTTTCAATTGACTACATCAAGGAGCTGGTCGAAAGGCAAAGACACCCAAGAGGTAGAGGGTAAAGATCCAAATGCCTCCAGTTATACGGACTCATCCTCAGAAGGGGTAAGAGTCTTCCAGCCACATCTCTGTTTCAGGATCTCTATGATGTCAGAGAAGGAGACATCCTCAAAGGGTGACCGCAGGGACCCTTCTGAATTCCCTAAGTCCATATCAGAGGTGACAGACTCCTCAGGGGAGTCTAAATGTTTCCTCTTACAAGTTCTCTTCTGAAGGACCTCTCCAGAGGGCTCCTCTTGGGAGGTTTCAGAAGAGAGTGACTCACCTAATGGGGCATCCTGGGGCTTCAGTTCTCTACGCCTGGGGGGAAGGGATGGTACAGAGGCAGACACCGGCACTTTTGGGGGAAGAGTGCCTGGATCCGAGGGTGGAGCCATCAGGGGAAACAGCACACTCCTCATCACCTCAAAGGCACCACAACCTGGGTCCGAGGGAGCCTCCGACTTCAAAGAACCAGGAGACTTCCCCCGTGCCAAGGAGGTGGGCTCCAAGGCCGAAATAGGCGCCAAGCTCAGCTGCGCCGAAGTCCCAAGAGGTAGATTCAGATCCGACAAGGGTCCGACCCGACTCTCCTCCCCAGACCAGACTGGGGAGCATCGGCTCCCAGACCCCTCGACAGAAGATGGCACCGAAGAGGTCGGAGCAGAAGTCGGGGCCAAAAACCCAGGAGTGAGTCTCGGAGCCGATGGTTCCATCACAAAGACATCCAAGCACTCCGGCTCTGAAACCACTTGGGTCAGAGGAGGAATAGCAGAAGGGGCAGGAATAAAAGTCTGTTCCAAATCCTTTTGGGCTGGACTCGAAAGGATCTTGGCTAGCACCAGAGTCTGAAGCAACCTCTTGACCACTCACTCCACGTCGTCATCCAACAGACTTCTGGATGATAGAGAGGATGGGGGCCGATGATTTTACACTGCTAGCCGCAGACGGTAAGATGGATGACTGACGGTACCGGCTCCAAGGTTGGGGACTGGCTCCGTACATGAATCCCAGCCGGTTTTAACAGTACTGGAGAAACCGAAGGAGCAGTTTTCTCGGGCCCAAGAGCCTTCGGGTCTGAAGTCGAATCCTTTGAGGGTTTCTTAGCTGGCTGAGAGGCAGGAGCCAAGGAAGAAGCCCTTTTTGTAGACCTGTCCAATTTTGGTGACTGGGACGATTTTGAAGAGGTCTGGTTCTCTTCGAGAACCTCAGCAAATGGAAGCAGTCACTTAACCATCAGTTTGTTTCTACGTTCCTGCAGAACCCTGGAACTGAAACCATAACATATTGAACAAGAGTCTTGGAGGTGCAATGCACCTAAACAGTAGACACAGCTAGTGCGCCTGTCTGTTAAGGACATTTTATGAGTATAGGAGTCACATTTTTTGAAGCCAGACTGCTTCACTTCTCTGCCTTCCTTGGACATAGTAACAACCACAACAATATTGTCTAAGAACTATGCAAAAGATAAAGGTAGTAATACTAGCAAAAAGCTATTAAGCTATCAAACACCACACTAAACAAAAAGATAGTTCAACTTTTTTTTTTAAACACTCAAGCAGGGAGAAAGGGGGGTAGAGGAGAGGTCTCTAACTAAAATGATGATTCCCCTCTAGCCAGAGGAGACGTCTCTAACTCAAAAGATGAAACCTCTTGTTGAAAAGGTAAAGGAAGGAAAAGTTGTCCTCCAACTTAAACGGACCGAAGAGAAGAAAAACTAACCCTCTAACTCAACTGAGTACGTTAAGTTAGCAGCTGGAGAGACCACAAAGGTACCTAAACAAGAGGATTACTGGCTTCAAACAGTTGCCCTATGCAGCACGATTGAAAAAGCTAAGACTGTTTTCTGTTGCATACTGCTTTCTCAGGCGATCTCTGTCTAACGTACAGAGCCATGTCCAACCCAGAATTGTTGAACATGCTCCATCTTAGCAAAACCAAATCTACTCGCGCTACATGCTCTGGGGATATAAACCTCAACACAACAATGAATAGAACATGCTGGAGGGATAGATTCCCTTTGCAGAGACTTCCCTTACTATGGAACAGGGTCCCTATCTACATAAGACAGAGCCCCTCACTATCACTCTTCAAGAGGAACCTTGATGAGTGGATGGGTAACAGAAAGTTCACACCGAGGATCACACCAACAGCACTACTAGATAGGGGCCAAGGGTACTAGTTGCTAGTACAAGGGTCTAGGGAACTACTAAAGGGGCGGTGAATACCACACAACATGGCTGGGCTAATATATGCCTTCGGGCAGATAGTCCAGTACCAACCTATGAACCTATAAGTTTCAAATTTCAGAGTTTGAAAGGATGGGACATGGAGTTGTAGGCCTAGCGAGAGCAACAGCCAGCCACAACAAGCACACAAGCAAGAAAAAACTTAGGGATTCATTACCGTGAAACCTAAAACACAGTCAACTAGTAAATCAGAACAATATATATATATATATATATATATATATATATATATATGAATTATATATATATATATATATATATATATATATATATATATATATATATGAATCTAGGACGTTTGCTCAACTGAGCAAACGACCAAAATCCAAATGGCCGGGCATACTTATGCGAAAGTGCTTTTCACCGAAGCACTTTTGCATAAGTATGACTGTTGCCGAGGCTGTACTACGGTGCGAGTAAGGAAAATTTCCCTTTTCCCCACTGTACTGCGGTCTCGGAGGGAGAATATTAAATTAGGGGGGTGCAAATGCAGTGTTTTTTTTTAATTTTTTTTATCGCACACTTTAACGGAAGTGCTTTTTCGATAAAAGCACTTTCGTTAAAGTGTGTTCGGGTTTTATGGATTCGGACGTTTGCTCAGTTGAGCAAACGTTCTAGATCTATATAGATATATATATATATGTGTGCGTGTGGAAAGCACCTTTTCTCTTGGCCTAGCAAGAACTCTCTAAAAGCCCCTAATGCTGATGTGGATATGAAGGCCGAAGAGTCTCCTACATCATCAGGGTGAGATGTAGGAACAGCATCCCCTGGGTTGACATTGGAATCAAGCTATTTAGTGCAGAGGCATCAAGTGAGAGAGACTATTCCAAAAGTTTCATTATCAAATCCACACCTTGAGTCCTGTCATCAATGCTTTGCCTCCAAGATGCATCATAATCCCATGGCATCAGAGTCAAGACAGTAAGAGACATGGTTGCAGCTGAAGTCGACAAGACTGTTGGCCAGTCTATAATTTGGATCCAAGGATGTGTTTGTTCTACGGAAAGGTTCTAATGATGAGCTATCAAGATTTGTGAAACATCTTGGCACTACTACCTCATTTTTACAATTTGACCTCAGAGTTCCAATGACGAGATTGATTTTCTTGAGGCTACTGTTTTACTGGACAAAGATGGGAATTTTAACATATAGCTGCACAGGAAAGAATATTGGCGGAATCACATCTTACACAGAACCAGCATGCATCATCTACACACATAAATCTACTCTCAAATAACCAAAGGCCAGTTCCTCCATGTTTCTAGGTTGTGTACTGATAACAGAACATGAAGGGAAGAATCAGAATGGATAATGGAAAACCTGACAGTTCGAGCCTACAAGAACCTAGAGATCTATCAAGGACAACTGCAAGCCAAAGAACAAAGAAGAACGAGAGGGAAACCATATTTTTCAATAGGGCAAAGGCAAGACTTTAATGATGAACCACGAAATGACAGGAATGGTATGAGATGTTTGCTGACATATAGCAATATTTCAGCAGTATGCCGGACAGTTAAGAACAAGTGGAAGATTTTGATGACAGATGAGGTTATTAAATCCACAGTATGAGAAACCCCTAGGTTTACCTTTAAGAACAAAATAAATTTGAAGAGAGTCTTATGCCATAAAGAAACACCTGCTGTTCATGGTTGCATCTCCAGAATTGGCACTTTTCCCTGTAAAAGATGCAAGAGGCATGCCCCTATATAGATACCAAAATCTATTTTAAACACCCCGTAAATGGCCATGAATATAAACTGAGGACCTACGTGGATTGCAATATGAAGAGCATTGTGTATACAGCTAGATGTGGCAGCTGCACAGCATTCTGAGTAAGAAAAAACAACAGACAGCTTAAAGAATGACTATTATGTCACCACAGAGATACTGGGATGGCCAAACAGATGAATGCATTAGCACATCATATACGGAAACATCCCCGATATATGTTTTCTTTCTATTTAAGGAGAAAATTCATGTTAGCGCTAGAGGGGGTGATGTAGTCAACAAAAGTGAGATAGCAGAAATCAGATGGACTGCAAACCTGCAAGCAGAAGGGTGGCCTAATGGTGAAGGTGTTTGCCTTACAAACACAAGGTGCAGGGTTTGAGTCTCACAAGGGATAACTGGCTAGGCTTAAAATGGCTTGCAAGGGCAGTTAGCTTAGTACTAATCTATGAAACTATGAAACTATGATAGGAACCCCGGACTTAATGGTGTTGTTCCTTTAAAGCCGGTACTAAGCAGCAGGAATTTAAAGAAATTATTTGATTGGATCAGATACTTAATAAAAATGGGTGTGTTTTGTTAACCAATAGGATCTGAAGAAGGCACTGTCGAAAACGCTTATCTTTTTTGTTGCTTTTGAAGACCGAGAACTTTTGGTGCTACACTGCGATTTTGTTTTATTTGTCGATTTGTGCTGGATTTTATTTGTATTAAAACATTTGGTGTTAATATTCATTTTGGAATTATAAGTCTCTCTCTTCGTGGATGAACAGCAGTTCGTTTCTTCTTGGATTTCTGCTTTATACCAAGCTGTTCCTTGGAGAGCTGATATAGGTTTTGTTTCAATTTACTTAACAGATTAGGTCATGCCTACAGTTCGGCTCCCAGAAAACAGCAACATGTAAAGAATCATCTTCTTTTTGTAGATGATTTAAAATTATACAGTTCATCTGATGAGGGACTGAAAGCATAACTGCAAGTGGTCAAAACATTTCCAGATGATATAAGAATGTCATTTGGTCTTGATAAATGTGCAAAAGCAACCATAAACTAGGAAAGCTGCAGCGCCAAGACCACATCAGTCTGGGACAGGAAAGTGATATAAAAGAACTTGAGCAAAAGGGAGTGCATAAATATTTGGGAATTATGAAGGATCAACAATAAAACATGAACAAATGCAAATAAAACTTAGTAAGTAAAATTTTAGAGGACTTAGTACTGAAAATAGCATTGACATCTAGGAACAAAGTTAAAGTTATAAACCAATTTGCTCTTCCTGTCCTAACTTACACTTTTGGAGTGCCTGACTGGCCCCAAAAGGTGTTGGATAGGTTGGACAGGAAAACAACAAGGATGCTACAGGCTCATCAAATGATTTTTAAAAATCAGTGCATACCAAGACTATATATTTCCCATTCTGGAGGAGGTATGGTTCTCTCTGAAATTGTTTACATGTATAGATCTACAGTCTAGGGACTGCATACATATCTGCTAACCATATGTAATGCTGCCCTCTATATTCCCACTGGTGATAATATCAAAACTCTTGAAAACATCCTGTCCTGGTTCTCCTCCAATACAAAAAAAATGAAACCTCTATACTCAGTGATACCAACATTAACTGGAATACTATTAACTCTGAAGCCCCGCCCAGCATAATCAACCGGTACAACTTCTCCCAACTAATACAATCTCCAACCAGACCAAACAAAGATGGTACCATCATTGACTGGATCCTAACAACTCACTGAAACCTTATCACCAAAGCCGGAACATTACCTGATCCTCTCAGCAATCACCTACCAGCCTTCACTGACCGTCTCCCATCTCCACTGCATAAACAACACCACTACATCCAAATCCGCAACCTCTCTTCTTTCAACCCTCTAACTTTCTCCGAATGCTTAAAGCATACTGACTAGTCCCCTCTAAAAACCCTTCCTCTAAATGATGCCGTTTCCTACTTTAACCACTCATTCCTAACCCTCTTCAATCAGCAAGCCCCCCCCCCCCCTGAACCAAATGCATCAAAAACCAATCCCCTGCCCTTGGTTATCGAAAGATACTAAACTAGCCTTGCACCAAAGGAACAAAAAATGGAAGCAATATCAAAAACATAAAAACACTAACACCCTCCTAGAGTATAAGCAACTACAAAACTCCGCAAAAAAACTAATAATTAAGGACCGCAAAGCCCACTACTCCAAACTCCAGTCCTTGCACTCAACAAATCCCAAAACATTCTGGGTCTCCACCTCATCCATGCTGCATCCTGGCAACAAAGAAAACCGCTGCCCAGACCCCATCCTCTCCAACCTTGAAACAGCCAGCCAGTTCAACTCACTCTTCATAGACTGCATAGCTAAACTATCAGCCTCATTCCCACCCCCCTCCTCAACCACCCCCCCTCCTGCCCCAATCACCACTCCAATCATCAATCTTCATCCACATCCTTCTGCCTCAAGCCCATCCCCACAAGCACTTCCCAAACTCAAACTGTGTCGCAATGCACCTGACAACCTTCCACCCACCTTCCTCAAACAATCTGCAGACAGCATTCCCTATCCCATCTCTATTCTTATAAATAGATCCATACAAGAATCATATGTCCCTTCTATCTGGCACCATGCTTACACCATCCCCCTCCACAAAGGTGTCAAAAATACTGATACCACCAACTTCAAAGCCTATTGCCATCCTTTCCCCTCTTTCTAAAATACTAGAGAAAACAATGCAAGCACAACTCATGGCACACCTAACACTAAACAATCTCCTCTCCCCTACCCAACATGGCTTCCGCCCTGGCCACAGCACTATGACTGTCCTTCTTTCCTTTCTTGAAACCATAAACCTCGAATGTGACTCAGGCAAGTTCATATTTATTTATTTATTTTACATTTGTTAACCGGGAAGGTCCGACTGGATACATGTCCTTTTTCAGCAGAGGCCTGGGGAGAAAAGCTCCAACAGAATTACATTGATAATTAGGTACAGTAAATGAGCTGAAAGAACTTAACAAAAACATAGGCTATTTACATACAAGTACAAGACTGCCATTACTATTTCTGAGATTACTACAAATGTAACATTATTAACATATTAGCAAGGACGGTAGGCAGTATAATGACATAGAGTTAGACAGGATACATATTTCTTTATCACAGTATACAAAGTACTTATCATCTTAGCTAGTTGTTTATGTTTTAGTTAATGGCTCAGAGCTAGTCTGGGTTTGAGCAAGGACATAGCCAGTGTGACTTGAAGTGGAGTTTTAGACTATTTTTGAATTGACTTAGAGAAGTTGCAAGCATGATGTTATTTGGGAGAGAGTTCCATATTTTACCAGTGGTGTTGGCAAATAGCGTCACCACCTAGGTTGAGAGATTTAGTTGTTTGGACAAGGAGTCTGTTTGCTGAGCGAAGGCAGCTTAGATTGGAGTAGGGAGTCATTAAGTTTTTTAGTGCTGAGGTATTCTCAGGTTGTTTAAGGATTTTGAAGGCCTCCATGAGTTGGGACTGGTGAAGAAGGTGTGGGAATTCTATCCATCCAAGCTTTTTCAGGTTAGTACAGTGGTGTGTTCTGTAGGGTAGGCCTGTAACGAACCTAGCAATGTGATTATAGCAGGATGAGAGCTTGGCCAGATCAGATTTGTTAAGGTGAGTGAGGACAGGAGAGGCATATAGTAGGGTAGAGAGAAGGTGTGAACGGGCTGTGGCTGCCCTGGCATTCGGGGTAAGGAAGGCTTTAATTCTATATAGGGTCCCAAGTTTCTTGTTGACTGACTTAATGGCTTGGTTGATATGTATATCAAATTTGAGTTTATTGTCAATGTTTACTCCTAATAGCTTTGTATAGGTGCCTGGGGAGATGATGGTCCCATTATTGGATTTTATAGTGAAGTTTTCAGTCGGAGATCTATTGGTTGGGTAGAAGAGAAGTAACATGGTTTTGTTTGGATTTAAGATCAGGAGATGGTTGGCAAGCCAGTTTTCGACTTTGGTGAAGCTATGTTGGGTGGTAGTTAGTAGATTTGCAAGAGAGGCATTGGAACATATTATAGTCGAGTCATCTGCATATTGAATGCAGGTGGCTTCAGGGATGACTGTTTGGATGTCGTTTATGAAGACTGAAAAGAGGAGAGGTCCTAATATGGAACCTTGAGGAACTCCTATGGTATTTGGTAGTAGGCAGGAGAACTTGTTTTGCCACATTACTGCTTGTTGTCTCCCAGTGAGGTAAGCTTGAAACCAGTCAAGGGCTGGAGTATCTAGATACAGGGTTTTTAAAGTATATAGAAGTAATGATGGTTTACCATATCGAAGGCTTCGATAGGTCCAGGAAGAGAGCGGAGGATATTTTTATTATTCGGTTAAGATTAATGTTTTCAGTAAAAGAGAGGAGGGCAGTGGTTGTACTATGATGGGGTCTGAATCCATGTTGAGAGTCTGTGAGTGGTTTATTTTGGGTTAGATAGAGCATTAGTTGGTTGTGCATGCACTTTTCCATAATTTTGGCAAGTGGTGATAGTATGGCTATAGGTCTATAGTTGGATAGTTCTGTGGATGAACCTCCTTTGTGGAGTGGAATAACATAGGATATTTTCCAAATTGAGGGATTGAGGCCTCGGTTATGGTTCTGTTAATTAGGATTGAGATAGGGTAGGCTACGACATCTGCAGCAATTTGCAGGTATTCAGCCGCAGAAGATCGGCTGAAAGGGTGGTTGGCTTCAGTTTTTCAAAAGGGATCTGATAAAGGATGTGGACACTGGCTGGAAGTTAAAAGAGAGTGGTGAGTCGGGTATAGTGTTTATAGAAGTGTGGGGAGGAGAAAGTTGGTTAGCTAATGACTGGATGGTTTCTGTGAAGAAAGTATTGAATGAACTGGCTATATCTTCTTGGCTCTTGTCAGATAATGTTCCTGGGGTCGGAGTAGTGGATTTGCCTGGTTGGAGAAGTTTATTTATGCCTGCCCAGTACTTTTGAGGGTTATTCTGGTGTTTATGTTGCAGATTGTAGAAGTAATTTTTCTTATCTAGTATGACGGCTTTTTTAGTCTCATTTCTAAGTTGTTGGAATTTGATACGATCTAGGGGTAGTTTGGTAGTGCGCCATTTATCCCACGCTTTGTCTCTAGTTGTTATTTTGGTTTTGGTGTCTGTTGTTAGCCAGGGTGCTAGCTGAGTTTTAATTCTTATTGAGCGTTTAGGGGCATGCGAGTCAAGTATAGTAAGGAATGAATTGTTAAATGATGACACTGCCTCATCAAGGGGAAGGAACTTTAGTTTTGTCCAGTTACATGATTTGAATTCAAGTTGAAATTTAGTTGGGTCAAAGTTTTTCTTGGATCTGATAGACCTATAAATAGGTAAGCTTGTACAATTAATTTTGTCTTTCATGATGTATGTGAGCAGGTGATCATTAGGGAGAGTTCCAGACATATAGTTCTGGGGATGACTGTTGGTGAGTATCTAGTCTAGTATACTCTCTTTTTGGTTATTGTTACCTGTACGTGTGGTAGATGATATTATCTGAGAGAATCCATGTAGGTTAACAGGGATGGGGTTGGACTGTGCTGTGCATTGGTTCCAGTCAATATTAACATCGCCCAGGACAATGGCTTATTGAGGGTAGTTGTTGGCTATCCAATGTAGAATGACCTCTAGTGTTTCTACATTGTTCCCAGGGGGAATATAGGTGACAATTAGGTTAATGCCCTTATGATTATTTAGTAGAATTTTTAGAGCTAGTATTTCAGCATTAGAGACCTGGGGTGGTTGTATAGGGTTAGTTATGATGTTAAGTGTGCTATTATATAAGACGGCTATTCCACCTCCTCTTTTCTTTACTCTATCTGCCCTAAGTATATTGTAACCAGGAGGCAGGATCTCATTGTCTTTGGTTGATGGCGAGCCATGTTTCAGATAGACACATTATGTTGGGGAGGTATGTGGCTAGTACAGCATGCAGGCTATGTATCTTATTGTTTAGGCTTCTAATGTTTAAGTGGCATATTAGGAGGGAGTTGACCAGTCGGTGGGAGAGTGGTGGGCTGGTAGGATTTTGAGTTAAGGTTGGGCCTGGATTAGGATGGACGTCCCCATCTTTGGTTATGTTTTTTCTTAGATACGCTAGTAGTCTAATAAATTTGAATAGTAGTTTTAGTTCATATTTGGATTTTGGTGTTGATTGGAGTGGTTTTTTTAGAAGCAAGTGGTTGGAATTTATAATTTTTGGGGTAGTGTAGTAGTGGGCAAGTTCCGCAGTCAGTGGAGGTAGGGGGGTCTTGGTTTGGCATTTTGGATAAGAGAAACCTACGAATGTGAGATTTTCATAGCTAGTAAGAAAGTATGGCAGAATTAAGACTGGTAAGATAAGAGGAAGGAGTTTATAATTATTTATAGACATGTTATATGTCATCAATGGGTGGGGTCAATGTGCTTCAGAGGAATAGTAGTGGTTAAACAGTGAAGTGGTGGGGGGGGAATTGGAGAGGAAGTTGTGTAGGTTGGAGAGGAAGTAGGGGTGTGGCCTAGTGGCTATAAATGTAGACACAGTGGGGGCAGGTGGGATAAGGGGGCAGGGAGGGGAGCGAAGTGAGCCTGAGCGTAGCGAGGGCGAAGCGGAGCGGGGCTAACCCAGTCCCAGTGTTTGGTCCTATGAGTGGGGTAAATAGTCTGATAGTGTAAGTAAGCAGATTGGAGTACAGGCTTGAAATTCAACATAAACATATACAGTTGTAAAATGTCTAATACAATTCAACATAAATAGGCATTTACAGTTGTAAAACACTTACTGGAGAGACACTGAGCCTTCATGGGGCCTGTAGCAGAGTGGATTGTAGTTTTACAAATGGTGCCTGCCACAGGTAATATTTATTAACTCTGGGATTGTCTTAAGGTAATAAACAGGGGAGGGGAGGGGAGAAAAAGGGTGTGAGCAGGCAGTTCTTTGTACTGCTGCTAATGAGCCAAAGCAAGACAAGTATGTGTTAAGAACAATCACAATTGACCAAGGACTGCTCTGAAACTGTAAGTCTTGTCTTAATTTCTCAGGTGGAAAACCAGGATAACCTTGTATCAGTAGGCTACTGTGGTATAGTTTACAGTATTGATCAGTTATTGATACTATTTGCTAACAGAAGGGAATAAGAGAAAGTGGAAGATGTGTGTGTGTGTGTGTGTGTGTGTGTGTGTGTGTGTGTGGTGGTGGTGGTGGTGGTGGGGGGGCTGCTTACAGCCAAAGCACAGTGCTCTCCAGGGGAAAATGAAGATTGGCTCAAACAGTTAGACACATACTCAAAGTTAACTGTAGCTGTTTGCAGACAGTTCAGACCCGGACTGCACTTTTCTTATAGGAATGTTAAAGGTGGTACCGGAGTTGAATACTTAAGAGTGGTGTTAGGTTGGAGAGACACTGAGCCTTCATGGGGCCTGTAGCAGAGTGGATTGTAGTTTTTCATATCCACACTATTTTTCATATCCACACTATTCCTAGATCTGTCAAAGGCCTTTGACACCATCACACACACCCTACTTATATCCCAACTCTCCACCCTACACCTCTCTCTCACCACCAGTACCTGGTTTTCCAGCTACTTGTCCAACAGCCAACAAGGTGTCCAATGGAAAACTTCAACTTCCTCCTTCCTTCCCACATACACAGGTGTCCCACAAGATTCTGTTCTTGGCCCTCTTCTTTTCAACCTATTCATTAACAATGTTCACCAATCCATCCCAAACTCATCTATCATCTAATATGCAGATGACTCAACAATCATCTGCTCAGTCTTCTCCCCCTCTGAGCTCCTAGCAAAAACCCAACTAGCCTTCTCCAAAAGAGAAACATGCATGCAGTCTAACCATCTGGCACTAAATGCAAATAAAACCAAACTAATGTTTTTTTTCCCCTACCAAAAACCCATTGACAAATCCATATTCACCATACAGAGCCAAAACAACACCCTCCTTGAAATCGTTCCCAACACCAAGCTTCACAGCATCATTATTGATTAACTAAAATTTGACACCCACACCCACTCTGCAATCAAGAAAACTCACCAAAAGTTAGGTCTCCTCTACAGGCACAACTGCTTCCTATGCCCCTCTACCCGTCAAACTCTTGCAGCCACCTTCCTACTCCCATCCCTTATGTATGGTGCCCCTCTTTTCAACTTGAATCCTGCTACCACAAGATCTCCAAATTTGCAACCAATTAAAAAAAAACTCATCCCACCACTGCCACTCCCTCCTCACCCTCAAATGGCTTGAACTACCCAACTACCTCAGTTACCTACAACTCACCATTGCTCAGAAGTTCATCTTAAAACCTGCCAACTGCACAACTCTCGCTACTTCCTTAAAACCTTACATTCCCAACCACTCATTCAGATCCAAAAACCAAAATCTCCTTCAGGTCCACAAACATGCATGACCTCCTGGCCATCTACTGCTGTCCCACTCCTTAGCTAAACAGTGGAACTCTCTCCTCACACACCTACGCAACCTACCTTACCATACAAATTTCAAATCTCAGCTACTCTCATCTTTCTTCTAAATGGGAATGCCCTTGCCATGCTACAGCTTAAACCCTTTCCCCCATTCCACCTTGCACTGACTCATCCAACTATCTCTGCTATTACTTCATCCCACCCAAAACAATCCCTCCCCTACCAAAAACTAATTTTCTCAATAATATCTATTGTACCATACTCTCCAGTCTCAACTATACTACTACCCTCTCCAGGCATAATATTCTCCTGACCTACTAATGGCTATTAGCTATATATTTTGAAATGTTAAACCTACAATTGAGTTTATAACAAAAATATTCACTTTATGTAAATGTTGAAATTTCTATACTGAATCATGTCTTTTCATTTTTGCAACATTGTGACAAGCCCATTGCAAATATCATGTAGCTTATCTGTTAATGTTTAACTGTATGAACTATGCCCTTTTGCAACATGTGAAATGTAACTCGCAATTATTGTGGAGCTTTTATCCCAGGGCCTCCACTGAAAACGGGTTCTTCTTGGCCCAGTGGACTTCCCCATTCATCAAACTTACATACAATAAAACAAATAAAAATACTTTATTGTGTGTGCACACCCTTAAACTAATACTTTGCTGAAGCACCTTTTGATTTAATTACAGCATTCAGTCTTCTTGGGTACACACCTGTCATCAATTAAAGAAACTCTGATTAACCCCAACTAAGGTTCAGCTATCCTAGTAGGATTTTCCTGACATTTACTCAGTTGCTTGCTACAGCAAAAGCCATGGTTCGCAGACAGCTTACAAAGCATCAAAGGGATGTCATTGTTGAAAGGTATCAGTCAGGAGGAGGGTACAAAAAATTTCCACAGCATTGGATATACCATGGAACACAGTGAAGACAGTCATCAAATGTGGAGAAAATATGGGACAACAGTGACATTGCAAAGAACTGAATATCCCTCCACAATTGATGAAAAGACAAGACAAAAACTGGTCGGGGGGCTATCAAGAGACCTACAGCAACAATGAAGGAGCTGCCGGAATTTCTGGCAAGTACTTTTTGTGTACTGCATGTGACAACAATCTCCCATATTCTCCAT
This sequence comes from Protopterus annectens, assembly GCF_019279795.1. NCBI lineage: Eukaryota > Metazoa > Chordata > Ceratodontiformes > Protopteridae > Protopterus > Protopterus annectens. The sequence goes on along the minus strand of NC_056737.1, from coordinate 482,170,412 downwards.
ATGTCTGGACTATGGAGTAGGGTTACAAGATGGAAGCCTTTTCTTATACAGAAAAACATCCAGGCCTGGCTAAAATTTGCAAAACAATACATCAAGTCTCCCAAAAGCATGTGGGAAAATGTGTTTTGGTCTGGTGAGACCAAGGATGAACCTTTTGGGCACAATTCCAAAAGGTACATTTGGGGCAAAAAGCACTTTGCATCACCAGAAGAACACCATCCCCGTGGTGAAGCATGGTGATGGCAGTATCATGCTTTGGGGTTGCTATTCTTCAGCTGGAACTGGGGCTTTTGTCAAGGTGGAGGGAATTATGAACAGTTTCAAATACCAGTCACTGTTGGCTCAAAACCTTCAGGTGTCTGATAGAAAGCTGAAGATGAAGAGGAATTTCATCTTTCAACACGACAATGACCCCAAGCACAGATCCAAATCAACAAAAGAATGGCTTCACCAGAAGAAAATTAAAATTTTGGAATGGCCCAGCCAGAGCCCAGACACAAGTCCAATAGAAAATCTGTGGAGTGACCTGAAGAGGGCTGTGCACAAGAGATGCCCTTGCAATCTGACAGATTTGGAGCACTTTTGCAAGGAAGAGTGTGCAAATATTGTTAAGTCCAGATGTGCCATGCTGAGGAGATCTCAGAGGAGATGGCAAGAAATGTGGAAAATGCATACATACAGTTGCAAGTATAGAAAACTAACTCTTGGAACAACCTCATGCTGATCAGGATCGAACTAAGGAATGGTTATGGACAGGTGAATTTAAACTAAAAGAAGAAAGGTTAGTACTGGCGGCCCAAGATAGTGATTTAGACAAAAAAAAGTTCCGTACTCACCATAACGTTCCATGTTTGCTGTCCTTGACCTCGCCTTCCTTCTTGTTGGTTAAGTTTGGAAACTATCCTCAGCTCCGACTCAGCTGTATTCTAAAGCTCGAGAGCTTCCACTGGTTTGAGGCCAGACCCTATCCCATCATGCCTAGTGGAATTTACCCAGATCTCGTTTATGATGACCCATAATACTGGACTACAATATGCAGATATATAAACTATAGGTATATATAAATATATACATGTGTAGCTATACATATAAAAACCCATCAAGTCATTAGTAGAAGAAATCTTAGTCTACCCACCTCATAAGGCAGGAAGGGAATCAAGGCCTATATAGCCAAAAAGATGGATAATTCCTCTCTATCCTCCAGGAGGGGGAATCAGGGTGGGATGCAAGAAGGAAGGTAAGATCAAGGACAACAAACATGGAACGTTATGGTGAGTACATAACTTCTTTATGTTATGTTGTCCCTATCTCGCCTTTCTTCTTGTTGGTTGGGACCTCGTCCCCAGCACCTTCTTCTTGATTGGCTCAATGGAATAGGCTGTTCAGAACCGTGGAACCAAAGGATGCCCTGTTCAGGGAGGCCACATCTACTTTGTAAACAGTGATGAAGGTATGGGGATTAACCCATGTAGCTGCCGCACAAATTGAGTCTAAAGGCAGCTTGGCCTGAAAGGCAGTAGATGTAGACAAGGCCCTGGTTGAGTGTCCTCGAATCTTTCCTGGCAGATATTTTTTCTGTGAGTTATAGACATAAGTGATGGTGTCTGAAAGCCAATTCGATAAAGTTACTTTTGAGATTGAAGCTCCTTTTCTGTTCTCTGCAAAGGATACAAGCAATTGGTCAGATTTCCTAAATTCCTGTGTCCTGTGCAAGTAAAAGCGTAACTGCCTATGAACAGTCAGTTAGTGGAGTTTATACTCTGCCATGTTGCCATGATCCGGGAAGAATACAAGTAGTTCTATTGATTGGTTGAGACTGAACTCTGAGCAAACTTTTGATAGGAAGGAAGGGTTGGTTCTGAGAGAAACCCTATCTTTGTGGAAAATTAAATAAGGGGGATGAACTGATAGAGCTTGTAATTCTGATACCCTCCTAGCTGAGGTAATGGCGATCAATAAATTTGTTTTCCAAGTCAAAAGTTTAGAGAACAAGTATTAGCCACTTCGAACGGAGGAAGAATCAAGGAGGCTAGAACTAAATTTAGATCCCAATGAGGAACTGGTTCTCTTATTGGGGGTCTCAAAAGGATAGTACCCTTCAGAACAGCTTTGCATAGCCTGTGGGACATATCGTTGGAAACCATTTCTCCCACATGAAAGCTGGAAATAGCAGGCAGCTGAACTCGGATAGTTGCTGCTGCTGCTCCTTGGTTAAAAGTTTCAGCGAGAAATTTGAGGATCTTTGAAACAGGTACAGTAAAAGGTTCAACACTCTTTCTGGCTGCCCAGCAAGAGAACCATTTCCATTTGCTAGTATTCAGTTTTCCTCGTTGAGGATTTGAGAGAGGAAATTAGAGTATGTTGTACTGCAGAGGACATGCCAGGAAGCCTGGCTAAGACAGGAAGTGGAGGAACCAAGCTGTCAGCTTGAGGGTCTGTAAGAAAGGATAGAGTGTGCCTGACTGATGCTCCCAGCAGATCTGGAACTGGGTCCCGAATCCAAGGCTCCTCCTGAAGATGGGGCCATAGAAACTGGAACCAGATTTGATGAGGCCAGTAGGGGGCAATGAGTATTAGCTTGCAACCCAACAATTTTGGTTTCTGAAGAACCTTGGGTATCAAAGGGAACAGGGGAAAGGCATACAAAAGTCCCAGGGGCAAATAGTGAACAAGTGCATCCCTGGGTGATTGTCCCATTGGGGGGACTAGGGCAAAATAACTGCTGCATTTGGCATTGAGGGAGGTGGCAAAAAGGTCGCAGCAAGGTTGGCCCCACTTGGGAAAAATCTGGTTCGCAATATCCTGCTTCAGGGACCACTCATGAGGCATAAGGATAGCCTTGCTTAGCTTGTCCACTATCACGTTGGATTTCCCCAGAATGTGCGTTGCAATCAGAAAGTGTTGGGAAGACATTGCCCATTACCACACTTTTAGAGCCTCTCGACACAAGGGGTAGGCTCTGGTTCCGCCTTGCTTGTTGATGTACCATACCACTGACATGTTGTCCATCTGAATTGCAATCGTCCCCATGGGTAGAGAGCTGTGAAATGCTTGCAATGCCAGGAGCAACGCCCTCATCTCTAGGACATTTATGTGCAAGTGGTACTCATGCTGTTGCCACATCCCATGAACAGTCTGTCCCAGATAATGCCCCCCCCACCTATCTGGGTAGCATCCATGGTCACTGTGGCCACTGGTTGGGGAGGACGAACGGTCTGCCTTTCGACAGCTGCGTAGATTGAAGCCACCATCTTAGGTCCTTCTTACAGGTCTCCATGATGAGAATTTTGTGGGACATGGGTAGTTCTTGCATGGACCATTGAGCAAACAGGAGCCACTGTAATAACCTCATGTGGAAGCATGCCAAAAGAACTAGCATTATTGCTGCTGCCATTGAGCCCAGAACTTTTAGAACAAATCTTCCTAGAGTCTTTTTCCTCCCGATTAATACTGCAACCTGATGTCGAATGGTCGACACCCTCTCCTGAGGCAATTTTGCTATCATGTCTTTGGTATCTAAATCTGCCCCTACAAATGTAATATATTGACAGGGCAACAAGGCAGACATTTTGTAGTTTATAGTGATGCCTAGCTGGGAGCAGAGGCGGATTGTGGTGTCCCTTGTCTCGGTTAGTCGATGCTCGGTGGTGGCGGTAAGGAGCCAGTCGTCCAGATATGGAAACACCAGGAATCCTAGATGCCTCTGATGAGCCGTAACTACTGCCATGCATTTGGTGAGCACCCTGGCGGCTGTGGTGAGGACAAAGGGCAGAGCTCTGAACTGGTAGCGACTGGCTCCCAGCTAGAAGCATAGAAATCTCCTGGATTGCCTGTCCAACTTGATATGGTAGTACACATCCTGGACATCAATGGAGCACATCAAATTGTCCTTTCCCAGGAAGTATGGACTGCAGTGTCACCATCCAGAACTTTGTCTTCTTGACAAACTTGTTGAGTCTGCTGAGATCCAAAATGAGCCTCCAGGTCCCTGTTTTCTTTGGTACTAAAAAGAACCTTGAGTAAGTTCCGGACCTGAATGGTCTGCGGGGGACTTCTTGGATGACTCGTTTTTTTAGCAATCTTTGAACTTCTAGGGTTGCCTGTTCCCTTAGATTCGGTGGCACATCTGGGATGGGTTTTCATTTTCTGGGGAGAGAGAAAGGACTAATGTATCCCCTGGATATGACTGACTGTACCCATGTGTCTTTTGTGATACTGTGCCAGACTTCTGCGTACAGTGACAATCTGTCCCCAACTGCCTCCAGAGGTAGACAGGCGGGCCTCCTTTCAGGAGTGCTGGAAGGGCCTACTAGAGAATGTATCTCTGTCACCCTGACTCTACAGACCCCCCTCTGCCACGAGGGTGGCATCTCCCATTATTATCCCCCCCGCTGCCCTGGGAGGAAAAATCACTATGTGCGCCAGGCGAAGCTCCCTGGGATTTCCAGAACCACATTTTTCCGCCTTTTTGAACTTTGGGATAAGGTCTAGTAGAAGCGGAAAAACGTACTCCCATGGCAGAGAGAGTGTTGCCATCCTGTTTGCACCTGGTAAGAGTTTCTTTTACCTTAGGCCCGAACAATGACGAGCCATCAAAAGGGGCATTGGTAAAGGAGGACTTGAACGGCTCTACAAACTGACAAAGGCGCATCTAGGAATGTCTCTGTAAGGTGACTCCTGTGCCTGCTGCCCTGCTCGCTCCACATGCTGCATAGGAAATAAGCTGCATGGAGGAGTTAACTACCGAAGATAAGGTCGCAAGCTGAGATGCAGTTCTATCTGTAGCTCCTGCAGCTGTAGGATCCTGTAGGTTATCTCCTAGCTCTTTCAGGAGATACCTTTGGAGACGGGTGAAATGGGATAAATGATTCAGTGAACTAAGAGTAAAGGAGGCTGAAGAAAAGACATGCTTCCCATATCTGTCCATTGTATGGGACTCTTTGTTCGGCGGGATGGACAGAAGTAGAGGTTTCTGCTATTTCCTTCTTTCTAGCCACTGCCACCACCATAGCATCAACTGGCATGCCCTTGGTGAGGAAAGATTTGTCTGGTGCACTTATGAACTTATTGGGCCTCTGCGGAACTGGTTCCATCGATTCCGGGGAGCTCCACGCCTTTCAACTTACTACCCCTAGCAGTGGGTCAAAGGGCAGAGACACCCAAGAGGTAGAGGGCCGGGAACTGAATGAGTCCAGGTACATGGACTCGTCTTCAGAAGGGGAAAGGGACTTCCAGCCACCCCTCTGTTTGAAAATTTCCAGGATGTCTGAGAATGAGACATACTCAGAGCGGGACCGTGGAGACACTTCTGAGTCCTCCAAGTCTGTGTCCGACGTCAGAGACTCAGGAGAGTCCAAATGCTTCCTCTTACATGCCCTCTTCCAGGGAACCTCCTCAGAGGGGTGCTCTGGTGAGGTTTCAGAAGAGGGAGGGTTGCCCAATGGGGTATCCTGGGGCATTGGTTCCCTACGCTTAGAGTGGAGGGTGGTGAGAGGGAAGACACTGGCTCCATAGGGGTGAAGTAGCTGAAGCCAAGGGAGGTGCAGTCTGAGAGGACAGCACACTTCTCATCACCTCGAAGGCACCACAATCCCGGCCCGAGAGGGTCCACGGCTCCGAAGAGTCGGGAGACCTCTCCTGCACTGAGGGCGATGGCTCTAAGGCTGATGTGGGAGCTGAGCTCACCTGCGCCGAAGCTGCAAGAGGGAGAGTAGGGTCGGACAAGAGTACGATCTCACTCCCCCCCTCGGAGCTGACGAGGGAGTGTCGGGGCCCAGATCCCTCGATAGAAGGTGGTATCGAGGACATCGGAGCGGATGTCGGAACCGAGAGACAAGAAGTTTTCAGAACCAACGGTTCCACCACAATGACTTCCAAGCACTCCTTCTCCGAGCTCAAGTGAGTCAAAGGAGGAACAGACTAACTGGGGGGTTGAATAATCGGCTCCACATCCATACGGGCTGGGCTCGATAAGCTTTTTGGAGGAGCCAGTGTCTTGAGTAGCATCTTCACCACCCTCGCCACATCATTGTCTGAAAGGCTCCTGGCTGACCGAGAGGAGTGGGAGGACAATTAGTGACTGCCCACCACAGACTGGAGAAGCGGTGACGGTGGAGCGGACCACACTGGTTCCAAGGAAGGAGACCTTGTTCTTTTGTGACTCCTAGACAGTTCTAAGGACACTGACGGAACCACAGGACATAAAGTCTTGTTGGACCCGAGAGGTTTTGATCCGACGAACTGGAAGATTTGTCTTTCTGCTTTGACGGCTCTAAGGTCAGAATTGATGAAGATGTCGGTTTGGAGGATTTGTCTGTTTTTTTTTGCCTGATTCCATTCCACTGGTGTGTCAAAGGGCCCTTTTAATAAACCTCTCAATACGAGTTTGTTTTTGTGCTCCTGTAGGACTCTAGCGCTGAATGCATGACAAATGGAACATGAGTCCTGCAGGTGCACTGCTCCCAGGCAATAAACCCAGATAGCATGTCCGTCAGTCAGGGACATTTTTTGGGAGCAAGAGTCGAACTTTTTGAATCCAGAAGGCTTGGATTCTTTGGATGCTTCTTTAGACATTATTGATAAGCACAATCAGTGATAGGCACAACAAAACCACAGCTACAAGTATCAAAAAAGGAGGAACATACTACTCTACAATAAAAGTACAGTTGTGTACACATACCATAAATGTAGATGTTCGAGTGTATTCACTGTTGCAGTCATTACATTTGGGTAATCTGCTTGCAGGTTGCCTCAGTCGGCCTGATTAACAAAGTCTTGGGTCCTTCGTCGGTTGCTGTCCCTTCTTCCATGTCGTCAGGGGTATAAAACATGCAGCCGACGCCATTACATCAGTTTTTCTTGCCCCAGATGTCAGGTGCCCCCCTAATGGGGTGCAATTAAACATAAAAACACAAAGGTATACTTCCAACAAAAAAGCAAATACACCAAAAAGACTTAAGCATAGTAAAGGAAAATAGAGGTATAGCCAAAAGAAGTTAGGGGGCAGGAGGGAAGGTAACCAGGAATGCAACAGTGAATACATTCGAACATCTACATTCATGGTAAGTGTACACAACTGTACTATGTTCTTCATGTTTCACTGCTGCAGTCATTACATTTGGGTAGATTCCCAAAGCTATGGTTGGAAGGGGGAGTTTAGACAGCATTAGGGCCAGCTATAAGGCCCTGCAAGACCGCAGTGGCAAGGCCAGCTCTGGATTTAGAGAAAATTGGCAAATGATAATGCTTGGTGAAAGTATGTACAGAACTCCAGGTGGCAGCTTCTAGGATGTCCCTGGTAGGAACACCTCTGAGAAAGGCTGCAGAAGTAGATGCAGCTCTGGTGGAGTGAGGTCTGATCCCCTGGGGGATAGGTTTTCCATGGTGCTTATAGCAAAAATGAATGCAATGCTTATCCATTTAGAAATGGTTTGTTTTGAAATAGCCTTCCCCTCTGCCCCTACAGCAAATGTTACCAGCAGTTGTTCAGATTTTCTTTGAGGTTTAGTCCTGTCCAAGTAGAATCTAAGTTGTCTGTGCACATCCAAGGAATGCAGAATCTGTTCCCCTTTGTTCTGTGGATTGGGAAAGAAGGTTGGCAAATGAATGTACTGATTAAGAGCCACACTGGATACCACTTTGGGTATGAAGGACGGATTGGTCCTGAGTGACACCCTGTCCGCATGAAAGATGATGAAAGGCTCCACTGCCATAAGGGCCTGTAATGCACATATCCTTCTAGATGAAATGATTGCTAAAAGGAAAGCTGTTTTCCAAGAAAGACATTTTAAGTCTGCAGTAGCAGCTGGCTCGAAAGGAGGTAGAGTGAGATTTTCCAATACAAAGTTAAGGTCCCAGGCTGGGGTTGAAGCTCTCCTGGGTGGTCTAAAATTTTGGCCCCTCTAAGGTACTGCTTGAGCAGAGGATGAGAGAAGAGGGGAGGTTCTGTGTTATAATGAGCTGAAATGGCTGAGGCGTGGATTTTAATGGAGGAAAAAGACAGGCCCTTGTGAAGCATCTCAGTTAAGTATTGTAAAATCTGAGGTAAACTGGGCGCTGCTGTGCTCATCCTTTGAGATTGGTTCCAGGCACAGAATCTTTTCCATTTTTCAGTGTAAGATTTTCAGTACTAGGCCTCCTTGCCTCTAAGATGACATTCATTACAGGTTTGCTGAGGGATGGTAAGGGAGAGCTTAACTAATTAGCCAGGCTGCAAGGTTCAGTGTTGGAAGCTTAGGGTGCAGAATCTGGTTCTCCTGCTGAGACAGCAGGGAAGGAGACTGAGGCAAGTGCCATGGAGATAACCGTGACGCACTGCACAGGAGGGGGTACCAGTGTTGGCGCAGCCAGTCTGGAGCAATCAAAATCATCCTTGGTTTGTCCTGTTTGACTTTTAGTAGAATTTTGGAGAGCAGAGGCAGCGGGGGGGCATAGATAGGTTTTTCCAGCTGAAGGACAGAGCATCCACTTTCCAGGCTTGTTTGTGGGAAGTCCTTGTGCAAAATGTGTCCAATTGGTAGTTCTTGGGGGAGGCAAACAGGTCTATATCTGGGCTCCCCATTCACTTGTCAACATGTTGAAAATCCTTGGTTCCAGTTTCCACTTGTGTGGGTCCATGAGGTTTCTGCTTAGTCCATCTGCCAGTGTATTTAATTTTCCTGGCAGGAATTGAGCTTGTAGGTGCACTTGGTAGCTCAAGGCTGTGTTCCACAATGCCATGGCTAGTCTGCAGAGGGGGTAGGAATGTGTACCCCCCCTGCTTGTTTATGTACCACATAACCGTGGTGCTGTCCGTCTTTACCATTAGTTGCCCTGGAAGAATGAAGCCTCTGAAGGCTGTCAGAGCATTCTGTACAGCTAACATTTCTTTTTGATTGATATGTAGGTGCATTTGACCTGGGTTCCATTTGCCCTGAATGCACTTCCCTGCCAGGTGAGCCCCCATGCATACTCTGATGCATCTGTTATTAGGGTTTGGGCGGCAGGGGGTAGTGTGAATGGTAGTCCCTTGTTTTGGTGGCAGACCTCTGCCCACCAGAGGAACTCTAGGCATAGGCAAGGTATGATAGGAGTCATTGTTTCTAGGCTGTGAGAATGTTGACTCCATAGGCTTTTTAGATACCACTGTAGTTTCCTCATATGCAGTCTTGCATATGGAATTAGAAGAATGCAGGAGGCCATGAACCCCAAGACTTGCAGTATTTGTCTTGCAGATAAGCAGGGTTTTTGTGGCCACTTGTTTGAAATAGGTTATCAAATGAATTTGCTTTTCTGGCGTGAGGTAAGCCATCTGGGAAGTTGTATTCAAGCTTGCTCCCAGGAATGTAATTTGATGACAGGGTACCAGTTGTGATTTCTTTTAGTTGATGGTATAACCCAGACAAGTAAGAACCCTTTTTACAAATGGCAGATGATTCAAAAGTATGCCCTGGCTTTCTACCTGAATTAGACAATCGTCCAGGTATGGGAATATCTGAATACTTCTTTGCCTGCAAAATGCAATAACTGGAGCCAGGCACTTTGTGAATACCCTGGGCGCAGTAGACAAGCGAACGGGCAGTGTAGAGAACTGATAATGTGTGTAGCCTGCTTTGAAGCATAGGTATCTTCTGCAACATTCCCTGATTGGGATGTGCAAGTATGCTTCTTTTAAATCTAGTGTTGCCAACCAGGTGGGTTTGCTTAGCATAGGAAGTAATTGGTGAAGAGTCAGCATCTTGAATTTTGGAATCTCCAGAAAGGTGTTTAGAGTAGACAGGTCCAAGATTGGATGCCGTGATTTGTCTTTTCTAGGTACCAGGAAAAGTCTGGAGTAGAAACCTTGTCCCTTTTCCTCTTCTGGTAAAAGCTGAATAGCCCCCATGCTTAGGAGAGAAAGTACTTGTTTTTGAGCCTCTGCCCACTGATTTGGGGGCAGGTCTGGCCACCCATTTGGTATTGGCAACGTGTGGAAATGAAATCTGTATCCCTGGGACACTATATTTAAAACCCATTTGTCCTGGGTTATGAGTTCCCAGTTCTTTGCATGAAGAGCAACCCCCCCCCCCCCCAAAGGGGCGGTCAGAAGATAAGTGCTTGGAAACTTTAAAAGGAAGTCATTGACACTGTTTACCATAGGAGGGTGTCTTGTTATTCTCAGATTTGGAAGTGGAGGCCCCCCACTGCTTAGTTCTGAGAGTCCCCTGGGACTGAAACCTGGGATTTTTGCTGTGTCTGGGTTTGGCTTGAGAAGACCTGGAAGGGGCTTGGAAGGACCAATTCTTAGAGGGCCAGTGCCTACTAAATCTAGGAGGCTGCACTTGTAAAAAAATCTTTAACAGTTTGCATAGATTTAGCTTCATCTTCCATCTTTTTAAGAACTTCTTCAGCCTTGTTGCCAAACAGGCGGCCCTGATTTAAAGCAGCATCCAACAATTTAGCTTTAACATGATCAGGCAAAGATTGCTCCTTAAGCCAAGTATGCCTTCTAAAGAATCAAAACCACATTGCAAAGTATGCTCTCCAACTTGTTCCGCAGAATGCATTAAGTCCTGTAAATCTTTATTTTCCACAGAGTCAGGAATCAACATCATTTTCTATTTAAGTAGTCCAATGACATGTTGCTGATATTTTAACATATGAAATTGGCAGTTTAAAGCTCTGATTGCCAAGGTTGCTGAAGTATAAACCTTTTTACCCCATCTATCCAGTGCCCTGGAGTCTCTATCAGAAGGGGTAAAATTTTTAGCAGTAGAAGCCTTAATGCCCTTGGGCCCTGAGAAATAGTCTCTGGATCTGCAATAGGATTTTTGAAAAGGAACTTGTGGGACTCAGGAACCCTGTAGTATCTGTCAGGTTTACTAGAAGCAGGAGGCAGAGAATCAGGGGCCAAACTGGATTCCGAGAAAACATAATCAACAATGTCTAGTACAGAAGAAATAGTTAAAGGCCTATGCTGAAGTAGAAGAAGGAAATCCCTAAGCATCTTTTTTGAATCAGAAAATTCCTGGCTTTCCCAGTAAAAATGCTCCCTTAACATATGTAAGGTTTCCCCAAAAGAAAAATCCTCAGGAGGGGAAGCAGAGGGAATAGAATCCTTTGCATCAGAATCCTCATAAGGAGGTAAGGACAAATCCAGGTCATCAGAAGAGTCAGAAGAAACAGAATCCTGATCAAAAGATTCATAATCAAGCTCAGCCCTACGCCTCTTAGAGGTGGGGGGTTGACTACCCCTGATTAGAGTTAATAGATCTTCAGCCATTTTTATCATTTCCTTTTTAGACATAGGGGCCTGAGCATGTGGCCTGGGCATCGTTTTTTTAGACATGGATCGAGATTTAGGCCTTGGTAATGAAGACGGCGTTGATTTAATATGCAAATCTGTAGGCCTGAATACACCCTCAGAAGCCGGTGCCTGCACAGTGGCTCCAGACCAATCCAAGGTAGAGACATCCATAGGTTCCATAGTTGAAGTATCTTGCGGCATATCAAACTCTGAATGGGTCTCAGTAGAGGCCTGTGAATCAGAAGTAGCGGTTATCAGCGCCTCACTGAGTATCGGCGAACTGGCGACTGGCTTAGGAGAAGCATCGTTGGCCGTGTTAGAACTCGGCGGCCTGTCTCTGTCTTTATCTTTGCGTTTTTTCTGAATCCCGTTAGTCAGATGGCTAACCGACAACATTTCTGGATAATTAAATCGAGAATCGAAATATTTAGAGGCAAAAATATACAGACGATGGATACTGTCCTGATTAAATAAAGCACAAAACCGACAGCAAGGTACGTCGTGGTGAGGGCCTAGGCAAGGAATACAGTATGAATGAAAATCTTTATGAGGTATTTGCTTTCCACAAGTAATGAAATTATTAACTTTTACTGACATCGGTAAGGAGCAAGAAAAGGTTTCCCCAACGGGGTACTTAGCTTTATGTTGAAGACTTCGGTTCTGAAACTCAAAAGTGAAAATTTCAGGAGTCGGCCGACTGGCACTTGCGAACTGCTTCTGCTTTGGGCACCGCACGGCAAGAAAGACTGATGTAATGGCGTTGGCTGCATGTTTTATACCCCTGACGACCTGACGTCATGGAAGAAGGGACAGCAACTGACTCAGGACCCAAGACTTTGTTAATCAGGCCGACTGAGGGCAACCTGCAAGCAGATTACCCAAATGTAATGACTGAAACAGTGAAACACGAAGAACATCAACAACAGCAGCACTATATCTAATTTTTTTTTTTTTTTTTTTTTTTTTAAATAGAAGGTAATGGAAGGAGGAGAGCCTCTAAGTTAAATGACAACTCCCCCAACCGAGGAGAGCCTCTAAGTTAAATGGCTAACTCCTTAAACTGAAAGGGGAGAAGGAGGAAATAAGGGGAAACCCTCTAAATGAAACGGGCCGAAAGCAAAGGGTGAATCCTCCAACTAAAAATGGATTTGTAAGGATGGGTAATAGGCCTGAAGGAAAAAAACAACGGCCTGAAAAACAACACCATGGAGATAGGTGAGGTCCTAAGAACAAACACTAATCTACAGTAAAGTCTTCCTTAAAGATTTTATGATATTAGAGCAAAGAATATAATAAAAAAAAAAATCGAAAACTTAGCCTGAGCTAGTCTCAAGCAATCCCCAAGCTTCAAGCGGCAAATGAGATCTGGGTAACTTCTGCTAGGCAGGATGGGATAGGGTCTAGCCTCCACCCAGTGGAAGCTCTCGAGCTTTAGAATACAGCCAAGTCGAAGCCGAGGATCGGCTCCGAACCCAATCAACAAGAAGGAAGACGACATAGGGACAACATAACATTGTAGGTTTTGTAAAACAAAACAGGAAACAGCCACATACCTTGTTACTGGTTGTGATATACTAATGGCAGAAGGGCTGTATACTGAAAGGCATAATAATGTGGCAAAACTATTGCATTGGGGTTTGTGCAAACATTATAATACTGAAGTAGCTGAAAAACACTCTAAATATTAGTGACAAAGCATTATGGAAAATTATGAAGTTTATATTGCATGGGATCACCCATTACCAATCATTCAAAAACAGATGCAAAAAAAAAAAAAACAGATACAGAGGTCCATGAAAAGACGACAAAAGTAGCATTGATCATTGAAATAGCTACACCCAGTGATTACAGTGTCTTATGTACTGAGAGAGACAAAGTCATAAAATACCAGGATTTGCAGGGAGAAATGAGGGCAATGTGAAAGAAGGATACCCAGACAGTTCCAAAAGTAGTAGTAGTAACAGGTCTTAAAAAATAATTTACAATCATACTTAGATATGTTACCATTATATGCAACTCTGTACGAATTGCAGGAGGAGTCATTTCTAGGGTACATTGTGGGTGCTGCGAAGAGCACTTCTGGCTAACATCAAAGACTGAAACAATACTGATCTCATGGACTTTTTTTTTTTTTAATTAAACATCTTTACTGAATTATCACTTGTGACATAGGCAAATTTAAATTTATATAAAAGTAATCAAACTGTATTAACGAGCTCAAGTTTACAAATATTATACTTAACAGCTATTGCTATATATTATATAACCAAAACAACATTACATAAATTATTCAATTCCTGCCCTTTTTTTTTAAAACAAGAAACATCTTTATTAAACCACCACTTATGGCATAGGCAATCATACATTTATATAAATGAAAACAAATCACACTGACACAATCCTAGTTACATGCATTTTACATCACAAACTATACTGATACACTCCCAGCTGTAAACATTACACATCACTTATAGTCTACCCAATCCTTTTCAAATATTATATACCTCATTTAAGTCCTGCCTTCTTTTAAACCTCATTCCTCCCCTGTAGGTATTGTTCCCACAATTTTCATTTTTTTCCTATGTAGTTTGCTCCTACCCTTTTCTAAAGTTCTGAATTCCAGCCGTTTTATCTCTGTTACTATATTCACTACTCCTAGTATAGTTGGTTTAGACTGATTTCCATTTTCTAATAATTGCTTTTTTGACAGCCAGCATAATTAGACATAGTAAAGCCTTACCATGTCTAGGCAATTCCGATTCTGTATCACAGCTCAGAAAAATCATCTCCTTCGTGACACCAATATGCCTATCCAGCATCTCAGACAGTGCATCCTGCAGGGAATCCTTAAAGTCCTCTAACTCACTGCACTCCCAGAAAATATGTTTCAAATTACCTCTTTCTTCTTCATCACCTCCAACATTTGCTGTCTACCTGAGGAAAAAATTCTTTGGAGTCTACTTGAGGTATAAAAATATCTATGTAAACAGTTGCATGCAAAAATCCCAAATCTTCTAGATTTTGTTGCATTTTTGGGAGACATGCATATATGCTCCCATTGTTTCTTTGTGAATTGCTTATCCAATCTCTCTTCCCAATCCTTTCTAACCTCCTATGATTGATTCTTATAGTTATCATGCACTATGTTATATGCTGCACTAATTACTCCTTTTTTAATGGCAGCTTCTGTTCTGGATTCTTCTACAGACTCTACCAGTGCCAGTCTTTCATTTAGGATCCTCCTTTTCTTTCTCTTTGACTACACTCTGACATCAATCCTTGACAGAGAAGGGAATCTCTAACCTGCAGTCCAAATAAATTTTTGGCATCTTCCCATTATATCATCTTTCCCTCTCTAGTTATTTGCTCTCAATACCTTGGTTCCTTTGCCAGTGATCTCCAATCAATTCCAGCCTCCTACTGTCTATATCCATAACTGCAGTCATCCCTACTAGCAGAATCTCCTTTCTCCATTCCTGTGTTGGCTTAGTTCTTAGGATACTTTCTGCCATTTTATAGATACAATATTCTGTATGATTATTGTTTTTATCCTTAAAGGCTTGCATCCGAAATCCCAGACTCTTTTTATTTATTTATTTATCATTTGTTTTACCAGGATAGATCTGACTGGACAGCAGGTGTCCATTTGCAGTGGAGTCCTGGGGAGAAAAGCTCCAGGAATTTAATAAGACAATACCACAAAACAGTACTACAAGTAATAATGCATTAACAAGGGAGAAACCTGAAATAAATAAACAACATATTACAGTCAGCTTTGTTTCTTGATCTTCCCCTGTTTCATTATTATCCCTTCCCACTTTGAATTATAGTTTTCTGCTTGTGGCCATGTACAGCAGCCTTAACTGTGTATCTCTAAAAATAACCCTTTCAAATTGGGTAATCCCAATTTGCCGTGTTCTACTGGAAGAATCAGCTTATCCCACTTGACTCTTGCTGTCTTCCCCTCCCAGATAAAAATCCTTCAGCTCTTTATTAATTGCTATCCACAACTTCTCCTCTGGATGATAAAAATATGCCTGGTCTGTGTATAAGATTAATGGGACTAAACATATTTTAACTGCTTGTTTCTTGCAATCCATAAAACACAGCTTCCAATTTATCAGGTTTTTGCATTATATTTTGTTTAGTCTCTTCCCATATACCCTTAGCTACCACACCAGACTCCTTTTTAATCCATACTCCTAAGTATTTCATTTTATCATGTCCCCATAAATATAGATATTGTGTGGGTACATAATATACAGTTTGTTTTAGCCTCATTAATTTTGTATCCTGAAAATATATGAAACTTAGCAAATCTGCAATTATTTTTTTTATCCTCTTCTATCACTACTGGAGCTCCTCTTGAAATTAATATAAATAATCCTCTTTTCTTTTGTCCCAGATATTCCAGTGAATAACTATCCTGACAACCTTTCTTTATCAAATTTACATGTTCAGTTTTTTCCAAGTGTGTTTCCTGTAACATAGCTATTTGCACTCTACAATTTTAATATAGTTCACTATTCTTTCTTTTTTGTATGTATCTGTGTGACCACTGACATTTAAAGACATTACAAAAAGCATCATTGCATTAAAAAGTTATTATTTCCACCTTTTATGTTAAATGTCTAGTTCCAGCTTTTGTGTTACATACATACACTGTTTGGCAGGTTGAACTTTTATTTAGTTGTTTCTTGCCAAATTCATTTGAGTCTATGTCATGTCTTACAAAATGTTTTGTTTTATTGAAAGCCCTCAAAGAAAAAAAAAAAACAATACTTCTTAAAATCTATTTATTTAATACAAACACATAGAACTATGTACATCTTCAAATACTGAAGTTTTAATAACACACCAAAATACACAAAAATGCAAAAAAAAAAAAAGAAACATAAAGGAACTGATAAAAGCACCAATATCCACAACACCAACGAATATGATAACCAGTGACTTTATTTGTTCTGGTACCTCTGCATTTCACCTTCAATGGAATGTTTAAACACCACAAAATCACCTTATTTATACAAGTGCTACTTAAAACAAATTAATCAATCAATTAACCTTAATTAACATATATGTTTAAAGAAACTTGCATTCCAAGTATATTCAAACCACACATTTAATTATGATTATTTTCATTAAAATTAATCATGAATCATTCATAAATATTTTCTACAGACAAAACAAACATAAGATTCATAACAAAAATATTATCCAAAGCTATCTCCCCTTATATATAAATACATAATACATTACATGAAGTTTTACCCTAACAGGAGCAAATGTCCCAAACTGACAGTCACTCTCAAAGATTTGAGTTAACCTAAAAGAAATGTTATCCATGCTAAGACAGATGGTGCAGCCTGTGCTTCTACTAAGTGCTAACTGCTTTTGTCTTATCTTTATAGGCTCTCCCAGCTGGGAAAACCCCTGATTGCATTCAGAGAACATTATCCCCCAGTTAGATTCTCTTTTCATTTTTTTCTCAAGCCAATCACTCTCTACCAGACTGAAACCAATTTCTCTTTATCAGATTATCCCTTCTCATAGTCATTTTTATCCCTGTTGAGCTTTTTTTTACCTCATGTGCTGTTATAGAGGTAGATAACTGCTCAATACTGCAAAATGTATTACAGGACATTAAAAGTGTACTTGATTTGGTCAGAATAATGAAACCTGACAAGGGAGGAGGTGTAGTCCTTATGAATCAGGTTGATTACACTAACAAGATGTTACACATTTTGAATGGGAAAGCATATGCAAAATCCTCCTTGAATGAATTACATACAGCATACAATAGAATTAAGAATGAGTTACATGATTTATTTATAGAGGGGTCCATCACCACTGAAGAGTTAAACTATCTCACATTATCACATCTCAGGATGTCAGTGATGTTCGGGTTACCTAAACTGCATAAAAACCTCGAACAGCCACCCATGAGACCCACTGTGGATGCAAAAGGTTCCATTACCCACCCACTCGCAAAACTCCTAGACATTAGACTTAAAGAACTGGTATTCTCTTAAACCCACATATGCAAGGACTCATGGAGTTTTTTTTTTACATCTCATTAACAACACTCCATTTAAAACTGGGTATGTCCTTTTGACTACTGACATCAAAGTTTATATTTTGTCATTCCCCATAACACAGGCTTGGAATGGTTTTCAGAATACTTATAAGAAAAAGGAGTTGAACACAACAATGCCCAATTATATACACACTTAACTGAACTTGTTTTGAAAAACAACTCCATGTACTTTAACCATGAAATATATCTGCAACAGGAGGGGGTGGCAATGGATTCTTCTGTGGGTGCCTGTATGCAAATACTGTTGTCACCCAATGGGAAAATTTTTTTGTTCAACAGTTCGATGTTCAATTATGTAAAATGTTACACCCGGTTCCTGGATGGCATTTTTATTTTGTGGGATGGACCCCCAGAACACATCAATGAATTAATTTCTTATATGGATTCTACTACTACATTTTTGAAATTCACACATTATTATAGTATGGACCTGTCGCCCTTTCTAGACGTTCTTCTCACTAAAGATTACAAAAACAATAAGTTTGTTTCAAAAATATATAAAAAGGAAACCTACTCCACCTCCCTACTCCATTACTCAAGTACACATCCAATGAAACAGAAAAATGCCATTGTAAAGGGGCAATTTGTTAGGGCAGCCCGAATGGTTTTAGTTGTGGATGATTTTCTCAGTGAATGTGACAACTCGAAATCCATGTTTTCAAAGAGAGGCTATCAGTACAAATTT
This sequence comes from Protopterus annectens, assembly GCF_019279795.1. Classification (NCBI taxonomy): domain Eukaryota; kingdom Metazoa; phylum Chordata; order Ceratodontiformes; family Protopteridae; genus Protopterus; species Protopterus annectens. The sequence goes on along the minus strand of NC_056737.1, from coordinate 482,152,367 downwards.
ATTACTGATATTATGTTGGAAGTAGTAAATAAAAGGGAGAGAAATCATTTTAGTCCTTTATTATCAGATATTGACACCAGCATCACCAGTATCAACAACTCCACTCAAAGCTTAAATGTGGAGAACCAAGAAATAAAAAGGGACTATAAAACGTCTTTCATTACCACATACACTAATGACAGTTATATGTTAAGAAAAATCTTAGGAAAGAATTGGTCCATACTAAATCATGAAAATGCCATTACACCATTTATTGATTCACATCCTGCCATAGTATTTAAAAAGGGCAGAAACTTAAATATATTTGAGATGAAACCAAAGGAAATGAATAATGTTGGGCACATAAAAAAGTGTGCCATGTGCAACTTGCAAACACATTAAGGAAGGTAGCATTTTTCTGATAAACAACATTGAAGTAAAACTTCATCAAAAATACAACTGTGGATCTGAAAGGATTATTTATTGCACTCTATGTAATTGTTGTAGCTGTTTTTATATTGGAAAAACAGACCGTAAATTAAAAAAAAAACTTATCTATGAGCATTTGTATGACATAAAATCAAAAGAAGATACAAATGCACTTAGCAAGCACATAATGGAAAATACTGGTCATTCTTTTCAATTTGCTATCATTGATAATATTAAAACAGAACCTCGAGGTGGAGCCTGGTCTCTTTTACTAGAAAAGAGGGAGCTTTACTGACAACTGCGTCTTAATGCATCTAGTTGGTCAGGCTTAAATTAACACATTTTTATCAGCTCTCTTTTAAAATTAAAAGCCCTAGAAAGATAACACTGTTTTAAATAATTATTTACTCATTATTTATGTATTCTTAAACACCATTTTATCTATGTTTTTATACTACAATGAGAGTTTTTTTACCATCTATTCATTCCATCGTATACAGATTTTACATGTTACATATATAATACAATGTTTTACATGTCTTTTCCTTTAAGGGGGTGTTGCCAGTTTAAATAATGTATTAATTGTTTAAATATTTTTTTACCCAGTTTTTCTGTACTATATAAATAGATTGTGTGATTAAATTTATTATCTGATGAAGTTCTGAAGTGGTCAGGGCAAAAGCGCTTATCATTTGTTTTATTCTCTTCAATAAACTCCAGTATGGTTTTATTGAATTTGGCCTGCATAGGTGCATTTATTTACTGTGGAGTGGTTCATCCTTCTGTTCCTGCTTGGCATTTTTGTGTTTTGCAAACAATTGCATCTTTACTATTAAAGGCCCATGTTACTTTATTATAGCCAGGTTTGGAGCATGCACATGATGTGCCCTTTCAACTAACAACTACTGTGGATTACCAGTCCAGTTATTTGTGCTTTCATAATATTAAAGCAGTCTGTTCCTTCCAGCTTCTCTGGTATAGCTGAAAATATTAGGTTTTCCCTACATGCTCTGTCCTCATTCTATTTTTTTTGAAACATCTCTTCCTGAGCAGTCTCATGTTCTACCAGCCTTTTCTTCATTTCAACCTTTGATTTTTGCAGCTGTATCACCTCATCTGAATATCCATTTAAAGCTTCTTCCATTTTTTCCAGCCTTTTGTGTGTATTGATATACTCTATCAATGTTTCATTTATTTTAACCAGGTCAGTGTGCAGTTGTGTTGCATCTTCCTGTAGGTTACTGGAAGTCATGAATGGAGGTTGCACTGTTTTTTTTTCTAAACAGCTGCAGAACGTTTCCCAGTCAGTGTTTCTTTCTCATTTTTTGTAGCCGATTTTTTCAGGTGCTCTACATTTCTTTTTTCCTGGGATCTAGGCAGTGTACTTACTAGCCAGCTGCTGAAATTTATGCATAAACACAAAAGTCTACTGGCCTTCTCTGTTGAGTTTGTGTTTTCACACTGGAAGAGCTAGAGATCATCTTTTAGTGAATGTGCAGCCCTCTTGGAAGTTCTAAATTCTTGGCAGTTTAATAATACTTTGACTTATGAATGGGGTCCATTCCCATCATGGCATTAATTTCTCCCAAGTCTTTTGGGTTTATAAAGAGAGTGAATAATGTATCTAATTTATTTCTGTTATATGACATAAATTTCTCTTAATACTCCTGATTACTGTGGTCATCTGTTTTACCCATCTTCTAACATTGTTTGGTATTTTTTACTTTCTGTAAACTCTTTCGTGTATATATATATATATATATATATGTATATATATATACACACACACACACACACACACACACACACACACACACATATACATATCCATTCCTATTAAATCAAACAGACTTTAGATCATTTTCTTCTGGAATATGAGCATATTCTTTCCTTTGTTTCCTGTCAGTATTTTGCAGGAAGTTCCAGAACATCTTCCTGTGATACACCCTAATGAGATGCATCACGTTGGGGACCCACTGGCTCACCATACAGCAACATTACCTGTGTCAGAGTTGCCACTGTTCTTGCTTCTTCCCTTACTGTGCAGCTTCAACAGGACTTTCTTATTGGTCTCTTATAAAATTCTCCATAACATCACAGTGTGTCAAATCTTCAATTGATTCCTGCTCTACCTGCTGCTCCTTAACATTGGGACTCATTGTTGCATCATGTTGCAACACTACCTGTGCTGGAGTCTTCTCACTAAACCTTTCACTTTGCAGATTGTCCAGCACTTCAATTCATTTATGTTTAACTTCTACTTTACTAATCCTCTTTTCTATAGTCTCCCTTTGTGATTTTTTTTGTACTGTGAAATTTTCCATGCCTGAGTGCCTGTCTCTGCATTTCTCTCCAAATGTTATTGGAGCTGCATTTTTTGTATTGATTAGTTTGGCTTTCTCTTTTGCAAATGTACAGCACCATATCAGATCTCCTTTTATTTTCCATGTCCAAGTATCATTTTTATTCCTTCCAAAAAACTATTTTTTTCTATACACTTTCTCACTTCCACTGTCACTTCTTTTCCTAGGCAGCTCAATGTTTCTTTGTCTATATGTTTTCTAGAATACTTCTAGAGTCTAGCCCTTTCCTGAAAGCCACCAAAGAAGCCAAAGCCCTTATGGAATGGGCTCTAACCTTGCCTGGAAGTGACTTATTACAGTGAGTACATCTCACATAGGATTCCGCTGCTCTGGAACAGACTCACCATCCACTTAAAGTTAATCCATGTCCATATTCAAACACAACTTGGGTATATGGATGTGAAACAGAAAATTTACCCAAGGACTACCCCATGTACTACTAATGGACACAGGCAACTCCTAAATGTTTTATATCATGTATGGGTGCCCTCAAATTATCCATGGTATAAACCCAGTTATTCTCATTAGGGGTAATATATAATTATCAACCATAGGATGGGCAAGGTGAATCTCGATTCAAAAAGGATAGGTTAATTAGAGCACAAAACAGGAAATCAGCTAGGATTAAACTGGCCCGCAAGGTTAGCTAGCATTTACCTATGAACATATGAAAAGCAGTAGCATGAGACAAAGACCTGGAAATGTAGGAGACAAACAGCTAATGAGCTTTCTTGAAGGCTCGGGTTTTGTGAGGGTAGTATTTGGGTTGCCTATAGACTTGAACAGTGTGAAGTATCTTTTTTTCCACTTATTCTTGGGTTCAGGAAATAAGACTAGAGATAAAGAGTCTGACTTAAAGAAATGCCATGACCAATTTAGGCATAAAAGAAGTATTAGTTTTCAAAGAAACAGTGTCTTTGTGAAAAATCTGGTAGGGTTAACTTACCATAAATACTTGTAACTCAGATATAGTCTGATTTAAAGAAACGCCATGACCAATTTGGGCCTAAAAGAATATTAGTTCTCAAAGAAACACTGTCTTTGTGAAAAATGGGGTAGGGTTAACTTACCATAAATACTTGTAACTCAGATACTCTGCTAGAAGATGTCAGAGCAATGAGTATAACAGGATTCCATGTAAAGAACCTCAGTGCAGCTCGATGAGCTGCTTCAAATAGAGACAGACTACGCTTTTGAAGTACAAAGTTGAAATTCTGTGGAGGAGCCTCCTGATGTGTAAGTGGGCAACTATGCAACACCGCTTTCAAAAGCTGTTTGACTTGAGCATGCTTAAAAAGGAAGCTCAAAGAGCAGACAATCAAAAACTGGAAACAAATGCACCTTTATAGAGAAATACAGGCTAGAAGAAAGCACCTCACACAAATAATCAAGGATCAGAGGCAGACAGCCCTGAAAAGGGTCCTGAATTTTGTACTGGCACCAATTAGAATTTTTTTCACTTGCACATATATGATTTTGTACTAGCATTTTTTGCCTGTTTTAGTAGCTGTTGCACATCCTCAGAAAACAAATGCCTCTAAGGTATTAAAATGCTATGATCCAGACATTTAATTGAAGATTTTTAAGATCCAGCTGTATCAACCAACTCTTAACTTGCTTGAGCAATTCCAGTCTGTGGAGAAGATTGTGGTAATTACCCTTAGCCAGATTAAAAAGAAAGGAGATCCCCTGTTACCTTGGCAAAAGAGTAGTCACCAACACAATTTTTGGAGATGTCTTCTGGATCTTCAGAAGAAAGCAGCACATCAGTGGAAAATGTGGAAAAGGAAACATGATCATTGCCATCCACTGGAATGAGAAGGCATCTGTCTTCTAAGCCTGTTTACAAGGAGTCTTGGAGCACGTTTTCTCTAGCTGTCTGTACCAAAAGGAGCCATAAAGATATACTTTTGATATTCCCAAAGGTTGGATCAATTCTTGGAAGACCCTACGATTAAGTTTACATTCATGAGAATCTGTCCTGGTCCTGTTGAGCTTATTTGCAATCAGGGTTTGCTCTGTGGAACATATAAAGCCTGCAGGGTCAAACTGAGCTGAGTTGCTATCTCCCAGGCTTTTATAACCAGTCTGCAAAAATAATGGAATGGTACCCCCCCCCTTGTTTATGTACCACATGTGAACACAGAAAGAGATCTAGGGTACCAAAGATGACTTTAAAGCTTTCAAAGTACTGATAACTGTCAATATCTCTCTGGCATTTATGTGCTTCTGTCTGAAGGGTTCCACGAATCATCGATTTTTATCCCTTTGGGAACCACAACCCATGCCAAGCCTCATGCATCTGTAGATACAGACTGTATGGGGGTCAGGAGAGAGAGAGACAAAGGAGGAGACTTGCTTTGGTCTACCTCTCAAAGAGTCGCTTTTTTTCCCCCCAAATTCAAGAACTGGGATCTAACAAAGGGTGTTAATGCTGAATCTCGATTGATCTGAGGTTAAGGTACCATGGTATTCTCCTCATGTGCAGTCTGGCTGAGGAAGCATGAGAATCATAGATGCCATGAGGCCAAAATTCAGAGAAATTCCCTTGGAGATGCATGGCTTTGATTGGAGAAACTCAGTTAGAACTGCTAGAACATCTCTACTCTACCTGCAGGAAGAAAGGCTCTTCTCAGGGAAGAATCCAATGGAATACAATTATGTGGGAAGACCCTGAGGGTTGATTTGAATAAACCCAGACAGAGTAGAAAATTCTGGAGAGTTTAAGACTCTTGATAACTGGAAAAAAAGTATGCAAAGATAAGACAATCAACCATATATGAGGAGATGTGAATGCCTTCTACAGTGCAATAAACAATGACTAGATCAAAATACTGTGTGAATACCCTTGGTGATGTTAAAATTCCAAAGGATAAGATGAAGAACTGATACTGCAAGGCAATCACAATAAATCTTAAAAAAAACACCTAAAATACTTGCAAGTGGGAAGGTGATGACAGGAGTTTTTTAAATCTTTATCATGAAGGTTAAGGGAGATCAGAGGAAGAAGGGACTGAAGGAATAGCATTTTGAACTCGAGAATCCATAAAAAAAATATTTAGTGGGAGGTTGGCATAATGGTTAAAGTGTTTCCTTACAGACACAAGGTACAGGGTTTGATTCTAACATGGGGTAATTGACCAGGCTTAAAATGGCCCACAGGGCAGTTAGCCTAGTACTAATCTATGACTCCAGGACTATGACTCTAAATGTTCAGGACAGACCTCCAGGAGCTTTCCCTTTTTGATAGCAGAAAAATCCAGAATAAAAAAAAAAACACTGCCCAAGTGGCAAAGAGGTATGTGTTCTGTATGTCCCCGGTCCATCACCTGGCAATGAATGAGAAGAGAGAGAGAAACTTGTTCACTGGACAAGTAAGAATCCCCTGGTAATGGGGAAGGGATACTACTCATTGTCAAGTGTAATCCTGCTAAATTACCTTCAGAACCCTTCTGTCTGTAACAATCAGGTGCCACACAGGTAGATAAAGTCTCAAGAGAGATGGACAGATTGTGGGGGGGGGCTGAACAGCTAGACAGTTATGCTGACTGAGATAACTGCCCTTGATTTTTGAGGCTTTTTACAGCCTCCTTGCCACTGCTGTTTTAAAATTCTGTCTGCTGGTACCTTGCTGATAAAATCGCCTATTAAAAAGGGGGAGCTGTGGTGGAAGAGAAATGTTTACTTTCTTTGAAAAAGAAAGGTTGAAAAATCTTAGTCACTGCTTGTATTAAAAAAGTGTAATGAATGGGGAAAGTTAAGACCTCATCTGCAGCAGGGTCAATTAGTAACTCTTTATCTAAAGCAAAATTTAAAATATCAATTTTAACAACTTCAGGAAGATTTTGAGAATGAAGCCACACTAATCTTCTCCATACTGAGAAAGAACCAGCAGTTCTCCAGGAGAACTCAGTAACATCTTAAGTGCACATTAAAATGTGCTTAGCCACTTGAGAATTGACAACCTAAATCTAAACCTCAGTTTTGGGGAACAGGCGTGTCACACAGAGGATAATGTTGCTCTGGAACAGACTTCCCATTTGCATAAAGCAAAGTTAATCCCTGTCCATATTCAGGCACAACTGGAACCTATGGATGGGAAACAGAAAATTTACCCTAGGACTGCCCTCTGTACTCTACTATGAATGGACACAGGCAGCTCCTAAATGTTTTAAACCATCTCATGCATGGGTTCCCTCAGATCATCTATACTATGATCCCAGATATTTTCATTAAGAGTAATATATAATTATCAACCATGGGACAGATAAGCAAGTCTAACCAAATGGGATAGGTTAATTTAAGCACAAAAAGGGAAACCGGATAGGCTAAAAATAGCCTGCAAGTGCAGGTTTTCTAGAGCATACTTATAACCTATGACAAACAGATGTAATAGAGGCATGCAAAGATTATTTTTACCTCAGAAGATGGAAGATTAACTGTATTGTCTTCTGCATGTTCTCAACAAATAACAGTAAACACTTTAGCATATGAGATTGACAGTTTAAAATCCTGAAAGTCAAAGTGCCAGAGAATACATTTTCTTCCCCAACTTATCTATTGTGGTCCCATCCTTATCTGCAAGAATGGGGTTAGCAGCAATAAACTGTTTTGTCAAAGCAAATTTGGATAACAAATTAATAGCTGGGGTCAGCTTTATGATTAAAACACATGCTTATGGGACTGAGGAACTCTACATAACTTGTTGGCCTTCCACATGAGAAGGATGTTGTCTATCAGTCAAGCTAAACGCTTAGAGAAAAAAAAAACTCTCTCTAAAGCAGGCAACACAGCAGCAATAGCTGGAGAATTTGGCAATTCTAGCAGTAACAAATCATGATATAGTTTTTGTGCTATAGGAATTTCATACTGCTTCCAATGAAAAGCCTTTTCTCTTACATAAAGTTTCAGAAAAGGGTAAATCTTCAGGAGGGAAATCTGGAACCATACATCCCTCGCAATTAGTATGCAAAGGCTGTGAATACATTTTGAAATGTTTTCTCTTCTAACTACAAATCCATGTCAGAAACAGAGGGAACTATTTTCTTCTTCTTGCACAAGGAAACAGAAGGCAAGGAAAAAAAAAACACCAATATGCTCCTTAGCAAATCCCAGTAAATTTTCTCTATCCATAGAAATAGTAACAGGAGACTGGAAAGCTTTCAAGCAATGTTCACCTCTCCTGAGCTACTTTGTGGAGAATGACAGACTCTCTGCAGGCATACTGGTCCCAGCAACATGTCCACTTTCACAGCTACGTGAAGAACCTTTACCAGTCTCTTCCCCTGAGACCAACAAGAGTAGTCCTTCCTCATCTGTCAAAGACACCCACACAGATGCAGATGATGTGGCTATCCTGGTCTTTGCTGGCTGCACATGCTGCACTAGGAGGACTAAGGGAAAAAGATGAGTGGTATAGGTAACAAAAAGCAGTCACAACACAGTCACCCTCCTGTGGCTGAGGTGCAACAGAAGCCTAACACCCAAAGAATCCCTGACAACTTTTTTCTTTTTTCCCGGAAAGGGAAAAGTTAAACCACAGAAACCAAGAACTGTTATACTGATAAGCCCCAAAAGACACCCTGAAATCAACTGGCAGAGCCTAGATCATTTGGTACAGTGTACAGATGAAAACAAGTAGACCTGAAATAAACCACTGACAGTCCCTGAAATGTACAGTATATTTGCCCCAATACACAAAACATGAATAAAAATCCTGTCAAAATGTATGATCTTCCCTGCACAATGTACACATAAACATGTACCCATACACTCTCCTGCAGATTTAATGACAGTCCAAAAAAAAATATGTCTCCAAGAAAACCATACATTTCATTCAGAAAAAGCACAAATTTTCTTAAGAATAATAAAATTAGCAGATGGTTTTCCCCAAAAGAGCACTTATCTGCCAAGCCTTGAAGAACTGTTGCCTGACAATTCCACTGGGCCCACTGACGCAGCACTTTTTGGCAGCAAAAACGCTTGGAAAACTTTTGTGCTCCAACTGCCTTTATATCGAGCTCTGCTCAAGCTCATGACAATTGGAGCATGTGGAAGGCACCCTTTACTTATTTATTTTTGAACAAGAAACATCTTTATTAAATTATCACTTATGACATAGGCAATCATACATTTATATAAATGAAAACAAACCATATAGACACAGACTTAGTTGCAAGTATTTTACTTCACAGATTGCACTGACAATTTTTTTTGCAAACATTATACATCACTTACAATGTATCCAATGGTTGTTAGTCAAACATTACATATCTCAATCAAATCCTGCCTTCTTTTAAACATCATTCCTCCCCTGTACGTATTGTTCCCACAGTTCCCATTTTTCCCTATGCACTTTGCTCCTACCCTTTTCTGAAAATCCCAATTCCAGTTGTTTTACTTCTGTTGTTATATTCACTGCTTCTAGCACAGCTGATTTAGAATTTGATAACCATTTTCTAATAAATGATTTTTGGTGGCCAGCATAATTACACTCAGCAAGACCTTATTATGTTTAAGAAATTCCAATTCTGTATCACAGCTCAGAAAAATAAATTCCTTAGTTACATCAATTTGCTCACCCAGTATCTCTGACAAAACAGTCTGCAAAGAAACTTTAAAGTCTGCCTACTCATTACATTCCCAGAAAATATGTTACCAATTACCTCTTTCTTCCCCATCACACCTCCAATATTTGCTGTCTATCTGAGGAATAAAAATATCTATCTATTATTGTTGCATATCTGGGAGACAAGCATACACCTCCATTGTTTCTTTGTGAATCGCTTATTGAGTCTCTCTTCCCAATCCTTTCTAACCTCCAAGACATATTCTTATAGTTATCATGCAATATTTATGCTCTACTAATTATTCATTTTTAAACAGCAGCTTCTGTTCCAGATTATACTGAAAACTCTACCAGTGCTGGTCTTTCATTTAGGACCCCCTATTTCTTTCTCTTTGCTTATAATCTGGTATCAGTCCTGGATACAGCCTCTAACCTGCAGTCCAAATATATTCTTGGCATCTTCCTATTCTGTTACCTTTCCCTCTCTAGTTATTTGCTTCCAATACCTTGGTTCCTTTGCCAGTTTTCTCCAATAAATTCCCCCTCTTGCCTACTGTCTCTGTCCCTAATTGTAGTCATCCCTATTGGCAGACTCTCCTTTCTCAATTCCCATGTTGGCTTAGTTCTTAGAATACTTTATGAATATAATATTCTGTATGACTACTGTTACTCTCCTTAACAGTCGGCATCTAAATTCCCAGTCTCTCCTTGTTTCTTGAGCTTCCCCCATTTCATCATCATCATCATCCTTTTGTTTCTGCTAGTGCTTTGTGTAGGAGCCTTAACTATGCAGCTCTGAAATACCCCTTCAAATTGGGAAATCTCAATCCACCTTGTTCTACTGAAGAATAAGCTTATCCCATGGCTCTTGCTGTCTTCCCCTCCCAGACACAATCTTTCAGCTCTTTGTTAATTGCCATCCACAACTTCTACTCTGGTTGATATAAATATGCCTGACCTGTGTACATGACTAAAGGAACTAAAACATTTTAACTGCTTGTAGCTTACTATCCATAACCATATAACAGAGCTTCCAATTTCTTTTTTGTATCATCTTTTGTTTAGTCTCCTACCACATATCCTTAGCTGTCATACCAGAATAATTTTTAATCCATAGTCCAAAATACTTCATTTTATCACTTTCACATAAATATGGATATTGCTGAAGAAATTCATGTGTGGATACATACGTTACTGCTATTGCCTCTGTTTTAGCTTCATTAATTTTGAAGCCCAAAAAGATCTGAAATTGTCTCAAAATGTTCTACAACACTGTAATGTCCTTTTCTGGTTGTATGAGGTACAAAATAATATCACTTGCAAATACAGCCAGCTTTTTTTGACTACCATGGCAATTATATCCTTGAATTTCTAAGTCCCTTACTTTCTTTGTCAGTGATTCTAAATATAATGCAAATAAAGTGAAAAGACGACACCCCTGCCTTGCTCCTCTGCTTAAACAGAAATTATCAGAGAAAAGGCCACCCACTTTACTTTGCACCTCCGATCCCTCATATCTCCTCCAAATCAACCTTATAATTTTATCTTGGAATGCAAATGCCTCCATTACCCTCCTCAGAAAGTCCCAGCGTACTCTGTCAAATGTTTTCCTGCATCAAGATCCACCAATGATAGTGGTATTTTCTTACATTCTGCTTCCCTCTGGATCATCAACGTTCTGTTGATGTAAAATGTTTGCCTCCTCTCCACAAAACCACATTGATCAAAATGCCTTTCTTTTAGCTATTATATACATAAAAACTTTAAAATACTGTTAAACAAAACCTTCCATATTTTTATCAGTTTTTCCCTCCTAACTTTCAAACTTCCACAGGAATACCATCAATTCCTGGAGACTTCCCTATAGTTGGCTATGCATCAACAATTTTATCTCATCTCCTCATCTCCTCATATCCTGTTACCAACTGAGCCTCATCTACCTCTAACCTTCGCACGTTTAATTCTTTCATAAACATTTCCATTGTATCTTCTTGATTTCCATATTTCTCTGCTTTAAACAGGCTTTCATAGAATTTTCAAAACATTTCTAATACTTCTACACAATCTTTTATCTTTATTGTTACAGGTTCCCTAAGCCCCACAACAGCCTTTTCTACTTTCTGCTGCCCGAGTCATTATGCTAAACATTTCTGTGCTCTTGAGTTATCAAAAACAGTTGCTTAACAGTAACCTTTCTAAACTCATGCATATTATCAAGGTAATCCGTTATTTTCTGTTTAGCATTCTACAGTTGTTCCTCTTCTTGTTCTGTGGGTTCCTCTTATTTTGCAATACTTCAACATTTGTCAGTCCCTCTCAGTCCCTCTCAATAATTGTTGTTCCTTCTTGACCATATCTCCCTTTCTTTTATTTCCACCCTATATTTAAACCCCACTTTAACTTTATCCCACTCCCTAGCTATATTTTCAAAATAAAATTCTATCTTCTCTAATGGCTCTTGAATAATTTCTACAATCCACTTTTTAAACCCCTCCCTTTTCAACAGATAAGTGGGAAAGTGCCAGTGTCTCATTTTTATTTCATTATCCTATGTTTTTATTTTAGTTATATTGGCATATGATCTGAAATACTTATTAGGTAGGTATCAAGACTTTCAATTAAATGCAAATGTTCCTGTGAAATGTAAATTCTGTTTAGCCTATCCCCATTTCTGTATCTTGGGGAATAACATATACATTCACTTTGAACTCCTAGAACTGAATTTACATCTTCCATGTTAAACATTTTCATAAATTTCTTCAAAAATCTATCATCCTTTGTTACATTTCCCTTCTGGGCCCCTGGCACATCTTCACTGTTGCAAATCAAATTCCATTCCCCACCTATTATTAATATTCCTTGATGAAAGCTCATTATTTCTCCCAGAAATGTCTTAAGCTCCATTATAGCAGTTTTAGGTGGAATATAAATACATGCCAGTGTAATCCTCCTCCCTTACCAGTAGCCCCTTAGTACTACAAATCTACCATTATCATCTTTTTTATTCTCTTCTATCACTATTGGAGCTCCTCTTATGATTAACATAAGTACTATTTTCCTTTGCCCAGGAATTCCACTAAATGTCCTGAAAACCTTTCATTACCAAAGTTGCATGTTCAGTTCTTTCCAAGTGTGTCTCCTGTAGCACAGCTATTTGGACTTGACACTTTTTAATAGAGTTCATTGCTCTTTCTTTTTCTGTATTTATCTGTAAGACCATTGACAAGACTTTACAGAAAGCATAACGGTCTTAAAAAGTTATTATTCCCTCTTTATATATAACAAACACCTTTTTTGTTAAATGTCTAGTTCCACCTTTTGTGTTACATCCATAAACTGTTTGGCAAGTTGATCTTTTATACAGTTGTTCTTGTCATATCCATTTGAGCCTATGTCAGATCTTACAAAACGTTCTGTTTTATTGAAAGCCCTCAAACAAAAAAAAAAAAACATAGCCTGATACCCCCTTAAGTTAATTTAATAACACACAAAACTATGTACATCTTCAAACACTGAAGTTTTACCCTCTTAATAAGAACAAATGTTCCAAACTGACAGCCACACACATAGACTGAGTTAACCTAAAAGAAAGGTTATCCATGCTAAAATGCATGGTGTAGCCTGTGCTTCTACTGAGCACTGTCTAGTTTTGTCTCATCTTTATAGCTCTCTCAGCCGGAAAAACACTTGAATGCTTTCAGAAAACATTACCTCCTAGGCATTTCTCTTTATCATATTGCCTCCTAGATGGGAACCAGATACAAAATTGCTAAGCATACATTTATTTACTAGAAAAAAGCCCTATGTTTGTCTTTTCGGCTTTTCCCGGTTAGGGGTCGTCACAGCGGAACTCCGGTCCGCTAATGAATAACAGTAGATTTTTATGGTGCCGAGTTGCCAGCCCGAAGCCCAACCTTCAGCGAAGGCACATCCATTCACACGTCTTTCCGAGGCCACTTGACCGCTGGGAGGACATGCAGACTCCACACAGAAGGCACTCCAGCCGAGAATCGAACAGAAGAACCTCTTGCTGTGAGACAACAACACTACTGTTCTACCACCGTGGCTTAATGTTCAATATTCTTTTTGTATTTACTTGATTTCTCTTAAAACTTGTTAGTAGATCAAGCTAAAGGCCTTAATCCAGTCATTGCACTATGCAAGAATGAAAAAGCACACTAATTTTTCTTTTGTCATGCTCTTCTACCCAGATTTTTCTTTTTTTTTTTTTTTTTTTTATTGCAGTGCCTACAAAACTGGGCAAGGAGAAAGAAAGAAGGGAGAAAAAACAGGATCACGTTTACATTAGTATCCCCATTGCACTTAAAATAACCGAGAAAACTTTACTTTATAGCATGCAAAGAAAATCATGCACTATTAAAATAGAACCACTGAGAAAAATTGTTTTACTTACACTTAACTTTCTCCCTCCTCTTCCCTTCTCCGATCATTATTGACATGATGTAGGGCATTTGTCTTAGAATCCCCTACATCTTTAACAAAGTACAAAAAAGTCCAATATTTCCAGATTTGCTTGTTCTGTCATGTATCACAAATATAATTATTGTTGTAATCCCACATTTGTTAACTTCCAAGTTACTGTTTTTATTTCTGCTCATCTCCATCTCCCAAATCTGGTCTCTGCTTCATTTCCAGTGCACCTTGATTCATCTATTCAACTCCTGTGTTTTTCCTTCTCTCAAGCAATTTCTACTGGAACATTGCAAAAGGTTTCACTGGCACAGTTTCTTTGTGTTCTTTATTATGAGAAGAACAAGCAGCAGAATATCCTTCTGTTTCACAGCTCCCTTTTTGTTGGACAAACTTTTGTATTTCCTTCTTAGCATGTACTTCATAAAAAAAAATGATTTTGTCCCTCCAGGGAAAATATTTTGAAGATAGCTGGGCACAACAGTTTGAATCTGACACCTCCTTCTTAACATTCCCTAATAATGGAATACATTTACTCCTTTTATGCCTGGTGTACAATGAGTAGTCATTCTCCACAAACACTCTGCTGCCTCCCACCTTTAGTATTTTGTCCTTCTGCCACATTTCTGTAAAAATCAACTCCTTCTGCTGGTAAGATTGCATCTTTACTATTAAAGTTCTAGGTTGCGTTCTCATACCCAGGTTTGGAGCATACACATGATACACCCCTTTCAATTAACAATTCCTGTTGTAGAATTCCAGTCCAGTTGCTTATTTGTGCTTTCATAATATTAATAAAGTCTATTCCTTCCAGCTTCTCTAGTACAGCAGAAAATCTCACGTTTTCCCTACGTGTGCCATCATCTTATTCTATTTTTTTAAACATCTCTTCTTGTGCAGCCTCATATTTAGTCAGCTTTTTTTTTTTACATTTCAACCTCTGAGTTTTACCACCTCATCTGAATATCTACTTAAAGCTTCTTCATTTTTTTCCACCCTTTTGTTGTCTGAATTGACATACTCCATGAGGGTTTTATTTTAATCAAGTCTGTGTGCAGCTGTTTTATACCTTCCTCTCAGTTATGAAAATCATTTGTGAAGCTTAAACTGCTTTCTGCTGAACAGCTGTAGTACTTTACAAGTCAGTGTTTATTCCACACCATTTGTAGCTGATTTTCCTTCAGTTCTCTAGATTTCTTTTTTCCTGGCACCTAGGCAGTGTACTTACTAGCCAGTTACTGACATTTACCCAGAATTGTAGGTCTACTGGCTTTCTCTGCTAAGTTTCTGTTTTCACACTGGGACAGCTAGAATTAAGCTGTTATTCAATATGCAGCCATCATGGAGGTTGGAAGGCACCGTTTAGGTTTGAAAGTTGTCTGGTCTTCAAGGACACAACCCATTTAGCTTAGGCTACTGTAACAGTGATCCATAATTGAACATCAGTGGTTATATTTCATCTTACTCTAGATGTTTTTGTATTATTTTTGAAGACATGAAGAATTATTGATCTTTAAATGTTTTTGAAATACTGTGCAGCTTTTCTCTCTGGGCCTCTGCTGAAAATGGGCATCTACCCAGTTACACTTTTCCAGTAATCAAATGTCAATAATGTTGTTGTGTCTTTCGGCTTATCCCGGCTAGGGGTCGCCACAGCGGAACTCCAGTCCGCTAATGTTTGGTAGTGGATTTTTACATGCCGAGTTACTAGCCCTGATGCACAACCTTCAACGAAGGCATGCCCATTCACACATGCCTCCACACAGAAGACGCTCTAGCTGAGAATCGAACGCAACGTCTTGCTGTGAGGCGACAACGCTACCACAGCACCACTACTGCGGGTAGTAATCAAATGTTAATAAAAAATAAAAAAAAGTTTTTCTTAGAACTCTCTACAACATCTGATAATGTGAATCATGACATCTTGATAAGTGTCTTTGATCATTATGGTGCTGCCTCCACAATACTGATTGTTTGGTCTAACCTTTGGATTTTCAGTCAACACATGATTTCTGGAGTTAATTTCTTCAGCACCACCCACTGACATGTCAAAATTCTCAGGGCTCTGCCTTGCCAACACTGTCACCTGCTGTGGACATGTGGACACTAAAAGAGGTCATGAAGATATGGGTGTGATTCTTGATGCCAGGTTGATACTTAAGGACCACATGGCAGCCATCATTAACATATCTCATTTCCCCCTGAAAAGGTAAACCAGAGCAAGCACTTCATTCTATTAACATACTATGCAATGGTGACTGATGCTCTTATTTCCTGCTTGGACTATTGTAATGCTCTTTACTTTGCAGCTGTGAATGGTAACCCTATATGGCTAAAATAGGTGCAGAATTCTCTAGCCAGGTTTTCTTCAGTCTTATTACTCCACATTTCAGGATTGTTGATAGGGTTTAAAATCTTGTTTTTAAACTTTCATGTTCTCAAAAATGTTGCCTCTACTTGTCTGCAAGAGCTTCTGGTCTCCTACTGTTCAGTTAGCACCAAGATCACTAGGTGAGAGGCTGATGATGTTCCTATGACTTGTCAAAAGACCACAGGTAAGCTATCCTTCACCACCCTAACTCTAACAATATGGAGTCAGCATCTGTAATAAGCAGTTGCAATTGTGAGAGCTCCTTCTGGGTCAACCTGAATCATAATGGAGAAAATGTTTGCAAGCGATGTAATATATCTTAAATTTACTTCGACATTACTTCCAAGTTACTGCAGTTTTATGCAGAACTTTATATTATTTAATTGCTATTTTTTTTGTTTTATATACAGTGCAGACATTTAAGTACTGAAATAGGCAGACAGACATACAACACAGGGACAGACAGACAGAGACAGAAAACTGAACAACCATAAACAATGTCATTCTAGGTTCTCTAAACATATATGACCATTTCTCCCATGGGTCTAGGGATACCAACAGTATCAGTTAGTACTACAAAAGTGCAAGCATATAGGTGGTCTTCAGGTAGCTGAATCATAAATATATAATGGAAAATATTACATAATAAATTAGAAAGATAAACCAATATGCCTTGAACATTATAGGAAAAAGAAAAAACATATCAATGTGATTCTTTATTTTAAGAAAGCCTTTTGAAAATGGCACACCCTCTTTCTTTGCAACAGATCACATTCTACTGAAATTTACCCTACAGGTCTGCAGTAATTCAATTAACCCAGTTCACATTTCACACCTAAGGGTCGTGAAATCAGAACTCTAGCATTACAGTTTTACAATGTGTTTTATGGTTTCCAGTTCACGTCTACCTTTCAGGTAACAAACAAAGAGAAAGCATTGTATTTTGTCACTGCATTTATAAAACATCATACAACTATACAAAAGCAGAAAACAGAGATATGGTCAGTAACAAAGTAGCCTGCAGTATTTCAGATTTATTCAACCTAACTGCATGTTGATGCTTTTATAAGGTAAGCCAATCTTACCTGCTTCCTTATATTTCATTACCATCTTCATTAACCTTTAATACCCTTTTAAACACGACTGGGATTTGCTAAAAACTTTACAATGATCATCTTCCTTACAGATTAAGCTATACATCAATAACTATTTCTGGTTTTAGAAAACAAAATTCCAGCATATTTCATAACCCTACCTCTTCCATTTTCAGTTTCTTTGGAGCCGTTTATTCCATTTAGCATAAACAACCTTTAGCTTCTTGTAGGTGCAGCCTGCACCAACAGATGTAGCTGTATGTTTTCAAAATGCTATCTATTCCCATGTATGTACATTTCAAGCCTTGACTAAACTGTTTTCAATAAACTTGGAACACGCCTATCACTTAGTGATAGCAATGCTGTGCACAACACTAATGACTTCTAGCTAGATGAGAACTGCACTCAGTACAGCTACATGTTTAGTGAAGAACTGACTGACCCAAAGACCCAAACTGAGATACCACTTTAGGCATAAAAGAAAGATTTGTTTTTAAGGAAATCATATCTCTGTGGAAAATGAGATAAAGCTGACCAATCATAACAACTTGCAACTTAGATAATCTTCTTGCAGAGGTTACGGCAACCAGTAAAACTGTTTCCTTGTTAAGAACCTCAAGTCAGCCATACCAGCTGGTTCAAATGGAGCAAGTGTTAGTTTTTCAAACACAAAATTAATATCACAAGGAGCAGCCATCAGTTGTTTTGGAGGTCTATAATGGAATACCTCTTTCAAAAACATTCACTGAAACTGGAGCAGAAGATGCACATTTAGTTTTCTGCTTCTCTTTTGGCAGGAAAGCTGGGAGAAACAGGATTATTAACAGCAGTAACAGCTTCCCCCGGGATGGTCACAATATTCTGACTAAGCAGGGACACCCTCCCTACCCATTCTCCCAACACCGATAAGAGTGGCTCTCCCTTGCCCACTGACAGGGCTTTTAACAGCTGCGGAGTACATTGCTAACCTCCAGTTCATACTGGCTGTATGGACAACACCAGAGGGATTCAGGGGAAAAAGATGAGTGGTCTGAGGAACCAGCTTTGGTCACACCAGAGTAACCCACCTGTGGCTGAAGGAAATTAATAGCCTGTTATGGTGGCAAAAGCCATTTAGTTAATTTTTTTCTCATTGTAGCTGGAAGAAAGACCGACAGTAGGAAAAGTAGTTTGTTCCATGGACAATACAAAAACAGTGCTTCCTTCCTAGGGAAATTAAGTAGCACATGCTGATAAAATTTTAAAAGCAGCTTTTCCAGTAAAAACACAGTAAAAAAAAAACTGTCAAACTAATTTAAACACAATTTCTCCACAGGAAAAAAAATGGTTTTAAAATGTTTAACTTTTAAACTGTTAGAAACAAAAGCGAGCTACGATTTAAAAGTATAGTAAAGTCATGTGAAAGTCAATAGGAAGTACGAATTCCTAGCTTAAAATATACTTTCCTTAACAGGAAATTAAGTGTAAACATTAAAAATAATATGTGGAAGACTGTTCCCCCAAGTCCAGCAATGGAACAGCACAAACCAACCATCTAACCTTGAAAGTCTACAAAGAAGCACTCTTTGGTGGTGGTAGAAAGCTCTGAAGGGCTTAGAACCCAAATCTGTCTTTTAGTCAGCTCAACTTGAGCTGACTAACAGTTTGGGCATGTGGAAGATGCTCTGAAACTCTGGAAGTTGGCCAGCTGTTTTATCATATGCAGGATATAACCTATATAGCTTAGGCTTCTGCAGCAATGATCAGTACAAAGAACATGAAGAGATGCATTGTGCCATAAGTAGTTAAAATGCTTGCAGGACAGGATACATTTGAATGCACATGTTCATTTCTTACTCACAAACGACTTTACAAAATAAAGAAAAATAATAATAAACATAGTATCTAGTGTCTTAAGTGTTCTTGCTGATCACAACCGCAAATCTCTCTCCCCCACTCTATGCTCAGGGTAAGGCTGACCACGACACTTTACCACAAGGAATAAACAGATGGTTGTTAGGTACAGTGTCAGAGATGTAATTAAAAAAACATAGGTATATGCCGGCCAGGAAAAAAATGCACATGTATTAAGTTAATTTAATTTGCTTAAAAAAAAAAAAAAAAAAAAAAAAAAGACATATAAGCTACGGGCAGAACAGTCATCTGTATCCTTTTCATCTGCCTCAAACTCAAAAAGCACTTGCAAGCAGAAATGCAATGTTTGAGACACCATCAATGGTATCTGGTGACTTCAAGGAAGGGGTGGGATACTGCAGAAATGAAATGAAAGGATGAGGCTAACTGGACTGGTGTGGAGTTCTATTATGACAGGTTAATAACCATCACCAGTGATTCAATAACAAATGGTATTATTAATGTTCATTGACAGACTGCCTGACTACCCAGTCATTATAGCCACTTTATGAATGTACATAAACACTGACACTATGCGCACTCATGTACGTATCCAAACAGTTACACATACAGACATCCACACAGCTGTAAGCATGGATCTACAAATATGCACACATGAACAAGCACACAAACACGTGCCCCTAAAGACATGCACACAGATGTGGCCACCAATGAATTACAGTTGTTTGTATGACTGTGACTGTACACCTCAGAAATTTAATCTGCAGACTTGCAAGAAGGTTGCACATTGATCAACTGCTTGATTACAGCTCTCCCAGTCTGACAACATATACTGAGAAACAAAACCAGAAAAAGCTTTCCATTTTGGCAGAATTAAGTTACTGACAAGTAATTTCACAGCCTCGATGCCCAGCAAAGAAAAAAATGGAGAAAATAAGAAAAATCAATTATATAAGGAGAGGAAAATACTCTGACTAGTAAAATCTTGCAGCACTCCAGCAAAAATTAGTTCAACTTTCAGCTTTAGTAAAGCAGATACATTTCAATAACTTAGAAGATAAAAATAGAGCAAATGCACTCAGAAATGCTCAGAATATGTGAAAGTCAAATAACAGAAGGCTGGAAAAAATGAAAGAAGCTTTAACTAGCTATTCAGGTGAGCTGCTAAAACTACAAAAAATCAGTGGCTGAAATGAAGAAAAGACTGAGCAACAGACTTCTCAATAAGAGGTTTTCCAAAAAAGTAGATTTAGAGGACAGAACATGCAGAGAAACCCAGAGGTTTTTGGCTGTACCACAGAAAATGGAGGGAACTGACTGCATTCATTTTATTAAAGTATACAAACAAGCAACTGGAATGGTGTTCCATAGTAGGATTGAGTGCGGGTTAGGTTAGTTAGGGTTAGGGTATGGGTTAGGTATGTGTACGGTTGTGTGGACATGAGGGTTAGGGCGGATTAGGTGAGTTAGGGTTAGGGCGAGGGTCAGGTAAGTGTGCGATTGTGTGGACATGAGGGTTAGGGCGGGGTAGATGAGTTAGGGTTAGGGGGTGGGTGAGGTGAGTGTGCGATAGTGACGGACCTTAGGGCCAGGGTTTGAGTTAAGGTAAGTGGATAGTTAGAGGTGTGTGTATAGTTTAGTGTAGGGTTAGGTGTACGATTTTAGGTGTATGTGTGTGGATTGCTGTTTGTTTGGTGTGCTTGTGTTGTGTGTATGTGTTTTGTGTATGTGTTTTGGAACAGCAAATTTTTTTTCCCTATGAAATAATTCGCTGTTCTGTATGTTCGATGTTTTCAGCTTTCGCCAAATAGGGGTCGATATTAGAACATTCGAAGTTTTGAAACTTCTATGTTCTAATATAGACCCGGCTTGTATTTGTAAAGATGCAATCATACCATCCGAAAGATTTGCTCTTGGCAAAATTATGGCAGATGGCAAACATATTAAACCCTGGAGATAACAGATTGCTTATGAAAATGACTATTTACTGTACAACAGGTAAAAGAGAAGCACGCTTATCCTAACAATCAGGAAATGTCAAGAAACAAATGTAAGTTTAAAGCTGCAGTAATTAGCTATCGTGAGAATATATTTCCAAGAGGATCAAAAAGATTTCTTAATGCAGAACAGGCTATGAAGGAAATAAAAATTTTACCCAATGAAGGGTGAACCAGCAAGCAGGAGGAGACTGTGCTTCTCACTATTCTGACAATAACAAAACCCACTGAGAGATTTGCCAGTAAAACTCTTTGCATTGTTCCTAAGGAAAATACTTGAGAAACAGTTATAAAAAAAAAAAAAAAAAAGCACATGGTCTGACTAGAGGATGAGTATATTGGGCATGAAGTAGAGCTGAGAGATAGAGATAAGGAATACCAGGAACACTGAAATTAGTAAAGACAGGTAGACTGTAGAGCATCAATTTCACTAGATATAAAAACAGACGTGAAATATGGCTATGCAACAAGAGTAAAGACTGGAATTTAGTTGACTATGCTAAGCTGGTGGGTGAATTTTAAGTGTGTACTCCATTTACGTCAGTAATTCTCAGAACAATAATGAAAGGACTGAAAAGTAAACAAGTAAGATAGTTTTGCTCTTATTATTTGTACAAACATTTAGTAAGTAAAATTGCAGGTTATACTGTAAAGCAGTTTTTTACAGTGTGATATCAGGGTTATTCAAAAACCGAGGTGTGGAAGTCTTATCATTGACTGCTGTACATGTTAAATATACTGAAGAAAGAAAGTACGTTTTTTTAGTTGTAACATAGCCAAGATTTACACTGCAACAAGGTGGAAAAGCTGGAGAGGTGCAAGTTAAAGTTGCTATAATGTTGTGATCTAGGGCTGCTGGGGATGTAAATATGTACTAATTAAATTATGAATTAAGATTATAATTTCCCTTGTTTATACAAAGGTGTTTTTCTTAAGTAAAGTTCTTGGTTTAAGCTACAGATAAGGGTTTTTAAGCAAAAAAGCATGAAAAATAAGATGGAAGGCATGGAAACTGTAGTTAAATTTTTGCATCTGTAAAATCATTAGTGATGTCTTCAGCTGCAAACAATTCATCATGAGATATCTGAACAGTATATTCTGAGTGAAATTTACAGACTCTCAAGCATGTGCAACATTACTAGCCTTTTTTTCATTACTATCTGCTTTTAATTGGAGATGAGAAGTCTGCAGGTGGAAGCAATTAATCATGAGGAGTTTTGAACAATGTCTGCCAGAGAAATGAACAAGCTACAGCGTAATTAACATCTAAAAGTACATTACCAAGCATATGAATGAAAAATAAAGTTTCAAACTGTCGGAAATTAATAATTTATACCAGTAGTTACCCCCCCCAGCAACCATAGTACTTTAACACATTTAATATAATGGTGTACAACTTAGCTTGTTTATTCAAAGGTAGCCAGTGCACTTTTTCTTGCAGATAAAAGTTTGTTTATTGAAAGGATGCATGTTATTTCTCATATGTGGGAAGGGAATAGATATAAGAAATGAACAGATAGCAATTAGTGTAAGTGGGAATATGGTCTCTAATGTGCTTCTGCACAAGTACCCTTAAATGTTTGCACAAGCAGGGCCTTGGGCTACAGCAGTCAATTTGTGGCACCTGCTCCAATTTGGGAAGGGTAAACTTTTTTTTTTGAAAATGCACATAATTTGTGTGTTTGTTGTGATAGGTAGCATTGAAAATCTTTTTAGTTTTTTTGGGGGTGTTTTCATTGAAGCCAAAGGTCTTGAAAAAATATGACATAGCTTTAAATGGGGATGAGAAGAAGCAACTACAAAATAAATCAGCCTGCCAGACACTGTTGTGTGTATGTAAGCTAAAAGTTGGAAATATGCACATACAAGAGCTGTCATCTACAAGAGGTGGGGATAGTGGCCTTCAATCTTAATGGCTACTCTATCCATAAAATCAAGGAAACGAAATGGCTTTATGAGCATAGAAAAAAAAAAAGAAAAGAAAGACAGTACTAAATTACATTATGAAATGTAGGATGCAAATAGCAATGCAGAAGGAAATACATTTGGATAGAAATTAATAAGTGAATTTGACAAAAAGGTTTTGAGAGTCAACATTAAGCAGAATACCAGTGACAAAGGAAAAAGGGTGCAATAAGACTCATTTACAGAGGGATACCAATAGTGATATACGAAGGAAAAAAAGACACTAATGGCAAATTTGTGGTAGCAAGTAGTTACTACCAGAAGAGTATTATATTACACAAAAAAAAATACTGTTATGTGGCTTAAGAGAATATTGGGAGAACTAATAAGCTTTCAGCAGGAAATAATATTTATGGGTGGAAGACTAGAACCTGATTTGCTATAGTGAACATGTATCGGGATCCTAGAAGAAAAGATGCAACAAATACAAGAAAAAGTACAGTTGTGCAAGATCTTACCATAACGGATGTCCATCTTTTCACTGTTGCAGTATTCATTGCAATAGGGGTTCCCTGCAAAGGGTGGCCGAACATCAGTCCAGTATGTCACACTGATGCTCTTCACATAATGTAGGGTATAAAGGTGACATCTGAATGTACCATCCTCAGAACCGAAAGCCCCAGTAGGAACACCATTCTAAGGAGAAAAGAGGTAATGATTACATCCAGATGAGGAAAGGACCATGGGAGGAGGAAGGGAGTGAATACTGCAACAGTGAAGAGAAGGACATCTACCATTATGGTAAGATCTTACACAACTGTACTATGTCCTTCCATTTCTCTGTTGCAGTATTCATTACAACAGAAAGAGTCCCAAAGCTCAGGAAGGATAGTAGGAGGAGGAAAGGCCAGCAGAGCTCTCTAGGAATCTATGATCAATGTCTGTAGCAAAACCAATTCTAGCTCTGGAAATTTCATCTAACTTGTAGCACTTGGTAAATGTATGCACATAAGTCCAGGTAGCTGCCTCAAGAATAGAGTTAGCATCCAAAATCTTGAAAAAAGTACCAGAAGAAGCCACAACATTAGTAGACTAAGCCTTAACAGAAGAAGGAAGGCAATTACCATGAAAAGAATAACAAAAAGAAATAGCTTTAGAAATCCAAGAAGAAATAGTTTGCTTGGACACAGCCAATCCTGACGACCTAGGATGAAAAGAAGTAAACAGCTGATCAGATTTACAAAAATTCTTAGTCTTATCTAAATAAAATTTGAGTTGTCTATGCACATCCAACATGTGGAGCACCTTCCCACTGGCAGATTGCAGAGAAGGGAAAAAAGAAGGCAAATTAATAGACTGATTAAAGGACAACTCATTCATCACCTTGGGCATAAAAGAAGGATTAGTACAAAGGGACACCTTGTCCTTATGAAACACCAAAAAAGGAGGACAAGCCACAAGGGCTTGAAGCTCAAACACCTGTCTGGCAGAAGTAAGGGCTAACAGAAGAACAGTCTTCCAAGGGCAATTCTGCAAGGAAGCTAAAGCTGCAGGCTCAAAAGGAGCCTGGGTCAATTTTTCTAAAATAAAATTAAGATCCCAAGGAGGAGGAAATGGCTGTTTGGGAGGTCCAACATGTATGACACCTTTAAAGAATTGCTTAGCTTCAAATCTAGAAGCTAAAAGAGGTAATAAAGGCAGACAAGCGGAAATAGCTGATAAGTGCGCCTTAACAAATGAATAAGCTAACCCAGCATTGAGCAGTTCTCACAACTAAGACAGAACCAAAGGAACATCCACAGAAAGTGGATCCAGTTTACTAGAAAGGCGCCAAACAGGAAAACTCATCTATTTAGGATTTCCTAGTAGTGAGTTTCCTGGCCTCCTGCAAGACCTTAAGCAAGTCCTCAGAAAAAAGGTGTCCATGTAGGACGTTGGCACAAAACAGAGGAAGTTGTTTGTTCAGAGGAGGTCAAAAAGATCACTTGAGGAGTACCTCACTGGTGTATAATGCCCAGATCCACATCCCTGTGAAGCATCCATTCATGGGATTGAGTTACGGACCTGCTCAGAGAGTCTACCACAATGTTTTGACATAAAGGAATGTGAACTGCCTGAAGAGTTACTATATACAGGATAACTTGTTCCCATAATAGGAGTGCCAACTGGCAAAGAAGATAATAGCTTGTCGTTGCCTCCCCGCCCCCACTGTTGACATACCAAATCACTGTGGTACTGTCTGTAAACAACTTGAGAGGTCCATGGGAGAATAGAGGATGAAAGGTCTGAAGAGTCAGCAGAAGAGCTCTCATCTCAATGATGCTGATGTGGTCTTTCTGTTGATGAGGCAACCAGACTCGCAGCACACTTAGGGAGCCAAAAGCTGCTCCCCATCGCACATAAGAAGCACCTGTGAACAGCTCCTGAGAGGGAAGAAGTGGATGAAAAGGGAGTCCTGGATTGAGAGTCAACTGCTGAATCCCACACTGAAGTTCCTGCTTGAGACATGGAAGAAGAGAAACTAAAAATTTGAGGGGATGAGAATGCTGAAGCCAAACTGACTTTAGAAACCACTGAAGGTTTCTCATGTGGAATCTGGCAAAAGGGAGCACAGGAATAATGGAAGCCATGAACCTCAGAGCTCTTAGAAATTTCCTTGCTGTTACTGAGGTCACAGGAAGAAGGGATTGAAATAAGGAAATGAGAGTTAGAGCCTTGGGAGGAGGCAAGGATACCAGCATCATGTCTTTCTGGATCCTGTACCCCAGAAAGACATGATCCTGAGAAGGAGTGAGAAAGGACTTTTTGAAATGTGTGTGTGTGCGCGTATATATATATATATATATACACGCACACACACACACACACACACATATATATATATATATATATATATATATATATATATATATATATAGACACACATACACACACACACAAATTGTTGAATTACTGGCATGTATACAGACAAATGGTGCAACTGTATATTTGCATGCTTAGGAGTTTATTGAACCAAGCACTACTGTGAAATATACTATATTTTCTTTATAGCACAGATCACTGTCGGGTACACTGCACTTCCTGAGCTGACTCAGATTACAAAAATTTGTCCACCAAAAAGCCTTTTACAGCCATTTTTTATAGTTTCAAAACTTTGTCCTTGATGAAAACATTATTTTTCTGTATTGAAGCTTGATTTGTTTTCTGCTGTGTTAGCCATTTCCCTTTTCACTTGAATATCTTGTGTATATTCAACTGTTTAGGATACTTCAACAAGCCTCTATTGTTAATGCCATTTGTTACAAAAGCATTCAGAAGTATAATACTCTTTTTCCACACAAGCACATTCTTAAGTCAATGCATATTTCTTTTCTGGACTGCTATGCCACATGCTATTTCTAAAAATATCACACTGTTATGATGATTACCAAACCTCTGCTACTGTGAAGGAAAAACAGTTCTAACAAATTCTATACATATTTTTCTATGAAATAGCTATTGCTATGAGGGAAACCAGTTTTTACTTATAAAATTCTATCAAGTTTCCCTTTTTATTTTGAAACCCCCAATTTTTTCAAACTTTGAATTTTACAGAAAAATTATGTCTCCATTGGTCATGTTACTTACTTTACCACCTACATTAGCTACAATAGATTGGCAGTGTTTATTAAAAAGTTTAACACACGTGCATGTTATTATGATCAACAAAATAATAGCTACTATAGCAATTAAAACCGTGATAATGGTTTTCCAAACGTGCACGTTATGATCAACAAAATAATGGCTACTATAGCAATTAAAACCATGATAATAGTTTTCCACCATTCTGAAAATAACTTGTTTAACCAAACACTTCAGTAACTGTTTCATGTGGTCTCAGAAAATTTACTACATATGCACGGTCAATGTAAATATTTACAGGATGTAAATGCTGCAAAACAAATTTTACAGTCTCCAGTTCAGCCTTTGTGTTGACATGTATCTTGGTAACATAACCATAACTGGTTTGTCTCCTTTTTGCAATGTCACTATTGCAAACCCAGTGTAGTACTTCCCATTCTTCCAGAAATGTGCACCATCCACATGCACTGTAGCAATGTCTAACCCCTTCAGCAATTTTGTTTATCTTACTGTCATTTAGCAAAGTTTTGATTGTCAAATGTGGAATCTGAACTATAACCCCTCGAGAATATTGTCAAATACACTGTCTTACTCCGCTGTATATAGCCAAAAGGTGCATAATGCAAGGATGACAGCCTTTTTCTACAGCAGTCATTCTACTGCTACAAAAAAGTAATCAGTCTTAACTTAATGTCCATTCCCTGAGATACCTCTTGTGGCCAAGACTGTATTAACATCTCTGAGAGTGTGTCCTTCCCTGATTCTGCTTGCAAAACAAAGGTAATTTACTGGTGGGAGCTATCAGCTCTGTTGCCTGTGCCAACTTCTGCTTTAACATTTTAAATGCCTCTTCCAGAATGCCCCTCATCCTTTCCTGACAAGGAGTCTGCCCTGTTGGTCTGATAATGGTTCCTAGAATTTTACTTCTTGTGACAAAAACTGTATTTTGTCTTTGTTTACTTTGAACCCTGCCTCTTGCAACTGTTTAAGAACTTTTCCCAGCTGGATATGTATTCTTTCACAGTCTCTGACTGTATTAGAATGTAATGAATAACCTTGTCATTTTTACTCATATCCTGTAAGAATGTCCATACTATCTGATGAAAAATGGCAAGACTATTTTGAAAACTTTGAGGTAATCTAGTCATGACATACCATTGATTTTCAAAGGTAAAAGCAAACCTTTGCCATTCCCTTTTCTGAAGTGATACTGCAAAAAATCCATTTGCTAAATTTATCCCTGTAATGTAATCCCTTGCACCTCCCACTGTAATCAGAACTTTTAACTTCCTAAAATCTGTTTTTGTCTCTGCCCATAAGGTCTGAAATATTCTCTCTATGGTATTCCAAATACCTCTTTGTTCATCTAGCAGTGGCACCTCCCTGTTTTCCACTAGGCTAGTTCACTTTGACCCTCTGTGTTATCATCCTGAAACTTTTGCTTCCTTTTTGACTTCTTTTTCTTCTGAGTCCCTTGCAAATGCTCCTTTTTGACTTATTTTTCTTCTGAGTCCCTTGCAAATGCTCCTTTCTCTATCTGTTATTTTTCCATTTTCTGTAGTATACACAGTCCTGCTTGATATGTCCCAGTTTTCTACAGAAAAAAACATGCAATCTGTCTATCATCAGGGCTTCCCATAGGAGGAGGGGCTGATACCACTCTCAGTACATCCCTGTTCTCAACTCCCCATCTTTTTCTACATTTCCGATGTCTCAGTGCACATACTATTTCATACCCATCTTCATCAGTACCAACAGAAAAAATGTTATGCTTAAAAATGTCTCCATTGTCACTCACTACCTGTATGTCATGTTTCTTTAGCATTGGCATGTGTTTTACAGTAATCATCCAATATCTCCATTGTCACTCACTACCTGTATGTCATGTTTCTTTAGCATTGGCATGTGTTTTACATTAATCATCCAGCTGTTTGTCGTTAAAAGCTTCCTACTGTGAGCAGTAGATCTGAAACATTTTAACTGTGTCTACAATCTGTAAACTTTTAGCATGATCTAAAAATGACTGTAATTTTCTATAAAATGTAGAAACTGGTATTAGGTTCATAGGTTCATAGGTTTATACTAGGCTATCTGCCCTAAGGCATTTATAAGCCTAGCCCAAATTTTTGTGGCTTACGCCACCCCTTATATGAAAAAATACTGTGCCCATTAGTTTGTTGTGCCTCTGTCCAGCAGTGACACAGAGTTGATTCCCGGGGTAAACCTACGATCTCCCATCCACAGGTCTAGATTTCTCTTGAACAGAGTCAGCGAGGTGCTCTGCCTCACATGGACCGGGATTTTATTCCACAGCATAGGGAGTCTCTGAGTGATAAATCTATCCCTCCAGCACACCCTATTTATAGCCGTGCTAAGGTTTAAGTCGCTTGCTCTAGTGGTTTTGGTGGATTTGGATTTTTGAGGTGGAGCATGTCCATTAATTCCGGGTTGGACATGGCCTTGTATGTCAGGCACATGTCACCTCTGAGCAGACGGTATGCGACTGAATAGAGCTGGAGTTTCTTCAATCTGGCAGCATATGACAGATTTTGGAGTCCCTTTATCCTTTTGGTGAGGAACTTTTGGGGTCTCTCCAATTGCTGCAGATGTCGGGTGAGATACATCCCGAATGGGGCATTGTACTCGATCATTGGTCTGATAAGTGAAGAGTACAGGGGAACAATGACCTCACTAGATCTGGATGTGAATCCCTTCATGATCAGGTGGGCAATGTAGAAGGTCTTTCTAACCACTTTAGCAATGTGAGTGTCAAAAGAAAGGCCACTGTCAACCTGGGTCCCCAGGTCCCTGATAACCTCTTCTGTGCTTAGTGGATTGCCACCTATATGGTAGCTTGGGGTTACCTTGTTTTTCCGAAGGGTATGACTATACATTTTTGGCGTTTAACTTCAGGCCATGGCTCTGGCACCAGCTATCTGTTTCCGTGAGTCCCTTCTGAAGGATATCCCTGTCCGATGCACTTTCCACTATGGCGCCCAGTTTGCAGTCGTCTGCAAACTTTGTCAGCCAAAGTCCTCCCATGTTGGCCTGTACTTCTGAGAAGTAGATGCCAAACAATAGGGGCCAAGGACCGAGCCCTGTGGGACACCACTTGTGACCGGCTTGGAGTCTGACACAGCGCCAGCAACTCTAACCCTGTGGGTTCTGTCCTTAAGCCAGTTTGCAACCCATCTTGTGACATATGGGTTTACATTTAAGCTGGTAAGTTTTTCTACAATACCCGAGTGGGGTATTGTGTCGAAAGCCTTTGCAAGGTCAAGGTAGGCTGTATGGATTGCCTTTCCTCATCAATGGCCTTGGTGACTGTTTCAAGAAGTCGACCAAGTTCAAAAGGCATGATCTTCCCTTGACAAAGCCAAACTGGGTCAGGTCCAATGTCTGCAAGTCCCTATATCTTTGTTTATGAGCTCCATTATGATCCTCTCCATAGCTTTGCAGGCTAGACTTGTTAAGCTTATGGGGCGTAATTACCAGGGTCCGTGAGGCCGCCTTTGTGGAGTGGGACCACAGTTGCCGCATGCCACTCCTTGGGCACGTATCCTGTGGTAAGGCTGAGATTAAACAGCTGCCTTATGTGCGGGTTTAATTCCTCATTTAGCTCGTGTAGCACACAGCCGGGGACACCATCCGGTCCCATTGATGCTGTGTTTTTAGCTTTAGAGAGAGCAGCTTTCACCTGCGCATTTGAGATGTCCGGGAGGCTACACTCGGCTGGGATAGTTATCTCTCCTTTAGGGGAGAGGGGTTAAGTTTGCACTGAACCTGTCTTGCCAGTATGTTGGCAATGTCTGTGGGTTCAGTGAATTTTGTATCATTTTGGACTAATTCTGAGCATATCTGGGAGTTTCCACCCAGGTTCCTAACATAGCTGAAAAAGGCCTTATGATTGTCCTTTGAATCCATGGCAATTTTTCTCTCAAAATTGGCCTTAGTTGATTTTATGAGTGCTCGTATTTTTTACTAATAATGATCAGGGTGACTTCCTTTTATGGATTTTGTTCTATCATGTAATAGCTTTCTCCTCTTATTGTAAAGTTTGTTAATGGCTGGGGTCCACCAGAGTGGACGTTTGCCCTTTGTGGAAAGAGTCTTGGTTTTATTTGGGATTGCCTGATCCATGCAGTCCTGGAGGTGTTCATAGAAGGCATTTGTAAGGGCTTCAGAGCTTGGGTTGTGGTTTCCTCTGGCTCAGGGGCCTTGAAGGATACCACACCAGTCTTGAGTAGTGTAAAGTTTGCTTTAGAGAAGTTCTTCACTATGGTCTTTTTTGTTTGGGGTGGGGGCGGGATGTGGATTTCCAGTGAGATTAGTTTATGATCAGATCTCACCAATGAGGGATATACTTCCGGTGTGGAGCATTTTGTCCCCATGTTTGTGACAATGAGATCTAGTATATTTTCTCCTCTCGTGGGAACAGTGACTAGCTGGTCCATGGCATTTGAATTTATGAACTCCAGGAGCCGTTGGGCTAGAAAGTTAGGGCTTGAGTAATGTTCCCAGTCTATATTTGGGTAGTTGAAGTCACCCAATATGATGGTGTTTGGAGATACATTTATACCCTCCAGTGTCTTCAGGAAGGCTGTGTGGGGTTCCTGAGTTTGAGAGGGTGGCCTGTAGCATGCTACAATTTGTAGAGCAGTTTTGCCTATGGTTAGTTGCACCTGGATGGTTTCCGAAGCTTTGTGCGTTGCCACCAACCTGGAGGTGTGGGTATCCTTTATGAATATGGATACACCCCCTCCTTTTGTGGTGTGGTCCGGGTTTTGGGGCCGGAACGCATGATATGAGGTAAAACCTAATAGTGCCGGGGTGCTCTCAGGAGCCTTGAACCAGGTTTCAGTTACAGCACAGACATCGACTGACTTTTGACTTCATCTGAGAATTTTAACCTGTCCTGCATAGTCTTTACTGAAAACTGCTATAACACAGTTTTATGACATGTTAAACAAAAAAAGATATCTGTCTGCACAGTTATATAATTTAATTTGACTGTTACACTGTTGTACATACTGATTAAAACAATGAATCCATTTACACATATAAACATTTTACCTGTATTTATAGCAAACAATGCTGTATTACATTTAACATCACTAGTGGGTTGTTTATACCACTGACATAATAAAGCCCAAACTTTATTAGGAGTCTGGTTTAAATTTATGGCCACAGAATTTGTGCATTTAGCACTTATGTCCTTGCTGGTATCCATGTTATTTCAGAATGAGGCTTAGCATTTTCAGAAATGGCTAACAAGTGATCAGTCTGTAGACAAGATTGCAAACTCCCTCTCTGTCGAATATGCTGGTGAATGTCTCAGAGAAGATGCAAAGATGAAATTTTGTTTTACCCATGTGGAAGCTCCTGATACTACTGAGCTGTTCAATACTGACTGTACTGAGGTTGGTGCCAACAAAATATTATCTAGTGCTTATCACAGTAGTTTTCCAAACATTTAAAAGTTCCAAATTCAGTCTGGCATGCCACTATTAAAGCAAAGACTCAAAGTTTATCCTTCAAGGCAAACACTTTCTCCATAAACTTGCTCTACCCCACCCTCAAAAAAAAAAGGATCTGTAAGCTTCACATCCAGATTGCCTAAGATTTCCTACTAAGCTTAATGAAAATTCTCGGGATTACTGCCATGGCATAAAACTTGACATAAGGGACGTCAGCTTCCCCAATTTTAGGGGATAAGGTTGGTACATCCCCAAATAACCTAGGTTTAGCTTTCCCCTCTCAGGAATGTCAATGACATTTGTTTTAACTTCTGAGGAGAGAATGAAGGGGGAGAGTTGGAAGTTCTACTAATGCATATAACAACTGCATTCTCTGTGGGAAATCCAGTCAATAAGTGAAATGAGTGGACCGGCCTAGGGAATATCCCTATCTTAATCCTAAAATATGTGGAACTCCCTTATTTTCCCATAAAAGTACATCTGGCTAAGATACCTTTAGAGGGACCATAGTTAATGCTAATTAAATATGCTTTATTTGCTTTCCCTATATTAATTTTGTAGCCCAAGACTCCTCTGTATGTATTAAGCACCTGCAATATAGTATACAAATCCTATTCTGTTGTTTAGCTGTATATACATGTAGGTCATCAGTGTACAGAGATAACAGTGATTTTCCCATCATCCTGTCCCCCTTTAAAGGAGTCATTTCTCAATGATGCCACCACAGGGTTCTATATAAAGTGCAAAGATAAGAGGTGACAATAAACAACCCTGCCATGACTCTCTGTTAATATAAATCACTCTGACAACTTTAAAATCTAGTTTTGTTCTTGCAAATAAGCCCTCATGTACAGAGTGCATTAAGTTGCTAAACTACAGTAAGAAACTTATATACTCCATCAGTATGAAAAAAAAATTCCTATCAAGGTTCAAAAGAACCTGCCTCTGTCTGTCCACTGTTGCCATCTTCAAGATCGCCATCATTTTGATCAGATTGCCTGAGGTACCCCTTCCCCTTACAAATGCCATATCTTACAAATGAACAATGGATGGGAGGAATAGTTTCTATCTTTTAACTAAAATCAATGTGAATGTCCCAGTCAAAATAAAGGACTGGTATATGGTGGTAAGACTTAGAAGCTATGAAGTCTTCCGGGCTTCAGTATAACTACTTTCACTGTCTGTCCAAGAGGGAGGAAAGATTCTTCTTTTAAGTGCATCATTGGTCAAGGGCAAAAATTGCTCCCAAAACAAGTCCTTAAACTTCAACTAGATTTCCAGTGGTATACAATCAGGCATTGGGATCTTACCTCTCTCCATTTCCTGCCATATTTACTTTAATTCTTATTTTCCTAGTTAGTACATGAGCTACCTCTTCCAAGATTTTGTGGATGGCATGTTCAACTCTGACAAATACTATAAGCTTTAAGTAACTCCATCACCAAGTACCTGAACCTTATTATTAAAAAAAATATTAAAAAAAATAATCACAGAAAGCCTCTATGGAGTGTTTCTCCCTGTGCCTCTGCAGAAAATTGGTTCTGTCCTAGTCAGACTTTCCTGGTAAACAAATGTTAAATAAATAAATAAATATTGCCCAACCTTTTATTCTATATCTTTGTTATCAGTCTATCCATTTTATGTTGCCTTAACCTAAGAGCTACATACTTTTGGTTAACAGGGGTGGTATCTTAATTAATTTCTAGGAGCTTTTGGCCTCTTCCACCTTATAATCCAACATGTTGTCTTTACAATCCTTCAAAACTGCTTCCTCCACTACTGTCCTTTCTAGCCTTGCTTTATGTAAATTCAAAAACTTCCTTTGCTATTTTGTTACAATACTGTCTTTACTATACTTCAAAATCACTTCCTCCACTATTGTCCCTTCTAGCCTTGCTTTCTATAAATTAAAAAACTCAAAAACTTCCTCTGCTATGTCAAAAGTTTTTTTTTTATTTGTCTATCCATTTGCAAGCTCTAACATGGACTTTTAAAAACCTCGCCAGTGAATTTTTAAAGCTAGCCAAGTGGATTTGCCTCTGAGTCTCTGTGTACATAAATTCAGGAAGCCTGGATTCCACAAAATCTAGTAAAACTTTTTCAAATGCTTCCTGTCTGAAGTACAGATGATCCCTCCAGTGAGTATCAAAAAAATCTAAAAATCACAAGAAAGGTTAGCAGCAGTGGACAAATATCTGTAACAACTTAGGTATTCCAACCTGTCCATCATATAGACAAGCTCAATGGTACACACATTTTTCCAGTTTAACAGCAAAATGGTGCTGATGGGGATAGTAAGTATAAGACTTCATCCATTCCACCAACTTCAAATGCACATTAACCATTTCCATCAGTTGCAACCGTGTCATCAGAAGTTATTCCCACTAGGCATAAAAAAAGATCTTGGAATATCCTTGACTACAGCAGTCAAGACCAAGCTCAGTCTTTGGTCCATATTACCATATCTTACTGAAATATAATCAATTCCCTTAACATATGAGAGGGTTTGCTACTGTCATTGCAGGAGGCACATCAACATTTATCAAAGTCACTATCCACCCCTCAAGCCATCCCTTGTTAATTTTAAACATACCTTATTTATCCACTGAGGACTCTGTTGTGGCAAATGAGAGAGCCCTTCTATTCAGGGTAATGACTTCTCTCCTTCTTTCTCTAGGACAGGAGGCAAAGTCAATTTCTTAAGAAAGGTCAAACCCAGGTGAAGCTTTCACAAATAAATAAAAAATCTTGAATACTTGGTTGTACACACCAAGCCATTAACATTCTAGGATATAATGTTCGTTCTACATTATAGAAAGAAACTTTTTTTATGTTGTCCTCTTGTTACTGCCAGGTGGTCTCCCTCTTGGCCAATGTATATCATCCTTACTGCGGACTCCAACAAGCAACTAAATAAACAGTACATACAATAGACAAAACAAAAAAATATTAACAGCTCTGCAAATATATCCATGCTTTTGCCATCTAAATAAGAAACTGATTATAAACTAATATAAAAACTGCCCCCCCCCCACTATATGCACAATTACAACTGAAACACTTCAATGGAGGAGATTAATTTACCTCTTCTAGGGCTGATATACTTAAAGTCAGTAGTCAGCATACTAAAGTGACAAGAAAAGTAACCTAACCTCCTAATTCCCTCCCTTTCATTTTTAGCTTCGACCAAAATCTAACTCTTTTCCCCCTGTCACCATTCTCCACTCTTTCAACAGCTGAGTAACCCAGCCCCCTTCTGATTCAGAAAAAAAAACACAAGGGAAAGAGGAAAATAGTTCATCCATCTTCATAAGTGGTTAAATAATACTGACATTTCTAGAGATCTCAGTATTCCCCAACACATGCTATAGAATGTTCAAGTGGTTAGTGATTTATTTATTGCATTTTTTTTTAAACTAGAAAAGTCCGACTAGACAGAAGATCCCTTTTCAGTGGAGGCTTGTGGAGAAAAACTCCATAAATAAAACCATAAAAAAATGTTAAATGTAACGCAACTTATAGAGACAACGGAAAACAATACAGCAATACAAATACAAGTTGTGCAACAACAATGAAACAGTATCAATTGTAGTACAGCGTTATAAAATGCATGACCAGTCTATAAAGGCACACCCCTTTTACACAAAGTTCTTAGTCACAGAGTGGCATACTACAAAAAAATAGAAAACCGAGCAATACTTGCATAAGTTATATAATACTGTACAGTGCACAATCATAGTACATAGGTAAGTACTAGGCTATTGGCCCTAGGGCCTATACAAGCCTAGCCAAAAAATGTACCCTGGCTTTCGCCACCCAAGAAATTTATTTTCCTGTGCCCCTGTCGAGCAGAGCCACAGAAGTGTTCCTCGGGGTGAATTTCCCATTTCCCATCCAATCATCAAGATTTTTCTTGAAGAGTGCTAATGAGGAGTTCTGTTTGACATAGATAGGTAGTCTGTTCCAGAGTATGGGAAGTCTCTGGGACAGGAATCTATCCCTCCAGCATGTTCTGTTTATTGTGGTGACAAGGTTTAGGTCCCTAGAGCGTGTAGCTCTGAGGAATTGGGATTTCTTTAAGTGGAGCATGTCCAACAGCTCTGGGTTTGACATAGCTTTGTATGTTAGGCAGAGATCGCCCCTGAGTAGGCGATATGCGATGGAGTAAAGCTGTAGTTTTTTGAGACGGTCTGCATTGGGCATCTGTTTGAGGCCAGTAATCCTCTTTGTGAGGTATTTCTGTGGTCTTTCCAGTTGTTGTAGATGTCTTGTGAGGTACATACCAAAAGGGGCGTTGTACTCTATAATGGGTCTAATGAGTGATGAGTAGAGGGGAACAATGACCTCTTTTTTTCTGGATGAGAATCCTTTTGTGATGAGATGAGCCACGCAGAAGGATTTCCTGACCACTGTGGCGATGTGATTATCAAAGGAGAGACTACTGCCCACCTGTGTCCCAAGGTCTCGTCACATTTTCGGCATTACGTAGACTACCAGCTATGTGGTAGTTCATGGGTACAGAGTTATTACCAAAGGGGATGACAATACACTTTTTGGCATTGAGCTTCAGGCCATGGCTTTGACACCAGGTATCTGTCTCAATGAGGCCCTTTTGTAGTTTGTCCACATCGTTAGGTGTTTCGACTATGGCTCCTAGTTTGCAGTCATCTGCAAACTTTGTTAGCCAAAGACCTTCTGTGTTGGCCTGCACTTCAGAGAAGTAGATACCAAACAGGAGAGGACCCAGGACTGAACCCTGTGGTACTCCACTTGTCATTGGTCTGATGTCGGATTTGGAATCCGCTACTTTCACAGTGTGGGTTCTGTCCGTGAGCGAGTTGGCAACCCATCTTGTGACATAGGGATTTATACCTAGTTTAGTGAGCTTATCTATAATTCCAGAGTGGGGGATGGTGTCGAAAGCCTTGGCGAGATCTAGATAAGTTATGTGAACCATAGTGATATAAAATGCAACAGCAGTCTAAAAAATAGTATAAAACAAATGTCTTAGTCATAGAGTGGCAAATTACAAGAAGGAAAAGAAAAGCATACATCAGAAAAGAGCAAGGTAATTATCACAGTCCCTTAAGTTATTATGAGTCTACAACGCTAAGCTATTAAGGGAACCAAGTGGTCCACTGATATAGAAAGTTTGGAAGCCACTGCTCTACAGTTAACCAGCAAATGTTTTGAATGTAACCACAAAATGAATTGTTTGTGTCTTTCGGCTTTTCCTGGTTAGGGGGTCGCCACAGCGGAACTCCGGTCCGCTAATGATTGGCAGTTGATTTTACGCATCGCTTGCCAGGCCTGATGCACAACCTTCAATGAAGGTACGCCCATTCACGCATGTCTCCACGCAGAAGACGCTCTAGCTGAGAATCGAACCGGACAGTGCCTTACTGTGAGGTGACAACGCTACCACAGCACCACCACTGTGGGATATACTATGTCCAAAACATTTTCAGAGACTTAAACTATACAAGTTTCACT
Source organism: Protopterus annectens (assembly GCF_019279795.1). NCBI lineage: Eukaryota > Metazoa > Chordata > Ceratodontiformes > Protopteridae > Protopterus > Protopterus annectens. Next base: position 482,114,785 of record NC_056737.1, on the reverse strand, counting down.
TTTAGGAGGGAAAAAAAATGAAACTTCTTATTAAACGTTTAAAACATTCCGAACTGTAAGAATCACAAACATGTTCTTAAAATGTACCCCAGTGATATACTAAGATTACATTAAGATCTATGGAGATAACTCACCTGCAACTGCATTACTACATAATTAAACTTATCATTTCTTCCACAGCCAATGAACCTGCAGACATGGTCTTTTCCTGTAAAAGAAAGAAAATGATTATAAAACGTTTGGTGCCCAGAAAGTATAAGAATAAGTTTATTTCCTTAAATTTCACCTGCTTAGGTTTGACTTTCTTATTCCATAGTTAAACAGCATCAAGATCACAGAGGGCATTATTCATAACAATATTAACTCCTGCAACAGCTACTTCTAACTATTATGTGCATTACACTTGCCAAGTCCAGGTCACAAATGAGGCCAGCTAGGCCACGAGGTGATGACAAATCATTTACAGCCACCAGCCAGCTAAGACAACTTTTTTCTATGTTTCTAGGCTGGTGTACTAGATATACAATGACATTACTAGACTGTCCAGCTGCCCATCTGCTGAGGACCCATTTCACCAAAAGGAAAAGATGCTATACCCTTGGTCACTGCTAGGAAAATATTCAGATACTGATTTCGTTCCTGCCCTCCTGGGGAGGTATTCTTAAAAAAACGTGCAACACTTTTGTGGAGATTATAGTTAATGTTCAAATCAAATATAATTGTATCTTACAGCAACAGCATGAATTGTATTCTAATGAACTGGGCCATTTCACTTACCTTTTTTAAGCTCTTGGCCATGCTTTCTGCAATATGCCAGAAAGCTGGTAAATGCTTCACTAATTTTTAAGGCCCTCAAAGTGGTTTACAAAAACCTACTACAAGTACATGTCTTACTAGGTTCTGCAACTGACAGGATGAAGCTATTTCTAAGATAAAAATATGAAAAGAAGGTAATCACCACAATGTTGGATTTTATCTGCAGCTATTCGACATCCTGAAATTTCTTTCACCACTGCTGTCTGCATCTATTTTCAGATTTTCAGTGGTTTATCACCATCCAAAGAAGTCATCACTCTATATATACTGTAAAATGTGGGCCTGCACAAGTTCCCCAGTTGTCTCCCAACTCCACTATGCAGTCCAGAGCTACTTGAAGAAACCCTATCACTTTCATAAGACATACAGAATTGGTCCAAAGTAGTCAACATTCAGGCAAAAATACTGAAAAACATCAGGGGTCATGGGGTGAGAAACTGTATAGGTCTTTTTCAAGAAACAGCATCAAAAACTGACCTCACATCAATTTTTTATTATAATGGCTACACTATCCATACTATCTTGGAATGTAAACGGCATTGCAGGTATAGACAAAATATAAACAGTTTGTTTGTTTGTCTCTTTCGGCTTTTCCCAGTTAGGGGTCGCCACAGCGGAACTCCGGTCTGGTAATGATTGGTAGTGGATTTTTACGTACCAGGTTACCAGCCCTGACGCACAACCTTCAATGAAGGCACACCCTATTCACGTATGCCTCCACACAGAAGATGCTCTAGCTGAGAATCGAATGGGACAACGTCTTGCTATGAGGCGACAACGCTATCGCAGCACTTGATTTATATTAAGAAATGCAGTGTGCAAATAGCAATGCTGCAGAAGACGCATTTGGAAAGAAATAAGCATGCGAATTTGACAAAGAAAGGATTTCAGGGTAGATATTGGGCAGAATATAAGGGACAAAGGAAAAGGGGAGTGATTATACTAATTGCTAGAGAAGCTCCAACAGTGACAGAAGAGAAAAAAGATAATAATGATGGATTGTAAGGGGCTACTGGAAAAGGAAAAGGATTACACTTGCATGTATTTATATTCCACCAAAAAACTGCTATTAGGAGTTAAAGAAAATTTTGGGGAGAAATAATCAGCTTTCAGCAGGGAATAATACTTATAAGTAGGGGCTGGAACTTGATGTGAAATAGTGAAAATGTTTTGTTGGACCTAAAAGGGAAAATATAATAAAAGAGTAGACTTCTGAAGAAATTTATAAAAATATTTCATACGAAAAATGTGAATTCAGTAGTAGGAACGCAGAGAATTTATAAATTATTTCCCAAAGTACAATAACTGGGCTAGACTAGATAGAAATTATATTTCACAGGAACATACAAATTTGACTGAAAGCTTCAACACATTGTATAACTATTTTAGATCATGTACTGATAAAAAAAACAAGCTAAAAATGCAGGGTAATGAAGTAAAAACTGGCACAAGCACTTTCCAGGAATTTTGAAATGAGTAGTGGAAATTATTCAAGAGTTATTAGGGAAGATAGAAATATCTTCAGACATTACAGCTAGTGAGAGGGGTAAAATGAAAATGGAATTTAAAAATACGGCAGAAATAAAAAAGAAAGAGATATGGTTAAGAAATAATAAGAATTACACAGGGGCTGATAACAGTTGAACTACTGCAGAATAAGGGGAGTCTCACAGAACAAGAGTACAACATATAGAGTGGTAAAGAGAAAATAATGGAGTATCTGGATAATATGCAAGAGTTTAGAAAGAGTGCTGCTAAGCAGCTATTTTTGATAACTCCAGAGCACAAAAGCATTAAGCACAATGACTTGGGCAACAGAAAGTAAAAAAAAGTTTGTTGCCAAACTTAGGGAGCTTATAACAAGAAAAATAATCAGAAATCTTGAACAGGTATTAATGATATTTCAGAAATGTTATGAAAATTTGTATAAAGCAGAGAATGTGGAAATCAAGAAAAAGCACAAACTGAACTATTTCTGGAAGACTTAATGCTCAGTTTAGAGCTAGATGAGGTTCAGCAACTAAGAGCTAAGATAGGAGGAGGTGAGATAAAAATTATGTATAATCAATCTTCAGGAAAGTCTCCACAAACAGATGGTATTCCTGTGCAAGTCTGGAAGTTAGGAGGGAAAAAAGTGATAGAGATCTGAAAGACTTCATTTAACAGTATTTTAAAAAGGAGGGATGTGCCAAAACCTTAGAAGAAAGCTGTGATGGCTGTATTACCTACAGATGGTAAAGAACCATCAGACCCAACTTCGTACAGAACCATTTTGATTTTAAACCAAAGTGTTTATGTCTGTACTGACTAAAAGAATGGCAAAGGTGTTGCCAAACTTGATAGATATCTCTAAAGAAGCAATGTTGGTACCATGAAGTTCTTGCTTAAACCTCAGGATGGGTGAGAAAATCCCCACTATCCAGGTTGAACTTCAAGTAAACTAGGAAAGAATAGCAGTATTGTGCTATTCGAGCAATGTTAAGTGTACACAACTGTACTATTTTCTTCATGTTTCACTGTTGCAGTCATCACATTTGGGGAGATCCCCAAAGCTAAGAAAGGGAGGAGGAAGTTAGAGAGCATTAGGGCCAGCTATTAAGCCCTGCAAGACTGGAGTGGCAAAACCAGCTCTGGATTTTGAAAAAATAGGCATGTGGTAATGCTTGGTGAAGGTATGTACAGAGCTCCAGCTAGCAGCCTCTAGGATGTCCCTGGTAGGGACACCTCTGAGAAAGGCTGTAGAGGTAGATGCAGCCCTGGTGGAATGTGATCTTATCCCCTGTGGGGTAGGTTTTCCATGGTGCTTGTAGCAGAAATGAATGCAATGGGCTATCCATTTAGAAATGGTTTGCTTTGAATTGGCCTTCCCCTCTGCCCCTGCAGCAAAGCCAACTAGCAGCTGTTCAGATTTTCTGAGAGGCTTTGTCCTGTCCAAATAAAATCTAAGCTGTCTGTGCACATCCAGAGAGTGCAGTATTCATTCTCCTTTGTTTTGTGGATTAGGGAAAAAAGTAGGCAAAAATGAATGGACTGACTTAGGGCCACACTAGACACCACCTTGGGCATAAAGGAAGGATTGGTCCTGAGTGAAACCCTGTCTGCATGGAAGATAATGAAGGGTTCCACTGCCATGAGGGCCTATAATTCAGACACTCTTCTTAAGTGATGGCTGGAAGGAAGGCTGTTTTCCAGTAAAGGAATTTGAACTCTGCAGTTGCAGCTGGCTCAAAGGGAGGGAGACAGAGCTTTTTCAATACAAAGTTAAGGTCCCAGACTGGAGTAGGGGCTCTCCTGGTGGGTCTTAAATTTTTGGCCCCTCTAAGGAATTGCTTTAGCAGGGGGTGAGAGAAGAGGGGTGGCTCAGTATTATAATGTGCTGAAATGGCAGAGGCATGAATTTTAATTGACAAGATGGATAGGCCCTTGTGGAGCATTTCTGTTAAGTACTGAAGAATATGAGGTAAGCTGGGCACAATAGTGCCCATCCACTGAGTCTGGCTCCAGGAATAGTATTTTTTCCACTTTTCAGCATAGGATTTTCTAGTACTAGGCCTCCTTGCCTCCAGAATGACATCTAGCACCTGTTTACTGAGGGATGCTATTGGAGAGCTCAAGGAACTAGCCAGGCTGCAAGGTTCAGGGTTTGAAGCTGAGGGTGCAGAATCTGGCCCGCTTGCTGGGACAGCAGGGAAAGGGTCTGAGGCAGGTGCCATGGTTCCAGCAGTGTCATACTGCACAAGAGGGGGTATCAGTGCTGGTGTGGCCAGTCCAGTGCAGTCAGTATTGTCCTTGGCTTGTCCTGTTTGATCTTTAGCAGAACCTTTGAGAGGAGAGGCAGAGGGGGAAAGGCATAAACCGAGAGGCTTTCTCAGAAAAAGGACAAGGCATCCACTTTCCAAGCTTGACTGTGGAAAGTCCTTGTGCAGAATTTGTTCAATTGGTAGTTCTGAGGGGAGGCAAACAGGTCTACCTCTGGAGTCCCCCATTTGTTCTCCAACAGGTTGAATATTTTTGGTTCCAGTTTCCATTCATGTGGGTCCATGAGATTTCTGCTTAGGTCGTCTGCCAGTGAATTTAGTTTGCCTGGCAGGAAATGAGCTTGTAGGTGCACTTGGTAGCTCAAGGCTGTGTTCCACAGAGCCATGGCTAGTCTACACAGAGGATACGAGTGGGTTCCCCCTGCTTGTTTATGTACCACATAACTGTGGTGTTGTCTGTCTTTACCAACAGTTGTCCTGGAAGAATGTGGTCTTTGAAGGCTGTCAGGGAATTCTGTACAGCTAACACTTCTTTTAGGTTGATATGCAGTGTATCTGTCTCGGGTTCCATTTGCCCTGAATGCACTGCCCTGCCAAGTGAGCCCCCTGTGCATAGTCTGATGCGTCTGTTGTTAGGGTTTGGGCGGCAGGGGGTAGAGTGAAAGGGAGCCCCTTGTTGTGGTAGCAGGCATCTGCCCACCAAAGGAACTCTGTCTTTATACAAGGAATGATTGGAATCATTGATTCCAGGTCCTGAGAATGCTGACACCATAGGCTTTTTAGATACCATTGTAGTTTCCTCATATGCAGTCTTGCATACGGAATTAGCAGAATGCAAGAAGCCATGAACCCCAGGGCTTGCAGAATTTTCCTTGCAGATAGCTGGGGCTTTGTGGCCAATATTTTGAAGTAGGTTGTCAAATAAACTTATTTCTCTGGAGTGAGGAAAGTCATCTGGGAATTTGTGCTCAAGCTTGCTCCCAGGAAAACAATCTGTTGGCAGGGTACTAGGTGAGATTTCCTTTAATTTATGGTGTACTCCCAGTGAGGTTAGAAGTTTCTTTACGAATGCCAGATGTTTTAATAGTAAGTCCTGGCTTTTTGCCTGAATCAGACAATCGTCCAGTATGGGTATATCTGAATATTTCTCTGCCTGCAAAATGCAATGGCTAGAGCTAGACACTTTGTGAATACCCTGGGCACAGTAGATAAGCCAAAGGGAAGTGCAGAGAACTGCATGGAGCCTTCCCTGAAGCTTAGGTATTTCCTACAAGATTCCCTTATTGGAATGTGCAGATAAGCTTCCTTTAAGTCTAAGGTTGCCAACCAGGCATCTTTGCTAGCAAATGAAGAAGCTGTTGAAGTGTTAGCATTTTGAATTTTGGGATTACCAGAAAGGTATTTAGAATAGAGAGGTCCAGAATAGGACGCCTGGAGCGGTCTTTTCTGGGTACCAGGAAAAGTCTTGAATAAAAGCCTTGTCCCCTTTGTTCTGCTGGGACAGGTTGAAGAGCCCTGATACTTAGAAGAGAGAGAACCTGCTGTTGGGCCTCCGCCCACTGATTTGGGGGTAGGTCTGGCCAACCGTTTGGGGTTGGTAAGGAGTGGAAGTGGAATCTGTATCCTTGGGAAACTATATTCAAAACCCATTTGTCCTGGGTAATGAGTTCCCAGTTTTTTGCATGCAGGGTGAGCTTTCCTCCTAAGGGAGCAGGCAGATGAGCACGGCTTGGAAGGGTTAAGAAGTCATTGTGCCATTTTTCCGTAGGGGGGAGGTTTACTACTCCCTGCTTTGGAAGTGGGAGCCCCCCACTGCTTAGGCCTGTGTGCAGCCTAAGACTGTAACCTAGGTGGTCTGCTGTTCCTGAGTTTGTACTGAGAAGGCCTGGAAGAGACTGGAAAGGACCAATTCTTTAAATGCCAATGCCTACTAAATCTGGGAGGCTGTACTTGTAGGAAATCTTTAACAGTATGCATAGATTTAGCTTTTTCCTCCATCCTTTTGAGGACTTCTTCTGCTTTGTTGCCTAACAGGCAGTCTTGGTTTAAGGGAGCATCCAGTAATTTAGCTTTAACATGATCTGGCAAGTTTTGCTCCTTAAGCCAAACATGCCTTCCAAGTACAGACCCAGTGACAGCAGCCCTGCAAGATGCTTCTAAAGAGTCAAAACCACACTGCAAAGTATGTTTACCAACTTGTTCTGCAGAATGCATTAAATCTTGTAATTCTTTGTGTTCTCCACAGTCAGGAATCAACATCCTTTTCTGTTTAAGTAGTCCCATAATATGCTGCTGGTACTTTAAATATGAAACTGGCAATTTAAAGTCCTAATGGCCAAAGTAGCAGAAGTGTATACCTTCTTACCCCATCTGTCCAAGGCTCTAGAATCTCTATCAGAAGGGGTAGGATTTTTGGCAGCAGCAGCCTTAATGCCTTTTGGTCTTTGGGAAATGGTCTCTGGATCCGCAGTAGTATTCTTGAAGAGGAACTTATGAGCCTCAGGTACTCTGTCAGGTGTTTTGGGAGCTGGAGGTAAAGTGTCTGGGGACAGGCTAGATTCCAAGAAAGCATCATCTACAATGTCCAGAACAGGAGGGATAGCTAAAGGCCTGTGTTGAGGAAGGAGTAAGAATTCCCTAAGCCTCTTTTTGGAGTCAGAGTAATCCTGGCTTTCCCAGCGGAAATGCTTCCCAAGAGTGTGCAAGGTTTCACCAAAAGAAAAATCTTCTGGAGGGGAAGGAAAGGGAATGGAATCCTCTGCATCAGAATCCTCATAGGTAGATAAGGGCAAATCATGGTAATCAGAAGAAACAGAAATATCAGAATCCTGATCAGAAGGAAAATCAGTTCTAGTTCTCTTAGAGGGGGAAGGCTGGCTTCCCCTAATTAAAGTAATAAGGTCTTCAGCCATCCTAAGCATTTGTTTTTTAGGCATATGGGCCTGACCATGTGGTTTAGACGTTGGTTTTCTAGGCATGGGTCGAGTTTTAGGCCTGGATGAAGATGATGGTGTTGGTTTAAAATGCAAGTCTGTAAGCCTGAATACACCCTCAGAAGCCGGTGCCTGCACAGCGGCTCCGAACCCATCCAAGGTAGAGATATCCGCAGATTCCATAGTCGAAAAAGCATCACGTTGCATACCGGACTCTGGATGGGTCTCAGTAGAGGCCTGCAAATCTGAAGCAGCGGGTATCAAAATCGCCTCACTGAGTACCGGCAGACTGGCGACTATCTTAACGGAAACATCGTCAGCAGTTTTGGACCTATGCGGTCTGTCCCTGTCTTTATCCTGATGTTTTTTTTGGAATATCAGTAGTCGGATGGCTTACCGAAGCCATTTCTGGATAGTTATACCAAGTAACAAAATAATTTGCTGCATAAATAGACCGACGACGAATAGTTCAGGGGTTGAATAAGGCACAAAACCGAAAGCGAGGGACGTCGTGGTCTGGGCCTAGGCAAGGAATGCAATACGAATGAAAATCTTTATGAGGTATTTGCTTTCCACAGGTAAGACAATTGTTAACTTTTATTGACATCGGTTAAGAGCAAGAAAAAGGATCCCCAACGGGGTACTTAGCATTTTTGAAGACTTCGGTTCTGAAAATGAAAAACAAAAATTTCAGGAGTTGGCCGACCAGCACTTGCAAACTGCTTCGGGCACCATGTGGCAAGAAAGACTGGTGTAATGGTATCAGCTGCATGTTTTATACCCCTGACGACCTGATGTCATGGAAGAAGAGACAGCATCCGACGCAGGAATCCAAGACTCTGGTATTCAGGCTGACTGAGGGCTACCTGCAGGCAGATAACCCGAATGTAATGACTGCAACAGTGAAATACGAAGAACATCATCCTCTTCATCCTTTCAATGTTCACTTTTGTAAGACTCCTCAAAGAATGGAAGGACCCTGAAGATGATGCCACCAAAGGTGGTCTGGAGGAACGCTTCTCTTGCAAGAAAGGGGAATGGAGCCTGGGACTCATCGAGTCTCGTGAGAAGCAGGGAGGAGGTGTTGGAGAAATTATCTCAGTAATTGTTGGCTCCAATTGTTCTCGTACTTTCAGTGCTGGACCCAACAACTCTGATTGATCCAGAGACCTTTTTTCTATCTTCTTCTCAGTGTCTGTCTCTGTCTCTTTGAGCTTATGCTCATCTTTGGTGAACTTAGGCTTATCCAGTTTCTTGGCCACAGAAGAACATGTCTGCAAAGATGAGAACTGTGTCACAACCCATGCTTGGACAGGAAGCAACCCCTTCAAAACCAATCTGTCCCTAATTCCCTGCATTGCCCTTGTTTCGAAGGAAGCATAAGCCTCATAGTCTGAATCCGATGCACTTCCCCCTAGGCAGTACATGCAAAGACAGGGAAGATCCTGCATCAGGATTTTGTGGCCTTGGGCCAAACACTTCTTGAAGCTGGGAACCTTGTCCAAAATGGAGGTAAAAACAATGCGAGATTATCTTGAAAAGTCAAAGTAGGATGCTGCAGGACACGGAAGAAGAATGTTTTGACTCTGTTTATCTGAAACCTGGTTAAAACCTAACACTAAAGACAATGAAGTGTTACCACCTGGGTACAACATACACAGGTTGGATCGTGCTTCGAGGAAGGGGGGTGGGGTAGCTGTACTCTATAAATCCAAGTTGAATGTCACCATAGATGTAATACAACCTCCTCAGACTAATAACTCAGAGATTCTTGACACCAAATTGCAACTTAATAAAAATAAATGCATTAATATCATCTGTATGTACATTCCCCCAGGTAACAATATATCTACATTTGAAGATATCCTCCACTGGCTATCATGTCACTACCCCCAAGAAACCCTACTACTTGGAGACTTTAACATAGACTGGGGCACCTGTTCCTCAGAATCCCCAACCACCCATATTAACCTGCATGCATTTACACAAATCATATCCACCCCTACCAGGACAGGCAAACCCAACCAAAAAGAAAGTATACTTGACTGGGTACTCATAAACAGTCACCCCCAACTGTACACCTCTGGTACCCTCCTTAATGGCCTAAGCGATCACCTTCTCACATATGTAATTAAGCACAAAACCATTAATTCCCAACAACACTTGCTCAGAAAAGTTAGAAACGATAAAAACTTTGGCCCTGCCAAATTCCAACAAGAACTAAACTCATGTAATTGGTCTATTCTAAAACACCTCCCCTTAGAGGAAGCAGTAGCATACTTTAACAACAAATTCCTTGAGATCCTTAATTTGCATGCACCTGTTCGTTCAAAGAGAACCAAGGCAAAAACTGCACCATGGCTTTCTATAGAGTCTAAACTCAAAATTACCCTTAGAAACAAAGCATAGGCTTTATGGCGTTCTTCTAAAGACCCTCAAGATCACATTAAATACAGGCAATCCAGGAATGAAACCAAAAAAATCAATTTTACAAGACAAAAAACAATACTACTGTAATTTACAGACAGTAAATCAAAATAACCCTCAGAAGTTTTGGGCAGGTTTAAATAATCTACTACATCCTGGACAGACTTCAACCCCAATCCCTGCTGCTACTATTGATAAAACCCCTGAAGATGTTTCTGATAGTTTTAACCAATTCTTTACTGAGACAATTCAAGCCCTAGCTAGCCAACTACCTCCTAGCTCCCCTGGTCCTGAAAGTAGCACCCCTAGAAACCTACTCACGTTCAGCTTCCAACCAGTCGCCACTTCACTTATCCGTACCTTGATCAAAAAATTAAAACCCACTACACTTTCTGCTGATCAACTCCCTGCCGAGTACCTACAAAAATCAGCTGATGCTATTGCTTACCCCGTCTCAATACTAATCAATCGAACCATAGTAGAAGCTAAAATTCCCACCATCTGGAAAATATCCTATGTAATTCCACTTCACAAAGGAGGCAGCTCTACTGAATTCTCCAATTATAGGCCAATAGCTATACTCTCTCCACTTGCAAAGATTATGGAAAAATGTATTCATAGACAACTCATGCACCACCTAATCCAAAATCGCCTTATGGCAGACACTCAGCATGGCTTCCGTCCTCATCACAGCACTACTTCAGCCCTCCTAGCCTTTACTAACACTTTAAACCATAATCGCAACAATAATTATATATCCTCAGCCCTCTTTTTGGATCTTTCCAAGGCATTCGATATGGTTGATCACCAACTTTTAATCCACATCCTGCAAACATTGTCTAGATACTGAAGCCCTCCAATGGTTTCAGCCCTACCTGAATGGTCGACAGCAGGCTGTCCTCTGGCAGAACAAACTCTCTAATCTTCTACCGAACACCCTTAGAGTACCACATGGCTCTATACTAGGGCCCTTGCTGTTCTCCATCTTCATTAACGACCTTTATAATAGTCATCCCAAAAGTCAGCTGTATCCAATTTGCTGATGACTCTAATCTGATTTGCTCAGCCACATCTCCAGTAGAGTTATGATCAGCTACCCAGACCACCTTTAATAACATAGAAAACTGGCTTTCTGAACACTGTCTGATCCTAAATCCCAAAAAAACTAAAATGCTCTTATTTTCACCAACACATAGGTCTACCGCTTTCACCTTTACCATAAAATCAAATGATGGCACAATAATCTCCCCTGACCCATCCACAAAACTATTAGGTGTCATCATAGACAATAATCTAAAATTTGACCTACATGTTAACCAAACTATCAAAACCATCAATAAATAACTAGGGTCACTTTACAGAATAAAAGCCTTCCTAATCCCTCCAGCTAAAATTGCCATAGCTCGCTCTCACCTTCTTTCAACCCTTCTGTATGCATCCCCTCTACTCTCGAATTTAAACAAGACTGTCCTTAACAAACTCTCAATTTGCTACAACCACATTGCCAGGTTTGCCACTGGGCTGTCTTTAAGGACACATCATTGCATCAATCTAAATCAGCTTGGGTGGCTTGAACTACCCAGCCTAATCCAGTATAACCAACTGATTATGGCCTATAAAATCCTCTATAATCCGGACAATACTCCTGCACTTAAAAATATTATTACTCCCTATAACAATCCTAGACTGCTTTGATCCTCTAACAAACTACTAATTCAGACTAGCAAAATTAATAACACAGCCGGTGATTCTCTCTTTCCAAACTCTGTAAGTAAATCCTGGAACTCTCTTCCAGCTGATATTACCTTACTTTCCACCTTAGGTCAGTTTAAAACTAGATTCCACTTAACTGGCTATGTCAATGTATCAAGCCTGGCTAACTCTCTCTAGAATGTGTAAAAATCTGTTAACCAGTTTACTGTGTAATTTAATTTAATCCTGATTTGTGCTCAGGATTAACTTAACTGTAACCTGTGGAACTTGTTTAACTTGCTTACTTATGTAATCTCTGTAAACAGTCTGTTTGTAATATGTAATGCTGGTATTATGTAATGCTGTATCTGCTTACCCTTGGAGCTTTTCTCCCTGGGCCTCCACTGAAAATGGACATGCATCCAGTTGGACTATCCCGGTCAACAAATGCAAAATATATAAATAAATAAAAATAAAAAATAGTAAAGCACTAAAAATAGTTTAAGACAAGAGTGACTACAAAAAAGGACAGAAGATAACATTGGATTCTATAATATCACTTTACTTCAACAGCTGTAAACAAATCATTGCTGCTGAAGTGGAGATACTTAATACAGATGCCAGACTGTTGAAGTGTTTCACTTTATTTTAATCTCTGCTTGCTCATCTACTTCACTACATAACTGTATACTAAGTTTCATTAATTATGAAACAGTAACTGTTGCTACATTGCTTGGTTAAACTGTGCTGTTATTACAATGGAATGTCATTTCCTTAGCCTTTCTGAAACGGAAAAAGCAAACATTCTTCTTCAATGTCCTGCAGCATCCTACATTTAGACTCCTGCTCATTTACACGTCCATTTGTTTTAATACACCCCTACTACTGTAGCAGAAGACTTTGTGGAATACTGCTGCTCCTCTAAGATTGAGGTATAGACTGCATTTGCATACTCTGCTACTACCTACACTTTATACATGTTAGTTTTGACTTCACTTCCTACTACAGCCTTCCTCAATTTGCAGCCCCAACTCCCACAACTATTACTGGTGACTTGTTAGGAGCAACTATGAAGCTGTGCTTGCACAGTTTAACTTTGCAAAAAAGTACAGTTTTGTACCTACCATAAATGTAGATGTTCGAGGATCCACATTGCTGCAGTCCTAACTATTGGGGTAGTCCGCTGTCCAGTCGGCCCGAATACCAAAGTATATGGCTGACATCGGTCAGGGCGCATTAGACTGACGTCAGTACGTCAGGGTACTAATGCGCATGACCGACGTCATATCCTCAGTCTTTTCTTGCCCCAGATGTCAGAAGACCCTAAAAAGACAAGGCCTAATATACCTACACCAAAAATATGTATAATATATACAAAATCATCAGCATATAACTCCACCTACACAACCACCCCTAAACACAGAGGGGAAGGAGGGAGGGTAAATTGGACTGCAGCAATGTGGATCCTCGAACATCTACATTTATGGTAGGTACAAAACTGTACTATGTTCTTCGTTCCACATTGCTGCAGTCCTAACTATTGGGTAGAATCCCAAAGCAGAGGTAAGGGAGGCTGGCAAATCATAAAGAAGCAGGAGCTGACAACATGCCTTGCAAAATAGCTGTGGCAAAACCAGCCCTAGACTTAGAGTAGAGAGGAAGGTGATAATGCTTAGAGAAAGTATGCACTGAACTCCAAGTAGCTGCCTCCAAAATATCCTTAGTTGCCACCCCCCTTAAAAATGCTGTTGAAGTGGCAGTAGCCCTAGTGGAATGAGGCCTAATCCCAGCTGGAATCTCCTTGCCATGATGGGAATAACAAAATGCAATGCAAAACCCAATCCACCTAGAAATAGTTTGTTTTGACACAGGCTTGCCCTGCGAACTCAAAGCAAAAGAAACAAACAACTGCTGAGACTGCCTAAAATCCTTAGTCCTGCTCAAATAATAACGCAATTGCCTGTGCACATCTAAAGTGTGCAAAATCTTTTCCCCTTTATTTTGGGGATCTGCATAAAAGTAGGCAAATGAATAGTTTGGTTTAAAGCCACACTAGAAACCACCTTAGGCATAAAAGAAGGATTAGTGCGTAATGATACCCTATCCTTATGAAAAATCAAAAAAAGGCTCAACCGCCATAAGGGCCTGTAACTCAGAAACCCTTCTTGCAGAAGTAATAGCCAACAAAAAAGCAGTCTTCCATGACAAGTATTTCAGTTCAGCAGTAGCTGCAGGCTCAAAAGGTTGTAGAGTAAGTTTCTCCAACACAAAATTGAGATCCCAAGCAGGAGTAGGAGCTCTACGTGGGGGTCTTATATTCTTTGCCCCTCTAAGAAATTGCTTGAACAAAGGATGTGAAAACAATGGTGGGTCACAATCATAGTGAGCTGAAATTGCTGCAGCATGAATCTTAATGGAAGAGAAAGACAAACCTTTGTCCAATAACTCAGTAAGATATTGAAGAGCCACACTCAAATTAGGCTCTGAAATCTCCAAATTCTTTGCTGCAGTCCAAAATAAAAATCTCTTCCATTTTTCTGCGTACTTTCCTTGTACTAGGTCTTCTGGCTTCCATAATCACATTTAAAACTTGTTGAGGAAGTTGAGACCTGCTGTCTTTCAAAACAGAATATGCCAGGCTGTTAGATGAAGAGAGTGAAGCTTGACATTGAGCAGACGACCTTCCTTCTGAGACAACAGATGTGGAATCAAGGGTAAAGGCCATGGAGGCTTCTTTACCAGACTCCTCAGTAATGTGTACCAGTGCTGCTGAGGCCAATCTGGAGCTATTAAAATCATCCTTGGCTTGTCTTGTCTGACCTTTAGAAGTACCTTTGGAAGAAGAGGCAGAGGTGGAAACGCATACACATGAAGATTTTTCCAACTGAAAGAAAGAGCATCCACTTTCCAAGCTGTGTGATGAAACCTCTTTGTGCAAAACTTTGGCAGCTGGTGGTTCAGTGGAGAAGCGAACAGATCTATGTCTGGAGTTCCCCAGGACACTGTCAACTTTTGAAATACATGAAGATCCAGTTTCCACTCGTGGGGATCCATGATTTGTCTGCTTAACACATCTGCTAAGGAGTTCTGTGCTCGGCAGAAACCTTGCCTGAAGAGTTAGTTGCAAGCTGAGCGCAGTCTCCCATAAAATCATTGCTTGCCTGCACAATGGGTAAGAATGTGTTCCCCCTTGTTTGTTGATGTACCACATGACAGTTGTGTTGTCTGTTAGAATCAACACCTGCCCTGGAAGAAGTAACTCCTTGAAAGCCATTAATGCAAACTGGACTGCTAACATCTCCTTCATGTTGATATGTAGATGCTGTAGTCTGGCAGGCCACTTGTCTTGTATCCACTTTCCATGTAGATGAGCTCCCCAAGCAACGTCCGAGGCATCTGTCGTTAAAATCTGACTCGCCTCTGGCCGGGTCACAGAGAGTCCCTTGTTTAGGTGACATTCCTGAGCCCACCACAAAAATTCTTTTTGAAGGCAAGGTATTATTTGAATGACAGTGTCCAAATCCTGGCAGTGCTGTGTCCAAACATTTTTGAGATACCATTGTAGCTTCCTCATATGCAGTTTGGCATTGGGAAGCACCAGAATACAAGATGCCATGAACCCTAATGCTTGAAGGACTGTCCTTGCAGTCAGCACGGACTGATGAGATAGTTGATGGAAGTAAAGTGATAGACTCTTTTGTTTGTCCGGGGTTAAAAAGGCCATCTGGGCTGCTGTATTCAGTCTCACACCCAGAAAGCACATGTCTTGAGAGGGTACTAGACTGGACTTTATTTCGTTCACAGAATACCCTAGGCATCTTAGCACTGCTATAACATATTCCAGATGCTGTAGAAGGTCTTCCTTTTCTTGAGCCAGAATCAGGCAGTCGTCCAAGTAAGGATAGATTTGAATTCCTTGTAGCCTGAAATAAGCTATCACTGGAGCCAGAACCTTTGTGAATACTCTGGGCGCAGTAGATAAGCCAAAGGCAATGCAGAGAACTGATAATGAGAATTTCCAGCTCGAAAACGCAGATACTTCCTGCAACTTAGTCTTATAGGCACATGAAGGTAAGCTTCCTTGAGATCTAAAGTTACCATCCAGTGATCTTTGCCCAGCAGAGGTAAAAGCTGTTGTAACGTCAACATCTTGAACTTGGGAATGTCCAGATAAGTGTTGAGGATAGATAAATCCAAAATTGGTCTCCACGTGTTCCCCTTCTTTGGTACTAGGAACAGGCGAGAATAAAATCCTAGGCCCCTTTGTGATACAGGGACTGGCTGAATGGCCCCTATTTGGAGTAACTGAGAAATTTGCTTGTGAGCCTCTTTCCTTTGTGGAGGAGGAACGTCTGGCATGCCTTTGAAAGGGGGCAATGTATGGAAATAAAACCTGTAACCGTGGTGAATGATATCCAACACCCATCTGTCTTGAGTAATTAAATCCCAATTTTCTTTGAAAAGAGACAGTCTTCCTCCCAAAGGAGCTGCCAGACGAGAATCTACTGGCAGCTGAAAAGGCAGGTCATTGGATCTGTTTACGAAAGGACTGACCTCTGCCCTCACCAGAAGTCTGAGCAGGTGAACTCCCTGTTCTAGGCCTAAAAGAACCTTGAGCTCTGCCCCTACCACGTCTAGACCTACCCCTAGACTGGGAATCATAAGCAGGATATGTCCATCCCTTAGTAGGCCAATTTCTACTAAACTTCGGTGGCTGCACCTGCAAAAAATCTTTAACAGTTTGCATAGACTTAGCTTTGTCCTCCATTTTCTTTAAAACTGCTTCCACAGGCGAACCAAACAACACATCAGACTGTAAAGGAGCATCCAAAATCCTTGTCTTAACATGCTCAGCTAAATTCTGATCCCTCAACCAGGCATGCCTGCGAAGAACAGAACTAGTGGCAGCCACCCTCGAGGAGGCCTGTACAGCATCAAAACCACATTGCAAAGAATGCTTACCCACTTGTTCAGACACATGAACTAAATCCAGCAACTCTTTACACTCAATACCTTCCGCCAAAGCATCCACCTTAGATTTCAATTGTGAAAGGAGATAATTTTGATATTTTAGCATGTGAAACTGACAATTCAACGCCCTCATGGCTAAAGTGGAAGAAGTATACACTTTCTTTCCCCACCTATCCAAAGCCCTTGCCTCTTTATCAGTGGGAACAGGGTTTTTAACAACAGAGGCCTTAACACCTTTAGGTCCCTGAGAAACAGTCTCCGGGTCTGCCCTAGGACTCTTAAAAAGATACTTATGAGCTTCAGGCACCCTATAGTACCTATCAGGTTTAACAGGAGCAGGAGGCAAGGAATCAGGGTTAAGGGAAGCCTCTGCAAAAACATCTTCTACCACATTCAACACAGGAGGTATAGCTAAGGGCCTATGCTGAGGTAAAAACAAGAATTCCCTAAGCCTTTTCCTAGAATCAGAGTAATCTTGGCCTTCCCATTTAAAGTGCTCCCTCATGGAATGCAGAGTCTCTGAAAATGAGAAATCCTCAGGAGGAGAAGCTGTAGGAGTGGAATCATCCACATCAGAATCAGAATAAGGAGGATACTCCTGCAAGTCTTCCGCAGAAGACTCAGAAGCCTCTGAACACTGTTCAAAACTCTCAAACTCAGGTTCCACCCTAGGCCTCTTATCAGGAGGGGGCATAGAACCTCTAATCAGAGTAATTAAATCTTCTGCCATTTTAAGCATATGTTTCTTAGGCACAGAACCTGAAGTGCTAGGAGAAGCCCCCACTGAAGCTAAACTTGGCCTACCTCTCAAAGAAGTTTTGGAAACAGAAGGAGAGGCTCTAACTACCTTGGGAAGAGAGGGAAGAACAGTTACCTGAGAAGCCCCCTCAGCCTGGCCTACCTCCTGAGAAGGCACATCCTGCAATAGTAAAGTCTCTGCCTGAGACTCCAAAGAAACTCCTGGCAAAACCTCTGGTTCCACTGAGCCTTCTAAAGAACCGACGTCCAAGACTGCCGGTTCATCAACTCTAGGCTTCGCTGTTTTGTCCTTGCGTTTTTTGGACGAAGCGGGCGTCGGAGCATCCGACGGCATTTTATAATTGCAACGCTTCCCAAACACTAACCTGGCACAGTCTAACCTTCTCTTAATAGTGCGTTTGTTAAATCTAGCACAAGAGCGGCATCCAACAACGTCGTGCTCAGGCCCTAAACAAGGTATACACAAGGTATGGTAATCCCTATGAGGTATCTGTTTCCCACAAGAAATACAGTTATTCACTTTTTCTGACATCCGGTTAAATACTGAGGCAAGAAAAAACCAAAATGTTCCCCAACGGGGTACTTAGCCAACTTTGATTCGGTCTGAAACTCCGGCTTCAGAAAATTTCAGAACGCCAACCTGCACTCGCAAAACTGCTTCTGCATCGGACCATGCGGCAAAAAAGACTGAGGATATGACGTCGGTCATGCGCATTAGTACCCTGACGTACTGACGTCAGTCTAATGCGCCCTGACCGATGTCAGCCATATACTTTGGTATTCGGGCCGACTGGACAGCGGACTACCCCAATAGTTAGGACTGCAGCAATGTGGAACGAAGAACATCTGCAGAATTGCATATCATGTAGGTATGTTAATAATTTCAGCACTGATTGTTTCTACTTACAGATGTTACATGTCACCACGCAAAAGGGCAGACATGAAAAGCACAACAACTGCAAATGTAAATTCTGGTAGCATTCTTAGCATGTCTGCTTCTTTAGGAAGCTGGGCTCCACATTCTAAACTCAAGCTTAGACAGTACTAAAGAATCTTGGCTGAAACCCTGTGACACTATTCCATCTTCAGCTCTGAAACATTACAATGTTTATCAAAATCAAAGACCATGCATCAGAACAGGAAGAAGTGTACTATTACTTCCTGAAAATAATATCAGTACAAAGATCACCTCTTCTCCTTAGCAATACTGATCATAAGCCAAACTGGCTAATTTATGAATGCATAATACTACATTCAATGAACGTTAGAAGCAATTTTATTTATCGACCCTCTCTTACTATCAGGATGCCACAAATGACACAATCAAACTGCCCAAAAAATTAACAATGCAAAAATGCATAATTTACATGAGAGTCAGATTTTCACTGGAAAGAAACTTCCAACTTTTTTCACTTCAATTCATTTAATTATTCTGTTAAACCCGATCCAAGAACAGCACTGGCAAATGCACTATATTGGACTGGTTCTGTTTCAACTTCCCAGTCAAATGTTACAAACCAGTTGACGGCTTTCCACAGTTCAGTAACTACTACATTATTTCCTCAGTCTATTCTGCCCAAAGACAGCATCCCAAATGTTAGACAATGTCTTACTGAGCTTTCAATCAGGAATCTCAAGCTCAGATTTAGAATGTGCAAGGGTACGTGGAGTAGTCAATTGCCATATTTCAGTTTGACTCTAATACACTATCTCAGTCTGACTCTAACACATACACAATTATGGAGTACTTCCCTAACATCATGTTATCCTTCCAGGAAAGGAGTCATTACTGGGCATGTTGCGGGTGCTGCGAAGAGCACTTTTGGCCGACATCAAAGAGTGAAACAATACTAATTTCATGAACTTTAATCGTACTTTGACTTAGGAATGGGGTCCATTACAGTCATGGTATTAGAAACCCAAAAGATTTGGAAAAATTAAAAAGGGAGAGCTTCATTCTCACCAAATGATCTATAAAAATCAGTGCATACCAAAATTATATATTCCCTGTTCCGAAGGAGGGATGGGACTCCTTGAAACTGATTACATGTACAGATCTGCAATCATGGGACTCCACACATATCTACTGATCTCACAAGACCCAAAAGTAGTGAAAGTTTTGAAACATGAGGAGAATAAATCTAAGATGACTTCTCTGCTTAATCTAGCAGAAACATATCAGTGTCAAGCAGGAATGGAAACCAAACAAAAGCAGATAAAAATCAAGCAGCAACTGAATGTGCCAAAAAACAAAAGAAAGAATATAAGGCGAAGGACAAGACAAAAAGGCAAGAAATGTGGAAAACACATAAATATAGTTGCAAGTATAGAAAACTTCTGGATGAACCTCATGTTGATCAGGAATGAACGCAGGAATGGTTAAGGAGAGGTGAATTCAAACCAAGAGATGAAAGGTTAATAATGGTGGCCCAAGACAGCGGGCTGCGTACACGCTGGTTTACAAAGTCCATTGAACATGTGGGAGAAACAAACAAGTGTAGGTTTTGTAAAACCGAATTGGAAACAGTCACACACCTCGTTGCTGCTTGTGACATACTAATGTCAGAAGGACTGTATACTGAAAGGCATAATAATGTGGCAAGACTGTTGCACTGGGGATTGTGCAAACATTATGGTACTGAAGTGGCTGAAAAACACTGGAAACATGAGCCATAAAGCATCATAGAAAATGATGAAGTTTACATCACATGTGATCATCCATTACTAACAGTTCAAAGGCAGACGCTAGAAAACTGGATATAGTGGTCCAAGAAAAGAAGACAAAAATAGCATTGCTCATTGAAATTGCCACACCCAGTGACAATAGTGTCCTGCATACAGAGAGACAAAGTTATAAAATATCAGGATTTGCAAGCAGAAATGACAGCAATGTGGAAAGAAAGATACCCAAACATTTCCAATAATAGTAGGAGCATTGAGTCTTATAAAAAAAAGAGTCTACAATCTTATTTAGATATGCTACCAAGACATGCAACTCTGTATGAATTGCAGAAGGAATCATTACTGGGCACATTGCAAGTGCTGCAAAGAGCACTTTTGTTTTGAAGAGTGAAACAATACTAATTTCATGAACTTTAATCATACTCTGACGTAGGAGTGGGGTCCATTCCCATCATGGTATTAGAAACCCAAAAGATTTGGAGAAATTAAAAAAAGAAAGGTTCTATGTTTCATGGAAGAAGACAGCAAATGGTAAACCAGCTGTATGAATATAAAGAGAACTAACTTAACAGTGTGCAAATAACACTAGAGCACTGTTTCTAAAACAGAGACCACACTATACCAGCATGTAAACATATGCATAGATACAGAAGTACCCTGTACGAACAAGCACAGGGCAAACCCCATAAACAAACCAACATGGTAGAACCATAATATCAACAAGCTTTACAATAGAAGGAAGATAATTTTAACCAAAAGTAAGAAAACTAAATCCCAGAATGATGCAGCCTTCATGGCTGAAATAAAATAAACAAAAATCATGAGCTTAATAAAATCCTTCACAGCCAAATCTGATACTAAAATAGTAACCCAACTCAAAGACAATCATAAGGCCTTTGAAGCAAAACACAGGGATGTGTTGAGCAGACTGCGAATGATGCTACCTAAACTGAGGCTGAAGATACAATGAACCTACTGGCTGATATCTTCAGCGCTAACTTTACCCCTCTTTCCCCTCCATCTGCTCCACCTTATACACCTGAAAATGGTTCGTCTACAGCTATCTCACAACACCAAGTCCTAAAACTGCTATCAAAAGTTAAAAATACTGCAATCAATGGGCACAGACGATATCCCTGAAGGCATGTTAAATAGTATGAAACACGATTTAGCCACCCACCCAACAACACTGTTCAATCTCAGCCTCCATACAGTTTTTGTACCAAGCAAATGGAGAACAACTACAGTCATTCCCTGGTATAAGGGAGGACCTTCCACAGACCCAAGCAATTACATCTCACCAGCTTCATATCCAAAGTCATGGAAAGACTCATCATGGAACTAATCAAAATGGACATAGGGAACCTCCAAATACTGAACGCACCTCAGTTTGGATCTGTCAAGGGCAGGTCATGCCTACTCAATCTAGTGGACTTTTTTGAAAAGGTCACCAACTCAATGGATGAAGGTAAAACAGTACACACCACATACCTTGAGCTGACCAAAGCTTCTGACACAATCTACCACTCAGGCATAGTAGAAAAGCTAAATAAACTGGGAATAAACCCCTACATCACTCACTGGATTACCAAATAGCTGACAAATAGCACGCAGGAGATCAAAATAGGGGAAGTTACCTCCACAAAGAGACCAGTCACCCATGCAGTTCCCCAAGGTACAGTGCTGGGACCTCTCCTGTTTAACAACTACCTCCCTGAAGAAAAAGCCAATACCAAAAGGTTTTGGCTAAGTTTGCAGATGACTACAAGCTATGAACACTCATCAAATCCCCAAATGACTTAGCCATCTTGCAGGAAAATTTGTGCCAAATAAATTACTGGTGCCAAAATCATGGACTGAAACTAAATGCCAAAAAATGTATTATCTTATCTTTTCAGACATCCTCTGACCTGGGGGGCTACCACATTGTCAATATGCCTCAAAGAGTTGAGAAGTTGTCTGGGATTTGAGAACTTATGTGACAGTTACCTAACTTTCAACCAGCAAGTGTTCACTGTCATAAGAAAGTCCTACACTGCAGAATTTATAAACAAAGGGATTCTGTCTAGAGCTAGAGATGTCATTGTCTACTTTTACTTAGCCTTCATTAAGCCATTCAATCACCAAGTATAATGCCCCTTTGACGTGCATCTGTCCAGACACATGTAATATCTTGAATGCCCATAGAGAGATTTGGAATGCAAACATGAATGCTTTAGAGACTGGTTAAACTACATTACCCATTAGTAGTGGTAGGAAGACAAGGAAGAACATGTACATCCAGGAGGAGGAAAGGGAGAACAGCCACTCAGCCAGGAGAACAAGAAAGAGCAGGCTAAAGCAGAGGGGGCAGAAAGGAGTGAAAACTGCAGCAATGAAGTGGACATCTACTGTTATGGTAAGATTTTACACAACTGTACTATGTCCTTCCATATCACTGTTGCAGTAATCCTAACTGAAGGGAGTGTACAAAAGCTCAATAGAAAACCTGGGAGGAGAATGGTACTAAATAGCTCTCCAGAAACTCATGCAGGATAGCCCTGACAAAGCTGTATCTAGCCCTAGAAATAACATCCAACTTGTAATGTTTAGTGAAGGTATGAACAGAAGACCAAGTAGAAGCTTCAAGGATGGAACTGGTATCCAGGACCTTGAAAAAAGCTCCAGAGGAGGCAACATATCTGGTAGAATAAGACTTCGCAAATGAGAAACAAGATTTATCATGAAAAGAATATCAAAAAGAAATGGGCTTAAAAATCCAGGAATAGATGGTTTGCTTAGAAACAGACAAACCCAAAGAACTGGGATGAAAGGAAACAAAAAGATGCTCAGATTTGCAAATAAACTTTATTTTATCCAAATAATATTTGAGCTGTCTACCCAAATCTGAGGTGGGAAGAGCCTTCTTAATGGCAGACTGGACAAGGAAAAAAAGGAAGGAAGATGAATAAACTGACACAGACAACTCATTCCACCTTGGCATAAAAGAAGGATTAGTATGAAGAGACGCCCTGTCTCTAGGAAAAACTAAAAAGGGAGGAACAGTCATGACAGCTGAAGCTCAGACACTATTTAGCTGAGGTGAGGGGCCAAAAGAAGAACAGTCTTCCAAGTACAATGTTGCAAGGAAGCAGCAGACTCAGAAGCATTGAGTCCATTTTTCAAGAAGAAAACTGAGGTCCCAGGAAGGCAGAATTACTTTCTGGGAGGTCTGATATGAAGGTTGCCTTTAAGAAATTGCATAACCTCAAATCTAGAGGCCAGAGGAGGAGCCAAGGGCAGATGAGCAGAAACCGCTGACAGGTGCACTTTAACTGAAGAATATGTTAACCTAGCTTAGGACAGATCACACAAATAAAACAGAACCATAATAACCTGAACAGATGGTTTCCAGAGAGGCACTGGATAGAAAATCTTTTCCATTTGGACAAATTTGATTTCCTGGTAGTGGGTTCCCTGGCCTCCTACAGGACCTGAATCATGTCTTCAGAAAAGAGCTGCCTAAAAGAGATGAGAACCCTATCACATGCAGTGCCAGTTGCAGAGTGGACAAGTAAGAGTGAATAAAAGACCCTTTGTCTTATGTGAGAAGGTCTAGCCAATGAGGTAACTTTTGGTGACTGCCCCTAGTCATCTGAGAAAGGGGGGGGGGCAATGCTCTGTGGCAAAAGGGAGTCACTAGCAAGATTATGGGGAGTCTTGCCTGGTCTTCCACAAGACTTACAGAAGCAGAGGAAGGGGAGGGAAGGTGTACATAAACATCTCCTTCCAAGGAAAAGACAGGGCATCCACTTACCAAGAAAGAGAACTTGGTCTCTGGAAAAGAATACAGGAAGTTGTCTGTTTGGAAGGGAGGCAAAAAGTTCTACTTGAGGAATATCCCACTGACAGACAATGTCCAGGAACACATCTCTGTGAAGCATCCATTCATGAGCTTGTGTGCTGGACCTAATCAACAAGTCTGCCACTATATTGTACTCCAAGGAAATGCAAACTGCCTGAAGAGTCACATGACACTGGACAGCTAGATCCAAGACCTGAAGAGCTAGTCTGCAAAGAAGATAAGACCTTGTATCCCCTTGCTGGCTGATATACCACATCACTGTGGTGTTGTTTGTGAACATTTTTAGGGGATTGGGATGAAATAAGGAATGAAAAAACTGAAGAGCTAGAAGCAGGGCCATCATCTCCTTTATACTGATGTACTCTGACCTCTGATGAAGAGGCCAAAGACCCTGAACCTTGACAGAGACGATGGAGGCTCCTATCTGGGGCATCTGTAAAGAGCTCTTTAGTCAGGCTGGTGCTTGGAAAGGAAGCACTAGGTTAAGACAGGGATGATGAATCCACCCCTGAAACTGAAACATGAAACAAGGGAGGAAGGGGACTGCAAAGTCCAGGGGTGGCAATGTTAAAGACACACTGACTTGAGGTACCATTGTAACTTTCTCAGAAGGAACCTGGTCAGAAGAAACATGGGAATGGTGGAAGCCATAGACCAGAGGACCCTGAGAAAGCCCCTGACTGTGATTGACTCCAGATTAAGAAGAAACTAGAAAAAGGCAATAAGAGACATGGCCTTGGGGGAAGGAAGGGATGCCAACATGGGTAAGGTCTGGATACTGCAACCAATGGAAAACTGGATCCTGGAAAGGGGTCAGAGCTGATTTTTGAAAGTTTATCGTGAACCCCAGACTCTGCAAAAGGGAAACGGTAAACTGGATATCCTAAAGCAGAGCCTTGGGTGAGGAAGTTTAAATTAGCAAATCATCCAGATAAAAGATCTGAACTCCTCTCATCCTGCAAACCGTAATGACAGCAGTGAGGCATTTGGTGAATACCCTTGGGACAGTAGTGATGCCAAATGGCAAAGCAGAGAACTGAAAATTCACGGAAGAAAAAGAGAAAAGTAAAAATTTCCTGAAAAGGGTGTGGATGAAGATATGACGGTAGACATCCTTGGGATCCAGAGAGACCAGAAAGGCCTGGGGAAAAAGAGGAAATAAAGTTTGAAGAGACAACATCTGAAAAGAAGGAATCTTGGGAAGGGTGTCAAGCTAGGAAAGATCCAGAATTGGTCTCCAAGTGCCTCTTTCCCGGGAACCAGAAACATTTTTAATAAACCCCTCCCCACCTGGACCAGGGGTATGGCTTGAATGGTGACCTAGACAAAAACAGAATGAAGCACCTTTGGGAAAAAGGAAGCTGTTCCTAAGGAGGTTGAGGGATTTCTAATAAGGGAGGAAGGGATTTCCAAACCATGAAATACCCTTGGTGGATAACAGACAGACTTCCAAGAATCTGTTGTGATTCTCAACCAGTTTGGAAAGGACAGGAAAAGATAAAGGGATACAGAGACCTGGCCAAGGGAAAGGGAAAGCAAATTGTGAAATAGAACCTGGCCTGTCCTAAAAGTAAGGTTTCTAAGAAGTAGCAGTTTGAGTAGACTTGGCAGGAGGCACAAGTATAGAACCCTTTTTACCCTTGAGTGGATGGGCAAGACTGCCTGCAAACGAAAGCACATTTGGAAGGGTAATTCCTTTGAAACTTAGTAATAGGAGAAACAAAAAATATGTTTCTACTCCTGTAAGGCATTTCCCTTATCTTGAAGAGAGAGACCTGAAAAGTTCTTCAGCAACAAAAAGATTTTTATTATCCAAAGGAGCACCCAAAAATTTTGCCTTAATGTCATCAAAGCCCAAAGATGAAGCCATGAGTAACACCTCATAACAGAACCAAAGGCAGCAGCCCTGACGAAAGCATCATGACACACTTGACAGAATGGCGGACAACCTGAGAAGTGGAACCCAACAAGGAAAGGGCAGACACCTTCCCCTCAGAGTCAAGAAGATCAGAAATTGTCTTAGAAACATAAGAAAGGAGGGCTAAAACATACCTAGCCATATGAGTCTGGTAGTTAAAACACCCTAAAAGATAAAATTGGCAGCAGTATAAACCTTTTTGCCCAGCCTTTCTGTGGGTTACTATCCTTGTCTGAAGGAAGCAGCCTGGTATAGGGCAATACCTTAGAAGAGGGCTTGTCCAAACAGACAAATACTATATAGGGATCAGCAGAAGGGTATTTATACAAACATTTACATTCATCAGGCAGCTTGTAAAATCTGTTAGGTTTCTTGGGAGCTGGGGACTGAGAATAAGGGGTCAAAACAGGCACAACAGCAGAAGGTTTGGGAAACTATCTGAAGACCTCATTATATCTTTTCTGGACATCAGAAACATGAGTGCAATCCCACTCACAGAATTCCATTACACCAGTAACAGTGTCCACAAGACAGAGTTAATCTAAAGGAGAATCTAGACTAACAGAATCCTCTTCCTGTGAATGATGACGCAAGGGGGAAGGGATTTGGGAAGAGTAGGCTAAGGACTCTTCCCCAGAATCCTGTTTCCTAGGTCTTTTAACAGGAATGGAAGACCAGGGAGGTGTGGGTACAGACACCACTTGAGGAGGCTTTAAAGCCATTAAAGCATTAAACAACCCCTAGTAAAATTATACCATTCATGTTGGGGATCCTTAAATGCAGTGGAAATAAGCTTAGTTTTCTGTTTCTTTTTCTGCAGCATATCTGCACAAAACATCCTAGGACAGTCAGATACTTGGTAATACTCAATAAGCATAGAAGGGATCTCCTCCCTCAGCAAAATCTGTGGAATTCCCCTCGGTCCCTTGGGTATAATTAGCAGAGGACCCCCCCTTAACATCTGCAGCAGACATTTATAAAGCCTGAGGACATGCAATAAGCTGGATCCATGCAGGTCTCTGACAGGGTCCTGGCAGAGGAATCCAAACATCCACCAGATTATCCTCTGGGCCTTCATTAGCTTCGAGAGAGATACATCTGAGGAAGGCTGGATGGCAACTATCTCAGATCTAAGTTTTTTGGCCTTTTTCTTGGCAGACAGCTGACCCTCAGGATGGGAAGACTCCAGCACACCACCTTGAGACAACAGTTTAAGACACTGGTTTTCAAGGTAAACAGATAAGGGGTACAGATGACTACATAGGGACAAAAGCTTGGCAGATAAAACATTGCGTATGATCATGAGAGGCACCCAAATAAAACAGGCACTGGTCATGATGGTCTTTATGGGGAAACTGCCTCCCATACTGATATTTTCCATTTATGGATGACATGAAACCAAGAAAAAGATAATGAGCAACCCCAATGGGGCACTTATCTGAAAAGAAAAATCTCAATAATCAGCGCAGAAAAGCATTAAGACCGATGATCAATTATGTCATTCAGACTGGAGACAAAGATATTCTGAGTGTGTGCATCTGTATGTCACCTTTATATCATACACCCTGCATAGGTAAACATGTGTGTGTCATATGGCGCTTATAAGTACTAAAGGCTTTGGTATATTGGATGGACGTTGGGCTATCCTTGACAGGCGATCCCTTCAACTAGGTACACTGCAACAGTGATATGGAATGACATCAAAAGGTCAACCCATTACCACAGGTTCAGACATCAGCCATCACACAATGTGGAGTTGACAAATATCTGTTAACCAAATGGGAAAGTCCATCGGGTGTGTTGCTAATGACAACTGAATGGAGTAGTTACACTTTTAGTATATTCATCTGAAATCTGGCCAATGGCACTAAGGGAATGGCTGCGATCATAAGGCCTAGGAATTCCATAGAAGAAGTGAAGCAGGGTTTTTTTTTTTTCTATTGAAGAACTAGTACCAGAGATGGCTGCATTCATATCAAATTCAAAAGTGTTGCAGAAGTTTGGCAGTCGGACTGGTGGTGTTTAGACAGATTCTGGCAAACTCTATGGCTTGAATAGGCTTTAGTTTTTCTTTTCTAATTAATTCAATAAAGATGTTTTTTGTTTATCACTTTATGACACTGGCAATCATACATTTACATAAAAGAAAACAAACCATAATGACCCGTTTTCAATTGCAAACATTAGGTTTACTATAATTTAACTGAATCACATTCGGTCGAGTCATCATATCTTTGACTCACTTCCGCAAAAAGTTGTAATGCTGAATTCCGGTATACCTAAAATAAATACTGAATTTGAAATTCCCTACCTCTCTGGAACTAGGAAGAAGTGTTAACATGGGTCGAGAAGGGGGTGAGATTTGTCAGTCGGAAATATCATTGTTCGGCATTTCCATCATTCGGTTTGCAAACTTCATGCAACTTGAATTCAGGTGAGTGTGATTCAGTAAAATGATAGCAAACTCAAATATTATACATCACATATAATCTTCTATACAGTTATTGTCAATTGAACATTACATAGCTTATTCAATTGCTGTTATCCCTTAAACCTCTTTCTCCACCAAAACATTCTTCTTTGTCTTCTTTCGGCTTTTCCCGGTTAGGGGTCGCCACAGCAGATCACCGTCTGCTCATGATTAGCAGTGGAGTTTTACAGTGTTGAGTTGTCAGTCCAGCGCCCAACCTTCCACAGAAGGCACACACACGTGCACACTCATGCCTAGGGCCAATATAGTGTGTCCAATCCACCTACAGCATGTCTTTGGGATGTGGGAGGAAACCCTCCACCAAAACATTATTCTGCACATTCTGTTCCCAAAATTCACATATGTTTCTATGTAATTTGTTCCTAGTCTTTTCTAAAGATCCACTTCCATTTTTTTATCTTTGGTATTATGCTCACTACTTCTAATGCAATGGTCTTACACTTAGATTTCCACTTTCTGGTACTTACTTTTTTTGGAAGCCACCAGAATTAAACTCAGCAGGGTCTTACTATGTCTAGGCAATTCCAATTCTGTGTCACAGTTCATAAAAATTATTTCCTTAGTAACACCAATAAGCTCACCAAGTATTTCTGACAAAATAATCTGCAGGAAATTTTTAAAGTCTGCCAATTCATTATACTCCCCAAAAATTTTGTTACCGATTACCTCTCTTTTCCCCATCACACCTCCAACATTTGCAATCTACCCGAGGAAAAATTCTCTGGAGTCTGTTTGGGTATAAAAACACGTATGCAAGCAACAATCCTATATTTGTTGCATATTTGGAAGCCATACATATATGCTCCCACTGTTTCCTTATGAATTTCTTATCCAGTCTCTCTTCCCAGTCCTTTCTAACCTCCTCCAATTGATTCCTATAGTTATTATACAATATTTTATTTGCCCTACTAATTATTCCTTTTTGTAGCAGTAGTTTCTGTTCTAGAGTCTACTAAATACTCTATCTGCACTGGTCTTTTCAGTTAGGATTTCCCTGTTCCTTTCTGTTTGCCTACACTCTAATAACAGTCATTGAAAGGGAAGGCAATCTCTGCCCTGCAGTCCAATGTATTCTTGGCCTCTTTCCATGCTATTACCTTTCCTTCTCTAATGATTTGCTCCTAATATCTTGGTTCCTTTTCCAGCTGTCTCCAGTAAATTCCACCCCCACCCCCTTTGCCTATTATCTGTACCTTAATTGCAGTCATCCCTATCGTTAGAATCTCCTTTCTCCATTCTTGCATTGGTTTAGTTGTTAGAATACTTTCTGCTGCTTTATGAATATATTATGCATGGGTACTATTATTTTCCTTAAGGATCTGCATCCAAAATCCCAGCCTCTCCTTATTTCTTGAGCTTCCCCCCATTTCATCAGCATCATCATCATCTCTTTCCACTCTAATTTACGGTTTGCTACTTGTGCTATGCATAGGAGCCTTAATTGTGTAGCTCTGAAATATTTCTTCAAATCAGGTAACCCCAAACCACCTTGTTCTATTGGAGGGATCAACTTAACCCACTTGACTCTTGCCCCCTTCCCCTCCAAGATAAAATCCTTCAACTCTTTAATAATTGCTATCCACAACTTCTCCTCAAGTTCATAAAATTATGCCTGACCTGTGTATAAAACTAAATAGAATAAAAACTTTTTCACTGCTTATATCTTGCCATCCATATCAATAAAACAGAGCTTCCAGTTTCTCGTTTTTTGTATTATCTTTTGTTTAGTCTCTTCCCAATTATGCTTAGCTGCCATGACAGAAAACTTTAACCCACACTCCCAAATACTTCATTTTATCATGCCCCATAAATATGGGTATTGCTGAACCAATTCGTGTGTGGGTACAAAGTTTACAGCAAGTGCCTTTTTCTATCTCCATGAGTTCTGTATCTCAAAAGACTTGTAACTATCTCATAATGTTCTACAACATGAAAATATCTTTTTCTGGTTTTATCAGACACAAAATATCATCATCTGCAAATAAAGTAAACTTTTCTTGATTAATTTCTGAGTCCCTTGTTTTCTTTGCTAATGGTTTTAAATATAATGCAAATCCCTGCCTGGATCCTCTGTTTAGACAATACTTATCAGAGAAGATCTCCCATCTTAATTTTCAAATCTGATCCCTCACATATCCACCTAATTATTAACTTTATTATTGTGTCAGTGAATACACATGCTTTCAAAGCCCTATGCATAAAATCCCATCTTAGTCTGTCAAATGCTTTTTCTGCATCAAGATCCACCAGCAACAGTGGTATTTTCTTACATTCTGCTTACCTCTGAATCTTCATTGTTCTATTAATATTGTCAAATGTTTGCCTCCCCTCCACAAAACCACACTTATCCATATCTATCCCTTTTGGCAAACCCTTTGCCATTCTTTTAGCAATTATAGACATAAACTCTTTATAATTATGGTTTAGCTGTCTTCCAGGATGATGGTGCTTCTCCTCCATTTAAAATACTGTTAAACAAAACCTTCCAGATAGTCATCACTTTCTTCCGTCCTTGCTTCCACACTTCCAAAGGAATTGCATCTATTCCTGGACACTTTCCAGTAGATTGGTTATACATCACGGTTTTTATCTCATTTCCTCCTATCCTGTTAATCACTGAGGCACAACTACCTCTAACCTTGGTTCATAGGTAGGTAGGTACTAGGCTATCTGCCTCTGGGCCTTTATAAGCCTAGCCAGAGTGTGTCAACTTTCGCCGCCCCATTGATTAATTAACTGAGCCTCTGTCAAGAAGAGCCAATAAAGTGATCCCAGGGGTGTATTTTCTGTTACCCATCCACTTGTCAAGGTTTCTCTTACAGAGTGTTAGTGAGGGGCTCTGCCTAATGTAGTTAGGAATTTTGTTCCAAAGCATGGGAAGTCTCTGTGACAGGATATGGCATATTCAATACTTCCATAAATATTTCCATTTGTACTTTCTTGATTTACACATTTCTTTGCTTTATACAGATTTTCATAACATTTCCAAAACATTTCTAATACCGCTACAGGAGCTCTGGTTATTTTCCTTGTTATAGGCTCCCTAACTTTGGCAACAACCCTTTCTACATTCCGTTGTTGAAGCCATTGTGCTACAAGCTTTTGTGCTCTGCATTTATTACCAAAAAATAGTTGTTTAACCACAGTCTTCCTAAAGTTGTGCATATTATCTGAGTAGTCCCTTATTTTCTCTTTAACACTCTGCAGTTGTACTTCTTGTTCTTTGAGACTCCCCCTATTCTGCAATACTGTACCCTTTCTCAGTCTCTCTAAATACTTTTTAACCCTGTCTCTTCTTTTACTTCTATCCTATTTTTAAATACCATTTTCATTATATCCCACTCTCTAGCTATATTTTCTGAAGATATTTCTGTCCCTAATAATTTACACTTCCTTAAATTCCTCTATTTAAGGTGGGAAAGACAGGTGGAGAAATGCCAGTATCTAATTTTTATTTCATTACCCTGAAATTTTACTTCAGTTTTTACTACTGCATGATCTGAAATAGTTACTGGATGCATATCAGAACTTTCAATTAAATCCACGTTTCTGTGAAATATAATTTCTATCTTGATTAGTCCAATTTTTGTAACATGGCGAATAATATGTAAATTCTGTCCAAGCTCCCACTACTGAATTCACATCTTCCATACCAAAGATTTTCATAAATTTTCATAAATTTCTTCAAAAACCTACCCTCTTTTGTTATATTTTTTCTTCTAGGCCTCCCAGCTATATCCTGTTGTAAATCAAATTCCATTCCCATCTATGAGTAAATTCCATGCTGAAAGCTGAATATTTCTGCCAGAATATTTTTAAGTTTCACTGTACTAGTTTTAGGTGGAATATAAACACATGCCAGTCACTTTGACACCGTAAAATTCCACTGCCACTCACTCTGTGGACTGTTGTTCCATTGTGGTGACCCCTAACGGGAAAAGCCGAAAGGAGAAGATGAATACATGCCAGTGCAATCCTCCTCCATAGCCAGTAGCCATTTACTACTACAAATCTACAATTATCTTTTTTCCTCTTCTTTTACTATTGGAGCTCCTGTAGCAATTAATATTGGTACTCTTCTTTTCCTTTGTCCCAGATATTCCACTAAATAACCATCCTGAAGTCGTTTCTTTATCAAATTCATATGCTCAGTTCTTCTCAAAAGTGTCTGCTGTACTATAGCTATTTGCACTCTGCATTTCTTAATATACTTCACTACTCTCTCTTTTTTGTATACACCTGTGAGACCATTAATGCTCAAAGATATTATTGAAAGTGTTGCCATTCTGATAAGAAGTTATTATTCCCATGTGTTACTTATAACAGCTTTTTTTAAATGCCAAGTTTCAGCTTTTGTGTTACGTGCATACCCTAATGTTTGGCAGGTTGATTTTTTTATACACTTGCTTCTTGTCATATCTATCTGAACCTATGTCACATTTTACAAAGCTTGTTTTAATAAAAACCCTCAAGCAAAAATAAATACACACACCAGAACACTACCATGACCTGTTAGCTTAATACACACACACGTGCGCACAAGCGCACACACACAAAACTATGTACATCTTCAAATAATGAAGTTTAACTCTCCTAATAAGAATAACTGTCCCACATTGACAGCTACATTTACAGACCTATAATTAAGGTTATCCATGCTAAGACACATGGTACAACCTGAACTTCTACATACACTAAATGCTGTTTTTGTCTCATCTTGAAGTCCTCTCCCAGATGTAGAAAACAACTTAAATGCTTTGAGAAAACATCTTTTCACCATTGAAAAAAAGTATTGTTTTTATTGCCTCAACAGCTTGTCTCCATAGAAACATGAGAACCAGATACACAGTTGCCTTCAGTACAAACTTTTCATGTTGCACTATGAACATCTATTTACTAAAAGAAAACTTTTCATTACATTCAGAGTTCTTTTATTCACTTGCTTCCACTTAAAACTTGTTAGATCAAGCCAAGGGCCTTAATCCAGCTATTCCTCTATGCAAATTTAAGAAAAAACATATCAATTTTACTTGTATCATGATCAGTACACATTTACAACCTGTCCCTCACCTCAGAAATCCATGATTACAGCCTATTATCTTAAACATGATTTAGTCCAAGCTTTCTTCTCTTTTTATACTGCAGTGAATACATTTCTCAGGACTAAAAAAGAAGGAAGGAAAAGGGCACCTGTTTACTTTAGTATCCATGTAAGACAGAAAAGTAACTGAAAATGCTTTACTGTACTATACAACTTGCAATACATGTTATAAAAACACTGTTAAGAATAAAATTTGTTTTATTTACAGTTACCTCTTCCCCTCACCTTAACATTCTTCCAAACATTAATGACATGAAGTACGGCATACGGTTTAGAGCCCCCTACAAGTTTAACAAAGTAAAAAAGTGCAACATTTGCAGGTTTCTTTGTTCAGCCATATTTTACAAATGTAACTGATGCTTTGTAATCCCACATTTATTCATTAATTTCTGAGCTGCTGGTTTTCTTCCTATTGATCTCCATCTCCCAACGCCAGTCTCTGGTTCATTACCTCTGGTCCTTCCAGTCAACTCCTGTGCTTTTCCCTGTCACTCAAGCATCTGACTTTGAAAAGATGGAAAAGATTTCACTGTCAAAGTCTATGAGCTTTATTATCAGAAGAATATGAAGCAGAGTCCCATTCAGTTAGCTCACCTTTTGTTGAACAAACTTTATTCCTCCCAAGCATGTTCTGCATTAAAAAATGACTTCAATCCTCCAGGAAAAAAATATTCTGATGATAGCTGGATACAACAGCTTGAGTTTCATATCTGCCTCTGGACATTCCCTGATTGCTGGAATAAATTTACTCCTCCTCTACCTGATGTATGAGTAATAATTTTCCACAAACACAGTACTGTCTCCAACTTTTAGTACTTTCTCTTTCTGCCACAGATTTGTCAGAATCAACTCTTTCTGCTGGTAGGATTACATCTTTACTATGAGAGGTCTTAGTTGTTTTCTATGGTCAGGTTTGGAGCACACACACACACACACACACACACACACACACACACACACACACAATGTCTCTTTTCAATTAACAGCTCCTGTTGTAGAATACCAGTCCAGTTGCTCATCTGTACATTCGTATAATTAATAAAAAAAGTCTGTTTCTGGTACAGCAGAAAGTCTCCAGTTTTCCCTGTGTGCTCTGTCCTCTAATTCTACATTTTTTTAAAACATCTCTTCTTGAGCAGTCTATACTCAGCCTGCCTCTTCTTCATTTCAACCTCTGATTTTTTGCAGTTTTATCAGCTCATCTGAATATCCATTTAAATCTTCCTCCATTTTTTAAAACCTTTTGTTATTTGAATTGATATACTCATTCAGTGTTTTGTTTAATCAGCTCTGAGCACGTTTAACTTTTTTCCCTAGATTAGTGGAAATCATAGCTTGCACTACAGCTGAAGCTTGTATTGCTTCTTGATGAACAGCTGCAGGATTCTTCCCAGTGTTTTCTCCTCACCTTCTGTGGTTGATTTTCTTTCTGGTTCTCTAAATGTCTTTTTTGCTGGCATCCAGGCAATGCACTTCCTAGCCAGTAACTGAAATTTACTCAAAAAAGACAAAATTCATTAGCTCTCTTTTCTGAGTTTGTTTTCACACGGGAAAACTAAAATTAAGCTGTTACTTAGTGTGTGGCCATCTTGAAGCCTTGAATAGGCTTTAGGTTTGATCTCTGAAAATTGAGAGTGATACCTAAAGATAGACACCAATGGAGCAAGAAACCCCTGTACTGGATCAAAGACACACTTGATGTCGCTGCAATTCAATCATCCTGGTACAAGAAGATCAAATAACCAAATAACCCGAGTCAGGCTGCTGCCACTGCCATGCATTTGGTGAACACATGGAGAGCTGTGGTAAAACCAAAAAGCAGGGCTCAAAACTGAAAATGACTGGCTCTCAGCCTGAAGAAGGAATCTCTTGGACTGTCTTGCTATCATGATGTCATAGTAGGTGTCCTCAAGATCCACTGAGCACATACAGTGGTCCTTCCTGAGAAGAGGAAGAATGAACCGCACCATGACCATCTGGAATTTGGTCTGACATAGTGGTTCAAGCTGCATATCCAGAATGGGCCTGAGGTCCTTCTTTGTTACTAAAAAATACTGAGTAAACCCCAGATCCTCTCTGGTATGGTAGGACCTCTTGGGTATCTTACACTGACAACAGCTTCGAAACTTTGGCTGCAGCTGTCCTTTGCTAGTGGGGTGGAACATCCAGAAGGCAACAGAGGTGGACAAAAAAGGTACAGAATAGTCCCTGGCAACAACTCTTAACACCCAGACATCTGACATGATGGCCTCCCAAGCTACAGCCCAGGCATTCCAATCCCAAGGACTTATCCATTAGGAGAACAAAATACACAGACTCTGAAAAAGTATGTTAGAGAGAGAAAAAATACTGCTAGGACCCCCCTAAATATCAGAAGATACCAGTGCAGCTGAAAAAATGAGAAAAACCTTATAAAACACTAAAAATTCTAAAAGTCAAACAATGGCAATGAGTGATGAGACAGGAAATGCACATTAAATAAAATTCCCTAAAACTATAAAAAGGAAAGACTGTGAAGAACACCAACACTAATTAAAAGCATTAACACTAAAAAGGAGGGGAGAGGAGGAAAAAGAGAAGAATTTCTATAACTATGTTGAAAAAAGTTGAGCACTTAGCTAGAGTTAATGGAACACATCTGGCACATACAGTGGCAAATGAGATTTGACAAGCAGTAAGCTTGTGGAGCATTATGGAGAGGAAGTGGGGCTTTTGGAGCTGAAAATCTTATTATGGCCAATGTCAGCACCAGGAACTGACTGGTTAATACAGGTGGAAAAGACAACGCTGGATCAAATATTTGTTAGTTTGAGAAACTGCAAAATTTATCTGCCTTTTTGGGAACTGAAGGTTGAGAATCAAAATTATTACAGACACAATAAAATACATCCTCCAAGGCTGGCACAATAGGAAGTGTTGGAGTGGCATGAGCTAAATCTATTTCTAACACATCATATCATCTCCTCAGTTCAGGGGGAACATTCACCTGTCCCCATAAAAAAAAAAAAAAAAAAAAACAATCCTGGCTATTGTCCAAGATAAGGAAAATTCCTCCAAATGGGGTTGTGAGGTCAGTCTTCCTCTTGAGTCAGAGAACTGAGCTTGGGAATCTGCAAGAGAAGAAGCCATGAATCCATCTATGTCAAAATCCTCGGACATATTTTTCAAAGAATTTCTCTTCTGACATCAATGTCAGATAAGCATTTCTGAACACCAGTATTAATAACCTCTAATAATTTTATGGCTAAGGTAAGAAAATCCAACAGACACCATGTCTTCAGATGTAAAGTGTTAAACCTTTTGCTTTTTCTCTGCAGCAAACATCTGGATGAAAACCGACCTGGAGAAGGCACTTCTGCCCTGTCTAGGGATCTCTTTCCCTGGCTACCCTGAGCGACATCTCCCAGTGTGTCGCACGACCCAGGGGAAATAGTTTTTCCATGCCTGGAACAGCTGAAGAGGATGTGGCTGACCCCTGGTTAATGGTGGTTGAAAGGACTACAAGACAGGAAGCAAGAGAGGTAAGTGAATGATCTGAGGAAAGACAACTGGCCACCACTGACTCACCCACTATTGGATGAGGTGTTGACCGAGTCTGCCATGTCAGTGAGGACTCTTTGGCAAGTTTTTTTTTTTTTTTTCTTTTTAGATATAGCAGGAGACTGAACAGCAGAATTGGGGTATCCTTGCTGCAACAGAAGAGGATGTCTCAGAGGAGGTACTCATTGCTGGAACAAGTGAGTCAGTGGGTAAGGTGTCAAAAAGTCTTCAAAGGCAGCTGAACTGCACTCATATATATAGTTCCTTATCTCTGTAATGCACAAGCAGCACACCAAAATCCTATCAGAAATCACTTTAGCAAAAAAATTTGACTTGACAGAAAAAACTGGCAGGTAAGTTGTCAGAAAGCATACGCAAGCACTGACACACCCTGTAATAATTCCTGCCCATTTAAAACATTTTAAAACATTTCATGACTTTACACTTTGACAAGAATAACTCATAGTTTACACAAGCAGTAAATTTTCTCACAAAAGTAGCCCCAATACAATTTAGTGCCAAAAATGCACTTAAAGCCCTAAAAATACATTTATTTCTTAAAAGGGCGATATATCTGTGTGAAAGGGTTCTACACTGGGGCTTTACCTATCATACTGAATTTAAAAGCCAACTGCTGCTCCTGTGAAGCCTCTGAGCGTCTTATTCACAACATGGCAAGAAAGTACTAATGAAAGCCTAACCTTCACTGCTGATTTCCCTCCACAGGGCTGTTCAATGAGCAGTCAAAGTCAAGGTGTGAGAGGAAGTCAGAGTATTTATATGCTGACCATCTGTGTCTTGGTCAGGACACAATCCGTACAGCCTAAAGACTACTGCCACAGTGTGAAAGATGAAATTTTTTTAGTACCTCAGCAAATGTAGATTTGCTGCTACGGTTGTGATGTAGTGGTGTAGATGTGTACTGATAATCCTGAGTACATGATGGGATGGGAGAGGTTTTCCTCTAATCTGAGTACATATTATCTATACATCACACAAGATTTTGTGTCTGGTAACAAAAATGATCTGCCAGTGAGCATGAAACATTGCCCCAATATGCTTAATGCAAGTAAGATGGCAAAAGAAGGGGTACAGGCAGACTGTGGTTCCACAGAGTCTGGAATTCAGGTGGGGCAGAATAAGTACAGTATGATCTGGGAAGTACACCATCTACAATGCAGTAACAGTTAAGAGACACAACAATGGAAGTTAGGAGTAGCACAAAAGTGCAGCACAGTAAAACAAAATAGGCAGCCAGCAACAAAGTTTCCTGTACTATATGGTAAGAAAACTGCCACAAAACTTATCAAGTATTATTAACACAAACACAGCTCATGTTTCAGGCAGGGATACCAGAAAAACTTGGCAAATG
Organism: Protopterus annectens; assembly: GCF_019279795.1. Taxonomy (NCBI): domain Eukaryota; kingdom Metazoa; phylum Chordata; order Ceratodontiformes; family Protopteridae; genus Protopterus; species Protopterus annectens. Next base: position 482,076,481 of record NC_056737.1, on the reverse strand, counting down.
AATAAAACTATTGAAACTAGTGTTGATGCCACAACCAAATGCTAACATGAGTGCTAAAGGTGGTGCACGAGGTTGTACGCTGCAGCTGTAAGCACAACATATAGTCAATATGCACAAATCATAGCAACATGCTGGTGGGCAGGGGGTATAAGCATGGGTGTCAAAGCTGCTTGCGCCAGGATGTAAACTGTTCTAAACACAGCTGTTTAAAGGCCAGATTTCAGATAATCAGAATTAGTGTGACAGGAACACGTGCCCACTGGCTATTACGCAATGTGCGTGTGTTCTGAATTGCTGTATGTAGCACAGCACTGCTCCAAAAAGTTCAAAGCTTTGCAATGCAACAGAAAGTACGCCAATAATTTATAACACTCAGCCAATCAAAATGTTATCAAGCCAACAGCAAATAAACGCTCAATGCATTGCAAATTTCCCATTTTTCATTAGGGAAGGGCTACTTTGGAAAGGTGTTTAAAATATGCTGAAATTAAGTTGAATGTTAAGTATCAGTGATCACTGAAAGGAGCTGTTGTAGGGAAAAATACAGTGCTGCTAAAAGTAGAAACTCAACCGAAGGACTGTTAGGGATTACAAACTAGTCAAACCCAGCAAATTTGTCAGCATGGAGGTGCAGCATGAACCCAGCAAATTTGTCAGCATGGAGGTGCAGCATGATGCAGCTCTGCTCAAACAAGTGTAATACCATACATCTCAGCAAAAAATACAGCCAACTCGTCCAACTAACAAGAAGGTCTGACACCCTGGACCACATCAGTGGAATTAGACAAGACAGAATCAGTTTTCCTAGGCTACTGCTCTAGCCACAGCAACTTCTGAAACATTACATAATTTTGTAATACTTTAAACAAATAGCACTTAGTGTTATCCCTGCCTAAACAAATTCTCCAACTGAAATTAACACTAGAACAAATAAGGCAGCTACTGAACCAGACACTTGATGGAAACTGCTTTTCACCAGCACACCCTGATGCCAGCAAAGCTGTGAGAAAGTCCAGACCAGACAGAACAGCATGATAGAAGAAAAGGAGGAGGAAAAAAAAAAAAAAGAGTACTGCTAAAAGAAAAAACTCAGCCAAAGGACTGCCAGGGAGAAGAGCCTGAGAAAGGAAAGAGGGAACCCTCACACTAAATGCAACAAATGTAGTAGAAAATACATATACATTTCTCATACAGCAACCTGTAGCTATCCTAAAAGTTTCTTGGCAAAGAAATGGAGTATATTTTAACCTTGGTGCATTACAAACATAGCTAACACTTTAAAAGCAGAAAGTCAGAAAGAGGAGCACTTTCTCACATTTCACACTAGACAGCCCTCTAATATTAGGTCCCTATACAGTTAGTGATATGGAATCTTTGAAAATAAATAGTTCAGTTATGTATCAATTGATGTACCCTTAAAACGGTTTTATTTTATTAAGAAATCAGTAAATCAAAGAGGAACAAAGCTAAGTATCAAAGTGTAGCATTACGCTTAAAAATAGCAGTTGTAAAGTACAGAATGGAGAAGCATGAAGAACATGGGTATTTTGAGATGGAGAAGAGGCTTGAAGTCTGGAAAGTTGTATGTGCCCGGTTTCTAAACCACAAGGTCTGTGATATCATATCCCTTAAGATTCCTCTAAAGAACTGGAGAACATAAGTTCTTAAAATTTTCTCTTGCCAGCTCCTTTTCTGCTTCCATTTTTTAATGACTTCTCATGTTTACTCTTCCATCTTATGAATTCTGGGAGTGTATTTTCATCTTTCAGAGAAATCCTTTTTTGAATGCTTTTCTAACTTCAAGTGTTTTTCAAATGATATGTACATCTGTAAATCGTTATGAAGTTACTTTATAAAATTATAAACAAAGCTCATATGATTCTGCATTATAATCTGACACTAGATAAAGCAAATATTTTGTGTGGATTTTTTAAGGGCAATCAGTTTACTGCAAGCAAATTGCTTAATGGACATTAAGTAGGAAAAGTACGTTTCAGCCAAAAAAGCAAAAGAACAAATGCCAAGCATGTGAATCACAATGTACGAAATAATTTACTGCTATGAGATAACATTTAAGTTCACATACTAGAACATCAATAAATATAAAAGGTAATGTTACAGAAATAGCAATGCATAAATATTAAGAGCAAGCTACAGCAAATTATGACTTTCTCTTAAAGAATTAGCAAGAGCAAGTGATACCGTGACAATAAAATATGGTGAGAAGGGAGATAATGCAGAACAGCAGTGGAAGGAGGTAAGTCAGCATGCTACACCTCGTTTGCTCTAAAGATTTTAATAAAGCAGGTGTCTGACTGCTTCAAAAGCTAACATACTTCTAATAATATCCACAGCAAAAGATACAGCAATAACTAAAATAGCATTACTTTACAACAGCTATCTCATTTACCCTAGTTCATAACAAAATCAGGCAGTTTTACAGAATCTGACCAGACTAGAGTAGCTCAGCTTTCATTCTAATAGCAGGAGGGATTCTGAGCAAGGGGATTGCATTGCACACATTAAAATCAATATATTGATAAACATCTTAGCAGGAAACGCGTCTCAGTACCTTGCTATTGTACTCCTCCATGGGAATACCTGTGCATCTTTAGTTGCACATATAAATAACAAAATTGATTAGAGCTACAGAAGTAGCACAATGGATATTCACAGGGTGAAAGATGAATCAGAAACCTTCAGGGCCACTACTGGGGAAAAAAAAAGTACAACTGGTCTTTTCTGAACTACTATCTAGATAGCTTAGCTGTCAAAGAGATTTGTACTGTCAATCATCACAAACAACATGCTTAGTGACAAAGAACTGGCTATCACATTACTAAAATGATAACAAACAGACTGAATTTTTAGCCATATCACTTTTACAGGTTCAAAGGTAAGTACTAGGCTATCTGCCCTTGTGAGTCATTTTAAGTGTAGCCAGTTTCCCTTCTTGTGCTTGAAATAACCTATCCCATTTGTTTATAGGGTGGCCTTACATATCCTACGGTCAATAATTATATAATACCCTTAATAAGAATAATTTTGATCATGCCACACATAATTTGAGGGGGCTCATGCATGGGATAACGTATACAGTTTTTACTGCAATTATAGTTTTTCCTTCATACAGAAATGTATGTCCTTCATTACAACAGTTCTTTTCAGTGCCCACTGATACTTAGCATTCAGCTTCATTTCAGAATCTCTTAAAACACCCCTCCCAAAGTAGCCCTTTCCCAATGAAGGCAACTAGATGACTGGTCTGCTCATTTATCTAGGGATACACAGTAGGGGAAAATGGGTGATTAGATGGCTAGACAGTAGGGCTACATCACACAAACTTACCCTTCCAGTGTCAAGTATTTTCTTTTGGTAAATGTTTTGTTTCTAGACCTAGTGACTGCAGCATAATGTTCCTTCCTGCTGGATTACTGCTCATTAGTTATGCAAACGGCATTGCTAAAACAGACTGTACTAACCTTCATCCTTAGCAAAAGGAGCAGCTCATTAGGTGCCTGACACCCATCTCTTCTAAACTCTTGATTCCAGTTCACTCCCACTGATGTCATTACAGATTTCTTTCGACTTTTCCCGGTCCGCTAATGATTGGCAGTAGATTTTTTTTTTTACGGGTGCCGAGGTGCCAGCTTGACGCCCAACCTTCAATGAAGGCACACCCATTCTACGCATGTCTTTCGAACGCCACTCGACTGTGGGGAGGACATGCAGACTCTACACAGAAGGCACTCCAGCTGAGAATCGAATGGGAGAGCCTCTTGCTGTGAGGCAACAACACTACCGCTGCACCACCGCGGCTTACTTATTGATGTCATTACAGATAAAAAATAAATTCTTCTGTAGTGAGGAATATTTTATTTGAATTTTCTGCACAAACTACAGTCTATATTGCACATGTATAGTACAGTAGTTCAGCAAGACAAACTACAGAGTATGCACACGGTCTTTCTTCTACAAATCCAAAGCTAGCAAGAATTATTCTTACCCGTTCGGTCTAGAAAAGCTAGTCTTGAATTTATTTTCCCAATACAGTGCCTCCTTTTCTCCTCTTCTAAACATTTCAGACAATGCACTAGCACTACCAGTTAAGATTGTAACAATGCAGGCTTTCCACATTAGGACAATGCTTGTCTATTTCACTACTTCTGTAAAATATGCCAAAATAAAAAACAACAGATACTTTCATACCACAACAGCTGATCTATGAGGAGAATCCTCCTTGACAGGCTCTTGTTTAGGTTAATCCTTTCCACCAGCTGTATCATAGCAAGACCAACAATTTCCATATTCAACGAATGCTTCTCCAGTCCAACACGCATGCACACTGTGATGTCATATGCTGTATATTCAAGTGTACTCTTACTCAGCATGTGCCACACCATCACTTAGCCAATAAGATACACCTTCCTCCAAAATCAAGGATTAACAGAGATTTAAACTGGCAGCATTAACAAAGTACAAATATATACTTGCTCATCTTACAGGTAACTCCAACACTGTAGGTCAGTTACAGGAAATGACCATATACGGGAAGAGGGAGGATGTACATCTGACCCACCAAGGAGAGTCCTTCCTCATAGATCAAATGAGACTGCTAGAACATTTCTGCAAGGCCTTGCACTTCATTGATGGGTACTTGGTTTGGATGCAACTCAAACAGTAAAAGGAAGAAACAAAAAGATTAGACAAAGCTGAGTTCTACAGCACTCACTTTCCAAAGAAGGCCTAAATTCCAGAGTCACAATCAAGACAGTAGGGCCTTGTGAAAGTATGAAATGAAGACCAACTGAAAGTAATGCAAATATCTACAACAGAGACAATTTTGAACATACACTGGAGATAACCACTCCTTTACTGTAATGTTTTTATACTGTACATTTGCCAGAGGGGAATTTTGAAGTGTGGGGAAGCCAAACGATGGTTAAAAAAAAAAAAAAGAATGATACAGTTGAGATAGGTAATCCACCAGGACAGAGTTTGTCTTGTGCACCCATTTCAGGTAGAATAACATGATAGTGAATATCTTACACGTGAAGGACTCTTCTTTTCTCATTTCTGTTCCAGTAAAGAAAAAGTACAGTTTTGTACCTACCATAAATGTAGATGTTCGAGTGTTCACCCTGCTGCAGTCATCACACTTGGGTTATCCTGTCGTCAGGCGGTCCCGCAGTCGGCCGGAATTCCAAAGTCTTGGTCCGGCATCGGTTGCTGTTGCCTCTTCCCTGACGTCAGTGCGCCAGGGGTATATATAATGCAACCAACGATATTTTCTTCAGTTTTTCTTGCCCCAGATGTCAGGTGCCCCTAAAAAAGGTGGTCAGAAATTAGTACCAAATGGAGAAACCTCTGTACAAACACAAAATCCCTTCAGCTATAAGCAAATACATCAGTAAGGTATTGAAGAGATTTAGCCAGTAGATCAGAGGGGATGGAGGGAGGGTAACCTGGACTGCAGCAGGGTGAACACTCGAACATCTACATTTATGGTAGGTGCAAAACTGTACTATGTTCATCATGTTACCCTGCTGCAGTCATCACACTTGGGTTGAATCCCAAAGCTAAGATAGGGGGGAGGTATCATAGAGGGTTAGTGGAGGCTATAAGGCCCTGCAGAACTGCAGTGGCGAAGCCCGCACTGGTCTTAGAGTAAAGAGGTAAGTGATAGTGTTTGGTAAAGGTGTGTACTGAACTCAAAGTTGCAGCTTCTAAAATCTCCTTGGTTGGAACCCCCCTGAGAAAGGCTATAGAGGTAGCTGTTGCCCTGGTAGAGTGGGACCTAATGGTAGCAGGTACTGGTTTCCCATGATGGGTATAGCAGAAACGTATGCAATGACCTATCCATTTAGAAATGGTTTGCTTAGATATAGCCTTCCCTTGAGAAGCTGTAGCATAGGATACAAAGAGCTAGTCAGATTTTCTGAAAGCCTTAGTTTTGTCCAAGTAGTAACGAAGTTGCCTGTGAAATTTTATTTATTTATTTATTTATTTAAATTTGTTGACCGGGAGTGTCCGACTGGACGTAGGTCCATTTTCAGCGGAGGCCCGGGGAGAAAAGCTCCACAGTTAAAATAAACAGACAGTATATACATTGGATTACATAGTGAATAACAATTTACATAGCAATTACTTACAACATATTTACAGATGAAGAACATACATCAGTAGACAACTAGAATTTTTATCTGTGAAGTGCATACCAGACGTTAACAAATGTTACAAGAAGAAGAAGTTCGTGCTGTATAATAAGTACTGGCTTATGAGCATCTGAGCTTGCTATAATCAAGGTAGTTAGTGGAGTAGAAAGAAAGGTAGTGGTTGGATGGGGTTGATGATATTAGAGTGGGAGTTGCAAGGGCATAGCCAGCATGTTTTTAGTTGTGCTTTTAGTAAAGTTTTGAAGTGGGTGCATGATGGTATGGAGGTAATTGTGGGTGGGAGTGAGTTCCATAATTTGGCTATGGTGCAAGAGAATAGTGCTTCACCAGCAGAGTTACTGGCCTTAGTGATCTGCAAGTGATTTTTGCTGCTGGATCTTAGTGGTCTGGTGGTGCGATAGGGTTGGAGTAGATTCTGGAGGGGTGGGACATTTAGTGGAATGTCCAAGGAATGCAGGAATCTCTCACCTTTGTTCTGTGGATTTGGGAAGAAGGTGGGTAAGTGGATGGTTTGATTTAAAGCCACACTGGAAACCACCTTAGGCATAAAGGAAGGATTAGTTCATAGAGAAACTCTGTCTTGATGAAAAATGAGGAAAGGTTCCACTGCCATTAGTACCTGTAGCTCTGAGACTCTTCTAGCTGAAGTTATTGCTAGGAGCAGGGCAGTCTTCCATGATAGGAACTGAAGATCTGCAGAGAAAGCTGGTTCAAAGGGAGGTAACGTTAGTTTTTCCAGAACAAAATTGAGGTCCCATGTTGGCGTAGGAGCTCTCCTGGGTGGTCTAATGTTTTTTGCCCCTCTGAGGAACTGCCTTAGAAGAGGATGTGAAAATAAAGGTGGATCCGTGTTGTAGTGAGCTGAAATAGCTGAAGCATGGATTTTAATGGAGGAAAAAAAAAGTCCTTTGTGCAACATCTCAGCTAAATACTGTAGAATGTGAGGCATGTGAGGTTGAATTGTGTCTTGGCCTTTAGCTTGGTTCCAGGCACAAAACCTTTTCCATTTGTCCGAATAAGCCTTCCTGGTGCTTGGCCTCCTGGCTTCCAGAATAACATCCAGAACTGCTTGTGAAAGAGGAGCTGTTTGGATGTTTAGTTGATTAGCCATGCAGCCAGATTTAAAGTTTTGAGCTGGCTGTGAAGAATCTGATTGTTTTGTTGTGTGAGCAAATGGGGGATTTGAGGCAATATCCATGGTGGGCTGTGGGCCATATTTCTCAATAGCGGGTACCAGTGCTGGCGTGGCCAGTCTGGGGCTATGAGAATCAGTCGTGGTCTCTCCTTTTTGACTTTCAGAAGAACCTTTATGAGGAGAGGCAATGGAGGGAAGGCATACACTGTCAGGTTTTTCCAACTGAAAGAGAGTGTGTCCACTTTCCAAGCTTGATGGTGAAATGTCCTTGTACAAAATTTTGTTAGTTGATAGTTTTGAGGACTGGCAAACAGGTCTATGTCTGGAAGGCCCCATTTTTGAATTATCATTGCAAATGTTTGTGGATCTAGTTTCCACTCGTGGGGATCCTTGAGGTTTCTGATGAGGTCGTTTGCCAATGTGTTCTTCTGTCCTGGCAGGAATTGAGCTTGTAACTGAACTTGGTAATCCAGAGCTGTGTTCCATAAGATCATTGCTTGCCTGCATAGAGGGTAGGAATGTGTACCCCCTTGTTTGTTTATGTACCACATTACTGTGGTGTTGTCCGTCTTTATTGCAAGTTGTCATGGATGTAATAGATCCTTGAAGGCTGTCAGAGCTTTCTGTACAGCTAGCATCTCTTTTTGATTTATGTGCAGATTTCTTTGATCTGCAGTCCATAGGCCTTGAATGCATTGTCCTGCCATGTGTGCCCCCCAGGCATAGTCTGAAGCATCTGTTGTGATAGTTTGCCTGGCTGGGGGCAAGGTGAAAGGCTGACCCTTGTTGAGGTGACATGCCTGTGACCACCATAGAAATTCCTGTTGTAGGCAGGGAATGAGAGATATCATTGTTCCCAAGCTGTGGCTGTGTTGAGACCATATGCTTTTAAGGTACCACTGTAATTTCCTCATATGCAGCTTTGCAAATGGTATTATTACTATGCAAGATGCCATGAAGCCCAAGGCCTGCAGAATTTTTCTTGCAGTTAACTGGGTCTTTGTTGCCATTGTCTTGAAATAGTGAGTCAGTTGTAGTTGCTTGTCTGGCGTAAGATAAGCCTTCTGGGCCGTTGTATTCAAGCTGGCACCCAGGAATGTCATTTTTTGTGAGGGGTACTAGTTTTGACTTCTTTTCGTTTACTGTGTACCCCAGGCAGTTTAGCAGATGCTTTACAAAGGCCAGATGCTGTAAGAGAATGTCTTTGCTTTCTGCTTGGATGAGGCAGTCATCCAGGTATGGATATATCTGAATTCCTCTTTGTCTGCAGTATGCAATTACTGGTGCCAGCCATTTTGTGAAAACTCTGGGCACAGTAGATAAGCCAAAGGGCAGTGCAGAGAATTGGTAATGGGTTGAACCTGCAATGAAACGGAGGTATCTTCTGCAACTTTGTCTGATAGGGACATGCCGGTATGCCTCCTTGAGGTCCAACGTTACTAGCCATGCTTCCTTGCCCAACATGGGAAGTAGCTGCTGTAGTGTTAGCATCTTGAATTTGGGTACTTGTAAGTAAGTGTTTAGAATTGAAAGGTCCAGAATTGGTATCCAGGCATTGTCCTTTCTGGGCACTAGAAAGAGTCTTGAGTAAAATCCTTGGCCTTGCTCTCGAGTAGGTACCAGTTGAATGGCTCTCATGTCCATGAGAGCTGTAATTTGCTTTTGTGCCTCTGCCCATTGATTTTGTGGCAGGTTTGGCATTCCTCTTTTCATTGGCAAGATGTGAAAGTGGAATCTGTATCCTCGTAAAATTATGTCTAGGACCCATTTGTCCTTTGTGACAATGTGCCAGTTGTCTGCAAAAAGTGCGAGTTTTCCCCCCAAGGGGGCTGCCAAGAGAGTATTGCTTGGCCAGATGAGGTGCAAGTCATTGAGTTTGCCTTCTGGTGGATTGAGACCTGTCTTCTCCTCCCTCCTGTGTTGTAATGCCCCATTGGCGAGGTTTATACTGGGCTTGTGGTTGTCCTCTGCCCCTTGGGCATCTGTATTTACCCCTCTGTGGTCTGTCAGTAGCTGGAAAGGACCAATTTTTTGTTGGCCAGTTTCTGCTGAAGCGAGGGAGTTGTACCTGTAGGAAATCTTTGACTGTCTGCATAGATTTTGCCTTATCCTCCATTTTCTTTAAAACTTCTTCTGCTTTAACTCCAAAAAGAACATCCTGCTGTAAGGGAGCATCTAGTAGTTTTGCTTTAACATGATCAGGCAGAGTTTGTTCCTTTAACCAAGCATGCATACGTATAACGGACCCAGTGACAGCTGCTCTGCAGGAGGCCTCCAAAGAATCAAACCCACATTGTAAGGTATGTTTGCCCACCTGCTCAGTGGAGTGCAACAGATCCTGTACTTCTTTCAATTCAGATTGTTGAGGGAGAGTGGTTATTCTTTGCTTTAACTGAGAGATTAGGAATTGCTGATACTTAAGCATGTGAAACTGACAATTCAGTGCCCTCATAGCTAGTGTGGCTGAGGTGTAAACCTTTTTCCCCCACCTATCTAGTGCTCTGGAATCCCTCTCAGAAGGTACTGGGTTTTTAGCCATAGAAGCCTTAGCCCCCTTGGGACCATGGGAGATAGTCTCTGGGTCAGCTACAGGGCTTTTGTAAAGAAATTTGTGGGAATCAGGCACTCTATAATATCTGTCAGGCTTAGCCGGAGCAGGAGGTAGAGAGTCTGGATTCAAACTGGATTCTAAATAGACATCATCCACAATGTCCAAAACTGGTGGGATGGCAAGAGGTCTGTGTTGGGGGAGTAAAAGAAACTCTCTGAGCCTTTTCTTCGAGTCAGAGTAGTCCTGACCTTCCCAGTGAAAATGTTCCCTCATAGTGTGTAAAGTTTCCTCAAAGGAGTAGTCTTCAGGAGGGGAAGCTGAGGGAATAGAGTCCTCAGCATCAGAATCTTCATAAGGAGAGAAGGAGTAATCTTGGTCCTCAGAGGAGTCTGAAGAAATGGACACTTGTTCAGAGGATGCATAATCTTCCTCTTGTCTAGGCTTTTTGTCAGGAGGGGGTTGGGAACCCCTGATTAAAGAAATCAAATCTTCAGCCATTTTGAGCATCTGTTTCTTAGGCATGGGGCCTTGAACAGGAGACTGAAGTGCAGTCCTTTTAGATTTAGTAGGGGTCTTCGACTTAGAAAACGTTTTAATGGTGAGGGTCGTCGGTCTAAAAACGCCTTCAGAAACTGATGGCGTTTCTGTAGCACCGACGTCTTTTGTAGCAATGTCGTCGGAAAGGCCTGAGCTAAATGGCTGCGTCGGCCTGGTGCATTCCGCCTAAATTTCCGTAGCGGTCTCGGGTTCCAGATCTGCGGTAGTCAGGGACTGCGTCGGAGCCTCACTGAGGACCGGAGAACCGGAGACCGGATCAGCCGAGGCCTCAGAATCTGGCTTAGGCCTGGGCTGTCTGTCCTTATCCTTGCGTTTTTTGTGCACGCCGGTAGTCGGTTGCTCCAACGGCATGGTGTAGTTAAATTTCCTACCGAAGTAGTGTCATGTGAAATCAAAGCGTCTTTTAATAAACCTAGCACAAAACCGACAAGTAGTGACGTCGTGGTCTGGGCCTAGGCAAGGAATGCAATAAGAATGAAAATCCTTATGAGGTATTTGCTTCCCACAAGAAATACAATTGTTAACTTTTTCTGACATCGGTCTGAGGCAAGAAAAGTTTCCCCAACGGGGTAATTAGCTTTATAGAAGACTTCGGTCTGAAATTCGAATTCGAAAATCTCAGGAGTCGGCCGACCGGCACTTGTGAACTGCTTCTGCTTCGGACACCGCGCGGCAAGAAAGACTGAAGAAAATGGCATCGGTTGCATTATATATACCCCTGGCGCACTGACGTCAGGGAAGAGGCGACAGCAACCGACGCCGGACCAAGACTTTGGAATTACGGCCGACTGCGGGACCGCCTGACGACAGGATAACCCAAGTGTGATGACTGCAGCAGGGTAACACAATAAACATCTATAATATGAATGGAGTGGTTCAGAAATAATTTGTGAACTCCCTTCAAAAGAAGGGTAGCTTCATCTTACTTCATCTACTTACACATGAAGAACTAAAGCTTCATAATATTATGTATACAGATAATGGCATATGATTGAAAATAAGTATACCGGGTAGACACTAAAGACAAACCTCTACAGAATAGTGATTTTGGTCAGTATGATGTTTTAATTAAAAAATATGGCAATGCAGAGCAATCCCTAGTCCATAATAAGGATGACATAGTTTTTATGACTCCCTTCTCCTCAATTTCAACCCCAATCATTTGTCCTAGAAGATCACAGTACACTGGCGGCAGATGAATCCCAACATACATCATCAGATGGATTGATATGCTCAGCAGAAGAATTATATTACCTCAGAGGATCAAGGCAGAGGAAAGTGCAGTTGTGTACACTTACCATAAATGTAAACTTTCAAGTGCATTCACTGTTGCAGTCATCATCTGTGGGTTATCCCTGCTGTGGAAGCCCTTGGCCAGTCCAAATACCAGAGTCAATGTTTTTCTGTGTCAGCTGCTGTTGCTTGCAGTCTGACATCAGGTCATCAGTGCTATAAAGGAAGGCAGCCGATGCCATTACATCAGTTTTTCTTGCCCTAACCAGTCAGAGGCCCAAGTCAACAAGGTAAAGTGGTTCTGGTGGCTAAAAGCTACTGTTAGAAACTAATGCCTCTCTAAAGAAAGAAGATATAAGGGGGAAGGAGGTGGGAAACCAGGACTGCAACAGTAAATACACTCGAACATCTACATTTATGGTAAGTGTACACAACTGTACTATGTTCTTCGTGTTTCACTGTTGCAGTCATCACCTGTGGGAGGATTCCCAAAGCTGAGGAGAGGGGTCATAAAATTGTTAAGAGACCTAGGAATGGGTCAGCATGCCCTGCAGAACTGCAGAGGCAAACCCTGCCCTAGCCTTAAAAAATAGAGGTAGGTGGTAATGCTTGGTAAAGGCATGGAGAGAAGTCCAGGTGGCAGCTTCCAGGATGTCCCTGGTAGGAACTCCTCTGAAGAATGCTGTGGAAGTGGAGGCTGCCCAAGTGGAATGGGTTTGAATAGACTTAGGTTTCCCATGCAAACTGCATCAGAAATGGATGCAGTGTGATATCCATTTGTAAATGATTTGTTTGGAAATGGGCTTCCCCTGTGCCCCTGGGGCAAAGCTGACAAGTAGTTAGTCTGTTTTCCTGAAGGGTTTAGTACAGTCCAGATAGTATCTGAGCTGTCTGTGCACATCTAGTAAGTGCAGAATTCTTCCCCCTTGTTTTGAGGGTTAGGAAAGAAGGTGGGTAGATGTATGGCCTGGTTCAGAGTTACATTAGATACCACCTTGGGCATAAAGGAGGGATTAGTCCTCAGGGAGATCCTGTCTGCATGGAAGATGATGAAGGGCTCAATGGCCATCAGTGCCTGAAGTTGAGAAACCCTTCTTGCTGAGGTGATAGCTAGGAGAAAAGCAGTCTTTCAGGTGAGGTATCTTAGTTCTGCTGAAGCAGCAGGTTTAAAGGGTGGTAAAGTTAGTTTTTCCCAAAACATATTCTGTTCCCAGGCTGGAGTGGGTGGCCTTCTGGGAGGTCTGATATTAGAAGCCCCTCTGAGGAATTGTTTAATCAAAGGGTGGGAGAACAGGAGCTGTTCTGTATCAAAATGAGCTGAAATGGCTGAGGCGTGGATTTTAATAGAGGAGAAGGAGAGGCCACTAGGTAGTCCAGGATAAGAGGAATGGAAGGCTGTGAGGTATTGCCCCCTCTGGACTGTCTCCAGGAGCAGAATCTTTTCCATTTTCCTGTGTAAGATTTCCTGGTGCTGGGCCTACTGGCCTCTGTGATAATGTCTAGGACCTATTTGCTTAACAGGGGCCCTTTGTTTGCCTTTAGAGTATTAGCCATGCAGATAGTTTGAGAGTCTGCAAGTCTGGGTGCAGCATCCCCCCCACCCCCCCGAGTTAAGAGGTCTGAGATCAGGGGAAGCTGGCTGGGAGGTTGTAAGGTCAGGCTGCGCAGTAAGGGGTTCCATTGTTGTCTGGGCCAATCTGGAGCAATTAGGATTGCCTTTGGTCTCTCCTCCCTTATTTTGATCAGTACCTTGGGGATAAGATGCGCAGAGGAGGAAATGTATACACAAAGAGGTTGTTCCAGGGGAAGGTCAAGGCATCCACCATCCACGCTAGGTGGTGATACTCCGTGGTACAGAATTTTTTCAGCTGATGGTTGGGATGTGAAGCAAAGAGATACACGTCTGGAGTCCCCCACGCCTCAGTGATTTATAAAAAGATTTTTCTGTGGAGTTGCCATTCGTGGGGATCTAGTACGTTTCTACTTAAGTGGTCTGCCAAGGTGTTGTAGATCCCTGGTAGGGATTGGGCTATCAGGTGTAGTCTCATGGAACAGGCTGCCAGCCAGAGTTTCATGGCTAGCCTGCACAGAGGGTAAGATTGGGTTCCTCACTGTTTGTTGATGTACCACATTACTGTGGTGTTACCTGTTTTGTTAAGGATAACCCCTGGCTTGAGATGGGGGTTTGAAGGATGTCAAAGCCTTCTGTGCTGCCATCATTTCCTTCTGGCTGATGTGTAAGGGAAGGTGCTGGGCATCCCAAAGACCTTGGGTGCACCTGCCTTCTAAGTGAGCACCCCAATCTATGTCTGAAGCATCAGTGAAATGGTCTACCTGGTTGGGCAGAGGTTGAAGAAAAGACCCTTGTTCTGGGCAAGGGCCCCTCCCCATCACAGTAACTCAGTCCTTATACAGGGGATCAGAGGTAGAGAGGTCTCTGGAGGTTGAGAGTGCTGACACCAAAGGTTCTTTAGGTACCACTGAAGTTTTCTCATGTGAAGCCTGGCCAGAGGAATTAGAAGGATGCAAGATGCCATGTACCCCAAGGCTTGCAGGAACTTCCTCGCAGTGAGGTGACTTCTGGAAGCCAGCTGGATGAAATAGAGATGCAGGAAGCTCTGGTTTTCTGGGGATAGGAAGGCCATTTTGGAGGCTGTGTCCAGCAGTGCTCCCAAGAAAATGATCCTCCTGGATGGTGTTTGCCTTGATTACTTCTAGTTGATGGTGTACCCTGAGGGGGGGTTGATAAAGAGAGGTCCTTGAGGAGCTAGTCTTTGCCATCTGCCTGAATGAGGCAGTCATCCAGAGAACGGTAAATTTGTATATTTTTCTGTCCGCCAAAGGCTATGGCCGGGGCTAAGGGTAACTAACAATGCTTTGTTTTGTCAGCATAGGCAGCAGGTGCTGCAAGGTTAGCATTTTAAATTTAGTGACCACCAGGAAGGTGTTCAGAATGGGTAGATCCAGGGTAGGGCACCAAGTGCCCCCTATCCTGGAAACAAGGAATAATCTGGAATAAAAGTGTCTGTCTGTTTGATCTGAGGGGACAGGTTCTACTGCCCCTAGGGATAAGAGAGCTTGGACTTGTTCAGTGTCTCTGCCCAGTGATTTTGAGGTAAGGGTACCCTCTTGGAATTGGGAGTTAGTAGAAGGAGAATTTGTATCCTTCAAAAATGATCTTTAAGACCCAATGGTCATTAGTTGCAGAAAGCCAATTTTTCAAGCATAGGGAGAGCCTTCCTCCTAGTATTTGGTGAGTGAAAAGAGGGCAGAGGGGGGGAGAGGGAGTCATTGAGGGTTTTTACCCTAGAGGGATGGCTTAGAACTCCCTGCCTTTGGAGTGGAAGTGGTTAACCATTTGGTTCTCTGCTGTCTGATGGGAGTCTGGGTGGTCTGTCCCTGCGGGGCTTACCTTGCCTCTGTCTACTAGGTGCAGGACAGGACAAGTGTTTTGAGGGAAAATTCCTGCTGAACCTAGGATGGTGTACCTGAAGGAAATCTTTTACTGTCTGCATAGATTTTACTTTGCTTTCCATCTTTTTAAGCATCTCTTCTGCTTTTACTCCAAACAAGTGGTCCTTATCCAAAGGTGCATCAAATAATTTAGATCGGACAAGATCAGGGAGAGGTCGTTCCTTCAAGCGTCATATCCACAGTGTAAAGAGTGTTTAGCCACTTGACAAGTAGAATGCAGTAAATCTGTTCTTTCGAACTGGCACAGTCAGGAAAGGTAGAAATCTTTTGTTTTAATAGTTCCAAAGTGCGTTGTTGGTATTTTAACATGTGGAACTGACAGTTGAGTGTTCTGATAGCTAATGTTGCAGAGGTGTATACTTTTCTTACCCCATCTCTCCAGAGCTCTGCAGTCCTGGTCAGAAGGAATAGGGTTCTTTGTAGAACTAGCCTTAGCTCCTTTAAGTCCCTGTGTAATGACCTCCTGGTCTGCAGCAGGATTTCTGTACAGGTACTTGTGAGAATCCGGTACTCTGTTAATACCGGTCAGGTTTTCTGGGGGCAGGTGGGAGTGCATCAGGAGTTAAGCTGGACACCTCTAATATTGGAGGGATGGCCAAGGGTCTGTGCTGGGGCAGCTCTAGAAACTCGTCCTGGGATTCCCAGTGGAAATGTTCCTGAGGGTGTGAAGGGCTTCCCCAAAGGAAGGATCTTCTGGTGGGGAGGCAGAATTAATGGATTCCTCTGCATCTGAATCCTCATAAGCAGTCAGAGGTAGTTGTTCCTCCTCAAAATCTGAATAATCGGACTCCTCAGAATCCTGTTCTGTCAGCATTTCAAGAGAAACATCTCTTTTCCTTTTCGAAGTTGTGGCCTGACTACCCCTGATAAGGGTGATAAGATCCTCTGCCATTTTAAGCATTTGAGCTTGGGGTGGTGGAGCAGGAGTAAAATGGTGGCTAGAGGTAGTTTTCCTAGGAGTGGCCTTGCCTCTAGGCCTAACAGTATCCATCGGTCTGAGAGAAACGGTAGTCAGAGGAAAAGACTTCTTTTTTGTCTAGATTTGGTAGTGCGAAAGACCTCCTTGGAAGCCAGTGCCTGTATCGCGGCTCCAGACTCAACCAAGGCAGAGACCATCAAAGGCTCGGAAGACAAAGATTTCTGCGGCATACCAGACTCTGAAAGGGTCTCAGTAGAGGCCTGTGAAGGTATCGAATCAGGCATCAGGGGCTGCAAAGGCATCTCAGTGAATTCCGGAGAACTGACGACCTGCTTAGCGGTGGAGTTGTTGGACGGCTTAGCCTCGTGTGGTCTGTTTCTATCTTTATCCTTACTTTTTTTGGGAATGTCTACAGATTTTTTGCTGATGGTCACCATTTCAGCTACAATAAGAGCTCTGGGATGAATGGTTCTCGCGTTAAAGAGGGCAGAGAACCAGCAATGGGGGACATTCTGGTCTGGGCCTAAACAAGTGACGCAGCATGAATGGAAGTCTCTGTGTGGTATTTGCTTTCCACAGGCGAGACAATTGTTAACTTTTTTGACATCGGTTAGTGCAAGAAAAAAGGATCCCCAATGGGGTACTTAGATTTAGACATTTTCAGCTGTAATTCAAACTCTGGTAGAGAATGACCGGCACACTTGCGAACTGCTTCTGCTATGGGGTTCACGGCAAGAAAGACTGATGTAATGGCGTCGGCTGCCTTCCTTTACAGCACTGATGACCTGACGTCAGACTGCAAGTGACAGCAGCCGACGCAGAAAAACACTGAATGGTATTCGGACCAGCCGAGGGCTACCACAGCAGGGATAACCCACAGGTGATGACTGCAAAAGTGAAACACGAAGAACATCAGGGGAGTGGGAAATATTAATATTACACATCAAGTTGATGGTTTTAAGATACTGAATTACAGTTACATTATGGTGACCCTTTAATTAATATTTTCAAGAAGGGGGTTTACTTTCATATACTCAAAGGGAGTTTTGACTTGGATGATGCAACCCTAGAGATGAAATGATATGTAAGAAATTTTAAATTGGCAATGGTAAAGGACAGCACTAGCTCTGAGTAACCTACATTACACAGAGGTACATTTACCCCCCACCCCCCCTTTACAGCCTCCTCTGGCATTGTTTGAAAAAGTCTGTGAATATGTTTTGAGAAATTTAAAAACACACGAGTCCAAGTATAAGTCTTATAATTTGACTAAACAGCAAAACAGATAACAAAATCAACTGGCATAGAATAACAGTATTAGAACAATGAAACCAGACAAAAGGGGGGGGTGGGCAGTTAATATGAATTCTATGGCTTATATTTGTAAGATGTATCAATATCTTAACAACAATGACTTTTTGAGCCAGTCACTAAGAAATGAAATTTATGTGGCTTACCAAAAGTTAGATATGAATGCAAATGACTATCTGGAGACATGATCAAATTCATAACAGTTAATTAAACATTAGTCTTTCGGCTTTTCCCGGTTAGGGGTCGCCACAGCAGAACTCTGGTCCGCTCATGATTGGCAGTGGATTTTACGGTGCCGAGTTGCTAGCCTGATGCCCAACCTTCAACGAAAGCACACCGATTCCCACTCACACCAACCTGCATGTCTTTAATACCAATCAACCGCGGGGAGGACATATTAATCTCAGACGTTTTTGGTATTCTGAAGACCCATAAAAACGTGTTAGACTCCGCTTTATGACCTAGTGTTCTAAAATGTAATTCCTAGCTAAATGGGTTGACAATACGTTAAAAGCATTTTTTGATTATAAGACTCCTATACTAAAGAATTTCTGACACTGTTTGAGGAAGGTTGATGCACAAAAGTTTGTAGAAGATACCACTTTTGTAACTACTGATGTAAAGATTTATTCCTGGTTATATCCCATTCTGTTGGTATGGAGTGGTTTAGAGAAACTTTGTTCTTAGGATCAGTCATGTCACAACAAAATATCAATAAAAGTACAAAAGCACCTTAAGGCCAAAGAATCCCAAGTAAAACATATAACAAAAGCACAAAACTCCAGGTATTCACCACAATGTTTTAATGGTCAAGTAAAACACACAAAGCTTTCGAGTAAAACTCTTTCTCAATGCATAAAATCAGTAGCATAAACTACTTCTTTTTAAAAAAACAATTCAACCAATCCACTCACATAATCAATTAACTAGATAAACTGAATTAAAATGCCCTGTCTCTTAAACATATAGTAAATGTAATATACCCATATAAATACAAATATATAAATATAACTGTAGAAATAATATAAAAAATAAAATATAAACAACAGTTAAAACTCAAATTAGTCCATCTCCGGGATTCATGAAGCTTGCGCCAGGCACAGGCATAGCGTAGGCGGAATAACGCCAAATATGGCCATCGAGCGATTCAGGTACGATCCAATACCACGTGCACTACCGGCGTACGGCAGATCTGCGCAGCCCTCGGCATACGTATGCTAATCACCCAATGCACAGTGTCGCACCATGCAAATGAAGGCAGATAGTGATTCATGAAGTGGTGCAGGTGTAGCGTAAGCCCACGGAAATGTAAACCAAAAACACGGTTTACATTTTCCCAAACAGAACATCGGAGCTTTGGAAGCGGACCAGACTCATGTATTACAAAGTTAACATATGCCAATGGCTAAATACACAGCCAATGGCATAAGAAAAGATGCACAACACCTAAAAAACAACATTTAATGTCATGTCCACAGTAACGCACAGTACATCCACAGGGCATGTGTGCGCAAACTGCAACATAAAGAAAATATATAAAAATGTCATAAAATCGCAATGTAATACAAATCAGGTTTACACCATAATACACAATGGTAGGCATGGAACACCACAACCAAGGTGCAAGGGTTGCTAAGGGCCTGCGACAAGTGTTTGGCACGGTAACTATGAATTAGTAGTCAATGCCATGCAAATGCAGCAGATAATACTGAATTGCAAATGTCCCGCCGGATGAAGGTTGAACCATATGGCGCAGCGCTATAATACCGAGGAGTGGCTCAGAGGAGATACATGACATCAGCAGAGGGGTGTGCCACTGTAGCAGCAAGCACATTGGAGCAATGCAAACTGGCCTGGCTGTTGCTAAGCAAAGCTGCAGGACAGGGGTGGGGAGGAAGGTATATAATCGTTTAGTTGAGAGCACACATGGTGCCCAAAAGCGCATGTGTACGGGGATGAAAACGTGCCCGAAACCCAGTAAGCGGATGCACGCGGCGCAAACAATAGCACAAACAGGAAGGTCAGGGGAAGAAAAGAAGGAAATGCCGAAGTAGGGTAATTGGCGTACTAATGAGCAATCAACACCAATCAACTGACGGCGGCCAATCGCAAAACAGGATAGGGGAGGCATCGGAATGCAAAGAAAGGAGGGGAGGCATTGGATTGCAAAGATAGGAGATCTGTCATAGCAGAGCAAAGCAAACAGACAGTAGACCGGCAATAGCACACATTACGCAAGATTCGCCAGGTCTAGGAAAGTACAAATGAAAGCAGGCTGCTGGATGCATGCCAGAAAAATGGTAGGTGGAACGTGCAGAAATGTAAAGGGAAGGTCAAGAGGTAATCCACGGCAGCCAAATGTAATTCAACACCAAAGGCACCACAATAGTACTTCCGGTAGTAAAACACATAAGATACCCTGTAGCTACGATCGTACATACACACCCTATGACATCATCGGTGTTCACAGCACAATAGTATAAAGTGTGAAAGCACCCTACACACACCTGTGAATTCCCAAACACTGCACCATAGGTGTAAACACATGGGGAACTTTTAAAATGTACATGTTCGGAGCTGCCATAGCTGTGATTCATCAGCATGTGTTAGAGACTGACTGTGTTGTGAAGGATGATGCCGACAACCACAGCAGGCCCCGGAGGAGGAGAAGAGTGTTCAGACCAAGGGTAACCTACCAGGGGCTACATGATCTGGAGATAGTAGAGCGTTACAGGGTGGACAGGGACATCTTACAGCAAATAGTGGAGCTGTGCCGGCCACGCCTGAGTACCAGAAATAACAGAGGGGAACCCAGCCCAGTGGGTACGAAGGTATGTGTAAGTATGCGAATACTAGCCACAGGTACCTTTCAAAGGCCAACTGGAGATATAATGGGGATCTCACAGGCATCAGCATCCAGGGTACTACACCAGTTCCTGGATGCCATGTTACCACATGCCAATGAGCATATATACTTCCCCCGAACTAGGGAGGAGTTGGCCAGCAATATGCGTTACTTCCACCATGTGGCACACTACCCGGAGGTAGTGGGTGCGATAGACTGCACGCACATCTGCACGCACATACAAATCAAGTCACCACCCGGTGAGCATGGTAGGCGCTACATAAACCGCAAGGGATTCCACTCCATCAATTGCCAGGTCATGTGCAATGCCCAGGGCATTATCATAGATGTGTGTGCTGGCAGCCCTGGAAGCTACCATGACTCCCATATCTGGCATGCCTCACAGCTGCATCAGGTATTTGTCAGGGGGGACATCCCACATGGCCACCTTGTGGGGGATGCTGGCTATGCACTGGAGCCGTGGATGATGACTCCCATCAGAAATGCACACACACCCATGCAGGAACGCCATAATGAGGCACATGCACAAACCAGAATCATCATAGAGCGTGTGTTCGGGATGCTAAAATCACGGTTCCGGTGCTTGGACACATCTGGTGGAGCCTTGCAGTACTCTCCAGGCACGTGTGCCCACATTGTCATAGTATGTGCCATGCTACATAATATGATCCTGCAGAAACAGCTGCAGCAGGGACAAAATGGTGAAGGCCCTCATAGCCCACCGCAATTGCCAAGGCCATCACAGGCACAGAGGGATTCAGACCATGAACACACTGTGCCAGCCCCAGTAGGCAGACGGAGACATGCCCAATATGCCTACGCCTTGGCAAAGAGGGAACGTATAGCACATACTCTGACAGTGTAGGCCCCTACGGACTGACACACCTCTCCACCTGCACACACAGTAAAATGGATGGCACACAAGCACGACCACCTGTAAATTGTAATGTATAGGTGGCCCACTGTGTGAATCCCACATAGGCAGCCCTCAAACACTGTACACACAACAGCTATAGGAACAAGGAATGTCAACACCTGAACAGTACATGCACCTATCACCATATGGTAGTGCTGTGTGTATAGGTTCCCAGGTACAACAGGAGGTTCACGGCCGACTGTCAGAGGCCATACACCAAATGGGGCAAATAGTGTCCGCTGTCGCCACAACATTGAGTAACCAACTGTCGCGTACAGGAGCAGAGGCAATCGTGGGGAGCACGTGTGTAAGCACGGTTCTGCACACACTCAGCACAGAGTCCCTGCTGCGTTAATGAGGGGATGCACATAATATAATCATGGATGTTGTGTCAAGGCATGTGGTGTACCCATGACAGGTATTCATCACCCCAGCATGCTCCACCCACGGTCATTTGAAGGTGCAGCACAGTATCGTGTGTGGCTCACTGAGCTATACATACCCAATGCCGGAGAACATCCAGTAAACATCACATGGACATACCATTAACTGGACTCATCAATATGTAAACTAACTGAGTTACCCATGTGAGTGCAGTATGGAGTAACAGCCGTAGTATACTCCACGTACAAAATGACATAACACGTGTACAAATCCCAGATGGCCATATGTTAAATGCAGTGACCGTCGTGCATGTTCCCGGTCCCCCATCCTGCAAGGGATGTAACGTAATCCCGAAGGCACGAGTAATGCATGTTGGATGCAGGTCAGCAGATCATGTTTAGCACACATTACTGGGAACATGCATTGCCCACTGCTGGTAAGCGACGTTTAAATATGACTACATGGATATGCGCGAAACAGGGATAAGCTACACCGAATATCGTGCAGATCACAGTCAATGATGTCCAGAACAGGTGAAACCAGCATTATTCACCCCTGTACTAATAGCGCCTGCTCTGAAGGGTAAAACGACCACTGCCAGGTGTAGAAAACGCAATCATGTATAGAATCACCTAACACTATTGCTAGGCAAGATGTACCTATGGTAGGGTTGCCACCTCTTCAAATGACCAATGTGGGACATACGTCAGATGTCTGCAGGCCGACACATACACCCGGCCAGTACGAAACGCAGAACTTCACTGTTTTGCCTAGATAAAAGCTCATTCTTGTAATGTTTACTTACTTATTCTATTTCTAGAACATATAGGTGGTTCAGATACAGAATAACTGTTTTATGCAACTATTACATAAACTATAGGAAATAAGTATGTTCTAAAATCCCAGGACATTTGCCATGTTCACAAATATTTTGCAGGACACAACTACCCAAAGAGGGATTGTCCCTCGCAGAGTGGGACTGCTGGTAACCCTAACCTATGGCAGGTGTGTAATGTGACAGGTACAGACACAAACGTGCGGAGTCCAGGAAACAGTATACACAAAGTACACAATGAAAGGTGTAGCTTGCCTGTCACTTTCCCCGTCAGATATATAAATATACATAAAGATATATATATAGATATATATATATATATATATATAGATATATATATAGATATATATAGATATATATATATATATATATATACACACACATATATATATATATATATATATGTACAGATATATACATATATATAATACAGATAGAAAGGGCGATAGAGTGATATATGTTGATATATACGGAGTCAGCGATATATGCAAATATATACAGATAGGTCAACGACATTCATAACACCTCGGAGGTACAAATAAATAGGATACCGCCAACTATGGAATGTGTAACATACCGACATGCGTAACCACGAGGCTGAAAGACCGAAAGAATACAGTATCGGAACAGTACAACCGCGAGTAATAGTATGATGATATGAAGGGACATTTAGTTACCGCTGCCGGTGTTGCGGTCCACGTAGGTACTGTGTTTAACTGTGTTTGTGAGCGCCGTAGTCTGTGTATGTGTGTGTTGAGGGTGCCGTGTGCGTCTCCGTGTGTCTGTAATGTGTGTGTGTGTCCGCATCATGTGTCTGTTAGTGCCAACTCGGAGGTAGATCATTATGGTAGGTGTGAGTATAGCTAGCCGTAGGCATACAGTTACCACCTGTCCCACATTAGGAGGGACAGCCCCTCCCTGGGCAGGTGTGTCCTGACATAAAACATTACAAAGGGCAAATGTCTGGGATTGTAGGACATTAATATGTCCCATATATAATGTAATAGTTGCATTAAATAGTTATGCCTGGATGTAAGAAACGTAAATGTTACAAGCAATATGATAAGTAGCCAAAGTGCCACAATAGGTATGTATTGAGGATAAAAGTATGTGCTAACCTGTGTACTGACCATGGCTATGTGCTGGCCTGTAAACACCGCTGTGCGTCCCGCAAAGTGTCCAACAATGTCCATATGAAAAGGTGGCAACCCATGGCAAAGAGGTTCTGTTACCAACACAACCGCAATGACTGCAAATATCTGGGACAGAAATACACGGAATAGCTGTCAGTTTATCCCTTTACATATCGCTGCAATTCCGGAGGTATGGAAGTATCAACCTCACCTGCATACTATATAGAAATCAATTAACAATGGCCCAATGTACAATCCCGTAACATAAGTCTACTAACTGATAGCTCTCTAATTAGGGACGGAGCCCACACACATATATATGGAATATGTAGAAATGCAAGCCCCACAAACCTGTATATGCTACGTACACCCACCGACATCCCCCACACTAGAAACTATAGCAATACAGACTGCAATAACAGCACAAACATCCAGTTAGTCAATTACATCTGCAGAACCGTCAACATGCCTTGTGAGAGATACAATTAAAGGCGCCATGCAAAATTGCAGCCGTTATATAATGGAACAAACGGCGATGTTACAGGTTTTGTTTGAAATAGTCCGTTAACAGACATTGGGATGACAGGAACACCCACATGTTGAACCACATACTCTAGCTGTCACACACAATCCACGGGGGACATGAATCCAAAGTATAATTTTCTTTATGCATAGCAATTGCAATTACACATAACAAAACACAATACAGGCCGTCTCCCCGAAGGTAGGGCAAACGGGCAACGCCCAAGTGGAGAATTAAATTATACCCCACTGTTGGCACGTAATTGGTGAATGGAGTAGCTGCACAGCTGATATGCAAGTAATTAGTCACTCAGGAACACCAACTGGTGGGAGGAAACATAGAAGTTATGTTCTTACCATAACGTTCCATGTTAGTTGTCTTCTTCTCGCCTTCTTCTTGCTGGATGGGTTCGGAGCCGACCTCGGCTCCGACTCGGCCACTCTAAAAGCTCGAGAGTTGGTTCCACCGGCTCGAGGCTCCCCTTATATCCCACAATGCTAGGCGTGAGTTACCTCAGATCTCGTTTGTAAGCTAGGCCCAGCTTATAATAGTAACAGAATAACTATAAACAAAGTCCACCTCTATAAACCAGGGAGAAGAGAAGGGTGACCTACATCCTGATCCAGGAAAATATGCACAGCAGCATATACCTAAAGTAAGAGGTGGTAGAAAGAGAGGTCACAATCAAAACTCCTCTAGGTCTGTCCAGGCCAGGGGAAGGAGGTGGGGAAGAAGAAGGCGAGAAGAAGACAACTAACATGGAACGTTATGGTAAGAACATAACTTCTATATGTTAAGTTGTCTATCTCGCCTTCATTCTTGCTGGATGGGACCAAGTCCCTAGCACCTTGTCCCGGTGGCCTAACGGAACAGACTCTTGAGAACAGTGGAACCAAAGTTAGCTCTATGCCTAGAAGCTAAATCCAACTTATAATGAGAAATGAAAGTGTGAGGAGTAGCCCAAGTAGCCGCTGCACAAATGGTGTCAATAGGCAGTCTGTCTTGGAAGGCTATAGAAGTAGCCAAAGCTCTGGTAGAATGGGCTTTAGGTTTGTTAGGCAGCTTTTGGTGTCTAATTTCATAAACAAGGGAAATCAGAGATGTTAGCCATCTAGATAATGATACCTTTGAAACTGAAAGTCCCTTTCTGCCTTCTGCATAAGAGACAAACAGCTGGTCAGATTTTCTGAATTGTTTGGTTCTATCCAAATAGTACCTTAACTGACGATGAACATCTAGCCAATGCAATTTCTGTTCAGACCTGTTAGAATATTCTGGAAAACACAGGAAGGTCAATGCTTTGATTTAGGTTAGACGCCGAGGCTATCTTAGGTAAAAAGGACGGGTTGGTTCAGAAGATACCCTGTCCTTATGGAACAACAGATAAGGAGGTCGACAGCTGAGTGCATGAAGTTCTGAAACTCTTCTAGCTGAAGTAATAGCTACCAGAAAGAGTGTCTTCCATGATAGCAATTTTAAAGAACAGGAGGCTGCAGGTTTGAAAGGGGAAAGAATCAAAGAACTAAGAACTAAATTTAGGTCCCAAGGAGGAGGAGGATTTCTTATAGGAGGTCTGAGAAGAAAAACTCCTTCAAAAATGCTTTGCAAAGCTTGTGGGACATTAAGGCAGACTCTGAAATGCCCACATGAAAGTTAGAAATAGCTGCCAATTGAACTTTAAGAGTAGATGGAGATGAACCTGCATGGAAGAGTTCAGCTAGAAAATCAAGGACCATTTGGATGGAAGCAGTGAAAGGATCTATGTCCCTTCCTTGAGCCCAATAGGTGAAACGTTTCCACTTACTCAAATAAATCTTCGAGTGGAAGATTTATGGAAGCTATCAAAATATCTCGGACAGAGTGAGATATTTGAGGAAGCCTGGCTAAGGTTGGAACTGGAGGAACCAAGCAGTGAGGTTCAGAGAGGGAAGGGAGCGATGAAACTGACCCGACTGATGGATCAAAAGATCTGGAACTAGGTCCAGATGCCAAGGTCGCCCAACAGAAAATGATGAAGAAAGGGGAACCAAACCTGTCGAGGCCAGTAAGGAGCAATGAGGATCAACGAGGCCTTCTGAGCGATAGCTTTCTGTATCACTTGAGAGATTAGTGGGAAGGGAGGAAATGCATACAGAAGTCCCCGGGGCCAAACTTGGACTAGAGCGTCTCTGCTGGGTTGGCCTGGTAAAGGGAATAGGGTGAAAAAATCTCTGCACTTGCTGTTTTTGCATTTGGTAAACACCCGGGGGGCAGTGGTGAGACCAAAGGGCAGGGCCCTGAATTGAAAATGACTGGTTCCCAGCCTGAAGCGGAGGAATCTTCTGGAGCGTCTGTTCATTTTTATGTGATAGTACGCATCCTGAAGGTCTATAGAGCACATCCAGTTTCCCTTTCCCAATAGGGGAAGGATGGACTGCAGCGTGACCATCCGAAATCTTGTTTTCTTGACTGACTTGTTCAAGATACTGAAATCCAAAATTGGTCTCCAGTCCCCTGTTTTCTTTGGAACTAAAAAGAACCTGGAGTAGATTCTGGATCCTTGCTGGTCTGCTGGAACTGGCTGAATTGTTTTTGCAAGCAGCTTTGAAATTTCCAAAGCTGCAAGATCCCTTTGAGCGGGTGGAACATCTGGAAGGGATTTTTTTGATTGGTTTGGAATGCGAACGAAGGGAATGGAATAGCCTTCGAAATGATGGACTGTACCCATTTGTCTTGAGTCAGGGATAGCCAGGCTTCTGGGTACAGTGACAATCTTCCCCGACTGCCTCGAAGGTGGGCAGTCGGGCAACACCTCAGGGATGCTGAAAGGGCTTATCAGAGAAGGCTTCTCGATTGCCCTGGTTCTGCGGATCCCCCCTGCCTCTGGGGCGACGCTACCATTGTTGTTCCCCTCTGCCTCTGGCGGGAACCGACTCTAAAAGGCCAGGCGAAGTCCCTTGAGATTGTTTATGAACCACATTTTTCCACTTTTCTGGCCTTTGGGGTAAGGCCTAGAAGGAGTGGAGAAACGGACTGACGGCAGAAAGAGTCTTGCCATCTGTCTCGCACCTAGTCAAGGTTTCTTTCACTTGAGGACCAAAAAGAGATGATCCATCAAACGGGGAATTAGTGAATGACGTTTTAAAGGGGTCCGCAAAGTTGCATAGCCGCATCCAGGCATGCCTGCGTAAGGCCACACCTGTCCCTGCGGCCCTGCTTGCTCCATCAGCCGCATAAGAGAGGAGGCGCATGGAGGAGTTAGCTATGGAGTTCAGGGTAGCCAGCTGAGTGTTCATCTTGTCCTGAAAACCCGCAGCCGTAGGATACTTCAACATGTCACTTGCTTCTTTGACCAAGTCCCTTTGAAGACGAGTAAAATGGCATAGGTAATTCAGCGAACGCATAGCAAAGGTCGCTGACGAGAACATCCGCTTCCCGTACCTGTCCATAGACCTAGATTCTTTGTTAGGGGGATGAACAGGCACTGAAGGATCAGCTAGTTCCTTCTTGGTGGCAGCAGCTACCACCATAGCATCCACAGAAACACCTTTTGTGAGAAATTGCTTGTCAGTTGGTGCTGTTATAAATTTGGAAGGTCTCCTGGGGGTAGGGTCCACTGAATCAGGAGCCGCCCAGGCCTCTTTGCAACCACCTGCATGAGGGGATCAAAGGGGGGACACCCAGGAGGTGGAAGGGTGAGAGCCAAACGCCTCAAGATACACAGATTCATCCTCCAAGGGTTAAGGGCTGGCCAATTTCCCTCTGTTTCAGGATCTCTAGAATGTCTGCAAAAGAGACGCTTCAGAAGGGGAACGTGGGAACCCTCGAATCCCTAAATCTGTGTCAGAGGTGACAGACTCAGGTGAGTCTATGTGCTTCCTCTACACTTTCTCTTCCTAGGGGCTCCCTGCCAATTCAGGGGAGGCCTCGGAAGAGGATGAGATCCCCACAGGGGATTCTTGAGGAGCTAGCTCTCTGCGGTCTGGGATGAGGGAGTGAGTCAACATAACCAAAGGCACCGAAGAAGGAGGGGCGGACGGAGCCGACTGTGGAGTCGAACAAGGTTCCAACACACTCCGCATGACCTCGAATGCACCCCTGTCCAGCGGAGCCAGAGGTCCCCGCTCCGAGAAGCTGAGAACCTCCCTCGGCACCGACAGAGATGGCTCCGAGGCCGATGTCGGAGCCGAACTCACCAGCGCCGAAGCACCGAGAGGGAGAGGGGGTTCGGACAAGGGTTCGATGCCACTCACCACCTCTGAGCCGACGAGGGAAGCCCGGCGCCGAGATTCTTCAAAAGAAGAAATCGGAGCCGACGACGGAGCCGAAGACAATTGTATCGGCTCCGACGCTACCACAGTCTCGGTCCCGAGACGCCCCGGCTCCGAGCTCAAAGGAGTCGGAGGAGGAATATTTATTGGAACTAGTTGAGGCATCGACTGATGAGTCGGACTCTGGAGCATTTGGGCCAGTGCCTCGGACTTCAAAAGTCTACTCACTACCCTCTGGAGGTCGTGATCTGAGAGCCTCGATGACCTTGAGGAGTGAGATCTGTGGCTCCGTTCAGACAGCAAGGGAGACGCTGGAGCCGAATGAACAGAGCCAAGGGACGGTGACCTCGATCTTTTCTAGATGTCGGCTCCGATGGTCTGATCGGAGCCGACCCAGGAATTTAATGCTCCAGCCGGAGCCGAGGAAACCACAGATACTGCAGTCAAGACTCATCGGCTCCAGCCGAGCCGATGAAGCAGTAGGCTGAAGCCTTAGGCCTCGACTCTGAAACTGGAGCCGAGGTCTTGAAGCCTTAGAAGGTTTCCGATGACACAGAGAGGGAACCTTCAGGCTTGATTAAACCCTCAAAATGAGTTTATTTTTTCTCCTGCAGGACTCTAGGGCTGAAGCCATGGCATACAGCACAAGAGTCCTGCAGGTGTAAAGGTCCCAGGCAATACAAGAAGTGTGACCGCCTGTCAGAGACATTTTCTGACAGCACGAGTCACACTTCTTGAAGCCTGCGACCTTTGTATCCTTGCACATACTCAAGGCCCCTAAGTGTAATCACACACAGAAAAAACATACACACACAGATTACACTGATAGGGATTCAAAGGGAATATTTAAACTAAAGGTAATTAAGTTAAACTTCCCTAATCAACACATACACACCCTAAGGATAGGGAAGGAGGGCCGAAGGCCTTAGGGAAAGAACTATAAGTTCTTTAGAAAAAAAGGGGCTGGATAAAGGATATGAAGGGATAATATCCACTACACTAAGGGGAAAGAAAAATACACTAAGCTAGCTTAAGTCTAAGAATTTAAAACTAGTCTAACTTTCACTAACCTGGAGCCGGTAGAAAACACACCTCGATTGCTGTAGCGGCAAACGAGATCTGAGGTAACTCACGCCTAGCATTGTGGGATATAAGGGGAGCCTCGAGCCAGTGGAACCAACTCTCGAGCTTTTAGAGTGGCCGAGTCGGAGCCGAGGTCGGCTCCGAACCCATCCAGCAAGAATGAAGGCGAGATAGACAACTTAGCATCATATGTTACAGGTATCGACGTATATAAGGATGACTTGCTAGACATTCAAACCGTATGCTCATACAAACTACCTGTTTAAGCAGTGTGAGAGAGATAGAGATGAAAGTCCATAACGATAAAGTATGTAAGTTTATGTATAGCATGTTTTTTATTAATTATTTACTGTATGTGTTGCCTGGTTTGCATTAATTAAAAGTATCCACAATGCATAAAGTGGGAAAAGGTATTTATGTATTGATGTCTTGCTCAGCATACTAACGCATGTAGAAACTGTGCATCCAGCAGTGGACCACAAGGTACACATCACAGACACCACAAGGGATGCTACATGAGGGCTTTAAACAGAACATTTCCATGCAACCCGCCGTCAGTGGTAGGGTATGTCCAACAAGTACGTGCCATAGCAGGGGATAGTATATGTTGATATACTGTCACAGTAGGCATGTGTATGGGCATATAACGACAATGATATGTCTAAGGTGGTCCCGCTGTGCAAGTATGCTTTGCATTATGGGATACTATGTGAAATATGTGTAATGTATAGTATTGTAGGTAGATGTGTCAGATATTCTACACAGCATAACAGGCATATCATGCATACCAAAGGTATCGTCTATTGGCATGTACAATAACAGGATACATATGGCTTGTAGGCATGGGACATTGCAATAGCATGATAGCTAATCTAAATGGAAGGGCTACCAAGTAACCATGCACACAGGACATGTAATAGCTTCACAGGTTCATAGTGGGGTACTATGCAGTCTGGCAAGTCTATGTGTAAGCACAAATACAGTGTTCACACCAGTGGCACCTCTCTAGGGTAGTGTCCTGTGAACAGCAGAGCCATGTGTTACCTGCACCTCTGCACAGTACAGCCACTGCAGTGATCCCTGGTGTACATGCGTCTCCCAACCACCAAGGGAGATATCACATGAACAGTGCTACTGAGTGTCCCTGTGTGATGTACATAGGACTCATGTTCCAAAGCAAGGTGAGTGACCGGTTTGGGAATGTAACCCTCAAGCACATCCCACTTATTGTTGCGTGTGTGCACATATCCATGAGCATGTTGCTCACAGTGGCTTTTGCTTATGTCATGTATGTGGAGTATATCCATTAATATTGTTGTGGACATGGGCCCTGTCCGTTCAGCAGAGGTCACCCCTGAGTATGTAGTATGCAAATGTGTACAGACGTGGTGTCCGTAGTTCAGCCGCATACTTTAACTGTTGGAGCTCACTAAACGTCATGGCGTGTTAATGGTGTGGTATGTAAAGCTGTAGCTGTTGTGTAAGGTACACCCTAAATGGGGTGGTGTACCCTTGAATGTGTGTAGACGTCCTGAGTTTAGAGGTACAATGGGTGCCTATGTACCAGCTACACACCCAGTACAGATAAGTGTGGCCATGTAGAAGGATATCCACGCCACAGTGGCAATACGGTAACCACAGGAGTGAGTGCGACATACGTGTGTACCACAAACATGTACAATGTGACATGTATGTAGGGGATGACCACCTATGTAATAGTCAGTGGGTGAATGGTGTAATGCAAAGGTGATGTTCATGCACCTTGTGTCATGCAGCTTGAGGCCATGATATTCATATCAGGTATCTGTCACAGTGACACCCATATGGATGGAGTCAGTATCAGCTGGTGGATCAATCATGGCGCTTTGCATGCAGGGGTTTGTAAAGCTAGGCAGGGAAAGTCCCTCTGTGCTAGCCTGTACCTCAGGGAAGAATATACTGAACATGAGGGGCCCAATGACTGAGGACTGTGGTATGGCAAATCTAACTGAAATGCAGTAGGTACTATGGTATGCTACCCTCATTGTGTGTGTCCTGTCCATGAGCCACATTGCACAATATCCTGAGACATAGGGTACGATGTGCAAGTGGATGTGTATGTTGTCAATACCAGAATGGAGAACGGTGCTGAAAGGCAATGAGAGGACAATGTAGGATGTGTGGACTCCCGTACCATCATCAACTACCCTGGTAACTGTATGAAAGGAGTCCACCAGGTGTAGGGGCCATGCTCTGGCCCTAACAAGTCCAACCCGGGTGGCATCAAAGGACCGGAGCCCAACAATGTCTCTGTGAATGACGTCCTTGATGATGTGCCCCATAGCCGTGCAGAACAGTCCAGTCAGGTGTGTAGGACTATAGTCCCACTCGTGCATTGTGGTGCCACCTGTGTGGAGTGTGACAAATGTTGCTGTGTGCCATTCAGGGGCCACAATGTCTGATACAAGGCTATTACTGAATATGGTGGCCTAGTGGGGAAACATGTTGTTCAGAGGTTTGTGGACATCACAGCCTGGGACTTTGGAAGGTGACATGGGGCCAGTGTCCCAGGACATATAGAGTGTAGGTTAGTACTGTGTAGGTGTGACCGCAGGGACACCACAATGTTCCTGCATGGATTGTGGCCCTGTAGTGAGTGAGAGGGTGTAATGTTAGCAATGAATCCATCTGCCAGCATGTTGCCAACATCACCTGGGTCTGTAATGTTCCTGGAGTGATTGTTGTATGTGAGAGCAGATATGGATGTTGCCAACGACTACTGACATACCACCATAATGCCTTGTGCTACACCCCGGAAAGTGTCGCAGTAATGTTTACGTAGCTAGTCTTGGAGTATGTGATGAGGGATCCCGTGGCCCTACCGAGGCTGACCAGTGAGCTACCCCACCCATGGGATTGTACACCACTGTGCAACAGCCTCCACCTGTTGTTGTACATTATGTCCATGGAACTTGACCACCAGAGTGGCGTCTGTTTTCTGGTGTGTACCATCATGGCTCTGTGTGGAATAGCATGATCCATGCAGTCGTGTACGTGCTAATGAAGTGCACTGGGGTATGTTTCAGCATTTGTAAGTGCATTGTCCATCTGCATGGGTGTCATGACGTTAACAACCGCTGTCATAAGACGTCTGTAGTAGGTGTTGTAGTACTCATGTACTGTGTACGCTGTGAAGGGTGTGGTGCCGGGATGTAGCTAACAAGGTTTTTTAGCATATGTTTGGAATCCACCAATGAGGGGATAAACCCAGGTGTGGAACACCAGTCACATGTTGGTAGTGTTCATGTCAAGGTTAATGTTGGTCTTGGAGGTTGTGTGTATGGGTTGATCCAGCCAAGTGGAGGTTATGACTCATGGATGTGTCGGTACATGAGTGGCTATCCCAGTTAAGTGTGTGGTAGTGTCAGTCACACATCAGTAGTAGCTGTCTGAGGCCTACTGTCCAGTACACCAACAAATGAGATCTGGTAACCGTGGGGTATGTTGTTGAATCTGTAGCTTGTTACAATGTGTATAGCGGTTCCGGACACAGTTAGTTGCACGTGGAGCACCTCTGATGCATTGTGCTAAGTAACTAGCCAGGATGTGTGTACAACATAGTGGGATATGGGAACACCCAGCTGTGGGTGTGCAGGTCTGTCTATAACCTGTCATTGCAGGTGTGCTCTGCAGAGCCTAGAGGCAGGACCCAGTCACTGCAGAGATATTGGAGTGGTGCATTATAAGATGTGCCTTGCCTGCGTGTGTCACAGAGGAAGACGCAAGCAATGTGTCACATGACCCCATGTCCTGCTTGCCAGTTCCTGTTCTGCCGGTGACTGTTATTGGAAACTGTGCAAGACAGGCAGTATAGAAGCAGCAAGAGCCTTATATGTGATCTGTACTCCCACGGCTGACAGCTGCAGGTCACCTGTGCCAAAGCATTGTGTTTGACCAGGTCAGTCAAAGCGGACAGATACCAGATGCCTGTGGAATGACAGCAGAAGCATAGGCAACTGTTGAAGTGACACAGTCAGTCGTTGTACAGTGGTATCGGGTCCGGATGAATGCATAATGCTCCCCAGGGCTAGGCCCACACCTTCAGGGCTACAACACTGGTGAGCTATTGCATGTCCCTGCACACGTAGTCTGTGAAGTGGCATCTCAGGGCAGTCACACTAACATGGAGAATGACAGTCACATTATACCTGGTGAGGTGTGACATGGGTGCATAGGTTATGTTGCAGAACCAGTTACCCGACAGTAAGATGTAAGAGACTATCGCCTTGTGTAGCCTGTTGTGTGGAGCTGCAGTGTGGCCGCCTACAGACTCACCTATGACTGGTGTGTTGTGTATGTTATAACACCCTATTGGCTGTATGTGATGGGCACACGAGTCTGTGGGCTATAAGTTGGTGATGTTGTGTTCCGTGATGGGTGCTGCCTCTGGTGCCTACACAGAGTATGGAGAGGTACTGCACAAGTTGTCCTCGTATGTGTGGCCTGTGGTGGAGATCCTGTGAGACTATGTGATGAGTGGGGTGTGTTGCGAATGTTACACATCCCCACGACTGTCAGGTGCAGCCAGGGTTGGTGACAGCATTACCCCCAGCATGGCTGCATAAGTGCATCCCCCACAGGCTGTAGTGTCGTATGTTGGGAGGTGAGCATTGAATGTCTACATGAGACAATTGCTCTATTGCCACATGTACAACATATCCATCATATAAACAGGCAATAGCACTGGTATGTGACAGTCGGACATGCCTGTATATACAACCATGTCTCACAGGATATGTGCGTTACGTGTGTACAACAGCTGTTGTGCCATAAGCAAGCTGGAAATTTTAGGACAGCCAGTGTACCTGTGGGAAATGGTGTGGAATGGGTGCTATATTAATCAGTAGCTCATGACATGCTCAAGTTCTGAACAAGTGCCTAGCATGACCATACAATACAGATAGGGTGTTGGATAATATCAACACACAAGTGGTGATGACAGTCATAATGGGTGGCACCTGCTGAGTATGGTGTGCATGTCCATGAACCATTATCACTGTAGATGTTAGCAGTACAGATGTACAAGACAGTACGGATGTTTGATTACAAATACCTTTGTATGTCACAGGAGTGTTCTACCAGTGCCTGTTGACAGACTCACAACTACAAAAGGTGCCAGAGGGACATATATCACACCGGTGCCAGCTACAGTAGAACAGGGTTAATGTGTTGTACTCCACCCTCATTGTAGCCCATACCACACAGACAAATGTTAGGCATCTGCGTATGTAAGGATGTGAATGGCCATGACCTGTGAGGAATAGCTGTGTCAGTGTTGTGAACAACATACAGAATGGGCTGTGTGGGTGAGGTGTGTGACATATGTGCACATTCTGATGGATATCAGCATTGTCACCGCTAGGTGAACATCCCTGTACCCATTAACTACCACCTAGGCTGTGGTCAACATTATGAACACTGTGTAAGGGATGGTGCTGTGCAGTACACCTCCCTGCCTTGGTGACATCTCCAGGCCCCTTGGGTAGTCATACGAGGTACCCATGTCATGACAGGGTGCCATCCATGAGCATGGAGATCATTGGAGAGGCATATACAGCACTGGGGTGACCAATATTGGATCACATATCACCTTTAAGGGGTAATGGCCATGCGTGGATGGGCGATACCAGCCTACACAATCCTCACATCCACTACATAGCATGCTGTCTACCTTGCATAAAGACATTTGCTACACCATGATGATGGACATGCTACATGTCCATATCCTGATCTGTAAGATGTACGTCATGGACAGCCACGGTCCTAATACTAGGATCGCCACATGCTGGACAGATCCCTGTGCCATACATGTGACATACTCCCGCCAACCATGCAACCCTGTCCATCAAAGCTGCACATGTCATCCCAGTCATACATGGTGTGATGGCCGCATGGTAGATGTAGTATCAACTGTCCGGATCAGTAACGCGGCACTGATGCACCTCGCGGTGGCATACTGGCTGTCTGTTACAGTTGGGAGACCTTGCCCGTACATGCTATGGTTGATAACCATCCCTGCGAATGACGTCCGACTAGCCATTGTCCCATGTCTATCACATGTGCAACACAGGTGATCCATGGCAGGATGTTGAACAGCTGTACAGTGCTGTGTAGATGTATATGGCAAAACACATACATGTACAGGTGTCCATGCGTATGTGTGCATTGTCACTGCTCAAGTCCATTACGAATGACGTCCGACTAGCCATTGTCCCATGTCTATCACATGTGCAACACAGGTGATCCATGGCAGGATGTTGAACAGCTGTACAGTGCTGTGTAGATGTATGTGGCAAAACACATACATGTACAGGTGTCCATGCGTATGTGTGCATTGTCACTGCTCAAGTCCATTAAGGCTGTGTCTGTGTTGATATGTGACATATACACAGCATCAAGGTCAACAGCAGTACCGTGGACACATCCAGGCATGTGCAGATAGGTAAGCACACCAGTGCAGGCAAATAGACATGCCCACATCAAGACAGCATTCACATGGAGTATGAACACTGTAATGAGGTGACACACATATATGGTGATGATATCCAATGCATAACGGTGTTACATGTGTGTGACACAAACACGCCAGTCGTGTCAGTGTCATGATGATTTGCAAAGATTACTGTGCAGATGTACTAGATGTCATAGAAATGTATGTGCAGCAGTATCTCTGTACATCTCTGAAACTGTGACCTGTCACCATCATTATGTCTTACAGATAATGCCTCGTACATGCCTTCCAGCGTACAGCTGCCAGGAGGATGATGTCCTCATCCCGTACCTCCATGAGAACTACGAGGTGTTGTTCAGCCATGTGCCACAGCATGCCCAGCAGCGGGATGACCTGTGGCAGGATCTACGCAGGAGGGTGAACGATGTGGGTGGCCATAACCGCACCTACCAGCAGGTGCGCAGACACTGCATGGACTTGATACGACATGCAAAACAGCGTGCCACTGCAATCGCCAGGGAACAAGGTGGAACAGGTGGTAGGCCACCAACCCAGCCCCCACTCACATACACCGAGGAGCTACTGGCCAGTCTGGGGACACCCTCAGAACAGCATCCACACACACTACCTGCCATCGTGGAGGTGGGTGTCTCCCAACCAATGAGCCTGGAGTTGCCTGGTAAGTCAGTACTGCACATATGGCTATTATATCCCATTTAGTTGCATGTGTCACTGTACATTATGTAAAGTAACAACATATGCAAGGTATGTGGACACACATGCTGCATACTACAGTATGCTACCCTGTGTATGCACACATGTGCATACTATATGCTATTATACAGGTGAATGTGTTAACATGCACAGTGCACCCCTGTGGCTGTCAGACAGTCAGGGATAATGTTCATGCTGCTGTGTCACCCCTATACAGGTACCTCTGGAGTGCCACACAGACATAGGTTCATAGGTTCATAGGTTAGTACTAAGCTAACTGCCCTTGCGAGCCATTTTAAGCCTAGCCAATTATCCCTTGTGAGACTCAAACCCTGCACCTTGTGTTTGTAAGGCAAACACCTTAACCATTAAGCCACCCTCCCAACCTTTGAGTCCGTTGCAGGTGAGACTGTCATCAGTATCAGGCATGTTAAAGCATAGATCTATTTGTCATGTGGCCAGTTAACAGTTGCACACTTGATGTTTGTTCCAGTCATGATATACAGGTCGCATCACCCATCATTCACACAGGCCACCCATGTGCAATATATACAAATGAAATGATACACCAACTTGAAACCACAGTAGTTGTGATTGCTACATGTGTGGTCAGCTGTGCATACAACAGTGGAGGTGTTCTACAATGAAGGCATATGTAGTATACAGTGGAACATGTGTGGTATGCAAACAGTACCACACAGTGAGCTGTGATATGGGCAGCCCACAGGTGTCACCCATTGTGTTATATGCCCCTGCATTGGGTGCACACATTTTGATGTGCCATCTGACATGTCCCAGACACATAGTGTTCTGGCTGTAATATTGCCACACTATCCCATGACACATACCCCACATACCAAACATACAACCCGTTGTCTGCATAGCCCTGTGGATGGTGACATATCTGACATCTATGGGTGTAGGTCATATGGGTTAACACAGACATGTGAGATGGCCATCACACACATTTCGTCAACACATGTGCACACATGGCCATGGGGGATGGCCAGATACACGTAGCCACACAGTAGATGTGATGTGTACACACCCTGTTGCACATTGTCCACACATGGTCCAATTATAGCCTTAGCTGACTGATTATACAGTTGATGTGGTACACTGGACTTCCTAAAAGCCTGTGTACAGCTAGTGGAGGTGTCACTGACGTCTACCATATAAGATCTGTTGAACATCACGACTGTGTCATAGCATGACAGTAGTCACCTGTACAGCTTCCACAGACCTTGACACCACATCAGGCCACAGATACTGTACATTTCCCTTGCTGTTGTAGGACATCACCATTAGCTGTGCACCTCGTGTGTGTGGTACATCAATGTCATGTGGGAAATGGTGAATTGACATGTCCACTATGTGTGGACATGGTTGCCAGGCAACTACGACCCTGTAGTTGTGCAGGGGTGTCATCTGTAGGTCCTCCACTGACCTGTCACTTGACACAGCATGGTTTGGTGTGTATACACCTCAGCATCATGGGTCACAATCCACAGTTATGTCATGGGT
The DNA here is from genome assembly GCF_019279795.1 of Protopterus annectens. Classification (NCBI taxonomy): domain Eukaryota; kingdom Metazoa; phylum Chordata; order Ceratodontiformes; family Protopteridae; genus Protopterus; species Protopterus annectens. The sequence goes on along the minus strand of NC_056737.1, from coordinate 482,038,406 downwards.
ATGCATGCAGTTATGGCTATGCAATGTGTACATATTATGCATTGTACAGCAATATAGATGCCTCATGATGCCATGCAATGGCACAGTGTCTGTACTTCACACTGTATAGCAATGTAGACAGCTCACACTACCCTTCCATGCTCATGCACATTTGCTAAACATGATTCTATCTGTAGGGCATACAGACAACACCGCAATGTGATGCCCATTACGATGCTGTACATGTGTCAGGACACCATTGTGTCAGACATGCATGCATGTTAATGCAGACGTCATCAGATTACATGTCAAGGTCACGTCAGCCATGTGTACTGTTATCCTGTTCTGGTCCACATGGTGTATCACGGGGATGCATGCATACTACCATGATTGTGTGAACTGCATGGCTACTGATATGACACCTGCTTGCTGTAGTGTGCACCCCAGGGAGGTATGCTTACTAACACTATTAATGTCGGAGCTGCATGCCCTCTGCCGTATCACAGGCATGCTGCATGCCATCTGTCAAATCACATTCATGGTGTGTCTGTGTGTGTGTGTGTGTGTGTGTATGTGTGTGTGTGTGTCTGTGTGTCTATTGTAATTTAGAGTCTTTCTTTGCATTCACAGGTGATGTAGGTGCGTTACCCTCCTGCGGTCCATCTGATGTTAGTGTCCCCACAGACACTAGCAGCGATGAACATATGCATGAGGTACAGGCAGGGTTGTCAGGGGCTGAATCTGTGCCAATGGTTGCCATCCCAGTTATGTCCCCCTCTTCCCCGCACACAGTTCTGCTGCCAACACATACCGCATCACCAGTGACCATAGAGGAAGGACAGTCAGCATCTGTTAGCGTGGAACAGGAACGTGTAGTGGCTACAGAAGGTGTGTCTACACACCATGGTGTCAGTGTAATGACTGCAGATGTGCCACACAGGCATGTGGCCAGTGCTGCTCGTAGGAGGACCTCTGGCAGACATGCACCTGCAGGACAGAGCGCAGCAGCTGGTATCACCAGACGCATGTTCCAGACTGTAATGGCGGCACAGGCACGTGCTGAACGGCAGAACAGAAAAGGGCAGAGGCTGCAGAGGGCTGCTAACCGTACCCTAAATGACAACATCCAGGCATTGGCAAATGCTCAACAGCAGATTGCTGATGTTCTGGACAGGCAATTGGGTGACATGGTCGGAATCCTTGACCGTGGCATGGCAATCCGCGAGCGTGAGCTGTATGTGCTGGAACATCTGGTAGGAGTGAGGCGTAGGCCACGTGGACGTAGGCCAGCTACACCACCTAGTGCAGGTCAATGTGAGCATGCCACCTCACATGCCCGCTCCCATAGTGCTGGTAGCAGTGCAGCTGGTGCTGTGCTGTCCACACCAGGACACAGCAGGCCATGTGGACGTGGCCCTGGATGTTCCCAGCGGGGACACGGTTCCAGTGGATGTGTGTCGTCGGACAGTAGCCAAGCTGTACCTCCGCCTGGTAGCGCCCGTGCAACCCCTGGCAGACACAGGTCACGTGGCCGTGGCCAGACACAGTGAGCTGTACAACCTGGTCTGTACAATCTGGAGCTGTCAATAATACCCCGAGTAGGCCTCACAAAAGGCAGAACTGTGTGCACACATACACGCAAAACCACCAACGACAAGCAAAAACTATAGTGAACACACAGTAATGAAGATATAATTATTTATTTATAATTTCTCCAAATCCAGACCGGTTTCGGCTATTCAGCCTTTATCAATGGATACAAAAAGTTTTTTGAGTGAAATATAGCAGCCTGCATTTATACTAATCTCTAATTACCTGGAAGCAGTGGTACAGCACCACCTAGTGAATGGAGTATCAAAATGCATATGCCATCTTAGTTACAAAGCATATGACCAGTGACATTAAATCATATTTTCAAAGATAAAAATCAAAGCTTTGGAAAAGAGCCATCATATGAGCATACACATTACATGGTGATAAACCAATAACATAGTCTATATTTATTTGTATGTACATACCTTTGTATTCAAAAACAGAAAATATATACCACTAATATATATATTTTAGTGTGATGACCACATGTTGATAGAACTAAAAAAATAAAAAAGTAATGATCATATAGCGTATTACAAAATAGGGTCAAAAAATTGTTGTAACCTCATTGTAAGCTATACTATTGATTATAATGATTTGAAATAATCTCCTTGTAGAAAGTACAAATTCATCATTGTAATCATACAATACTCAATGATTCAAGCCATCATAACAGATACAAATACAAATACGTGCATATACATGTTCGTATCCTGAAAAATTTTTAACATACTTTATTAAGTCTAATGTGAACAGTGGTAGGCCTAACCACCATTGAATTTTTCGTACTAATTCTTGATCTGTATGAGTATTTGATATTGTAACCATAATTATGAAATCATCCAGTATTATATGAAACTCACAGATGGTCATTCAGACCTGGGGGAAATAAACATCCAAGGTTGGTGATCCAATATTGTTCCTTATGATCATGATCATTGACAAAATTCAGGGAGATAGGAACAACCAACAAGGTTGGCACACCATTTTAAACCATAAGGAACCATGTATATGCACAGATTTGTATTCGTATCTGTTATGATACCACTGCTTCCAGGTAATTAGAAATTAGTATAAATGCAGGCTGCTATATTTCACTCAAAAAACTTTTTGTATCCATTGATAAAGGCTGAATAGCCGAAACCGGTCTGGATTTGGAGAAATTATAAATACATAATTATATCTTCATTAGTGTGTGTTCACTATCGTTTTTGCTGGTCGGTGGTGGTTTTACATTGTTGGTTTGACCGTGCACGCCATCCTTGCGAAGCGTATGTTTTTTTGCACACGTACACGCACACAGCAAAGACATCTGTAGGGCACCACAACACCCACATGCATACTGAACAGACATGTCCAATCATATCACTGGCCCTTACCCACACACAAGATGTCATCCATTGGTGCAGCCTATGCCCCTGGCAAACATTATCACCCTGTGCATATGATGAAGCCTGTGCCGCATCCCTGTCATCCACACCATTGGTGCAGGGACATGCTCAAATGGTCTGATGCACAGGGTGAACAGAATAGTGAAAAGTGGAGATTACATTAGTTGTGTAAGAATAGTGAGAGAAGTGTATATTAAATTAGTTGTGTGTGAATAGTGAGAGACGTGTATATTACATTAGTTGTGTACTGTTGACACGCACCAGACATACCATGTAGTACAGGTTTAGCATGCATTGTTATATGTTCACAGTATGTGTCTCGGTAACAACAGTAACAGCATGTTGGCAATGATGCCCTGGTTCCCTCCTTATGGTCTACTTGCATGTGCCTACAGGTAGCACTGTTTGCAGTCTCCCATGTGTAACTGTGGAGTACTCACAGGCACATATGGCAATATCAGCATGCTATACGTAGCCTCAGCCTGACTGTTGGAAAGTCTAACATAACACAGATGTCCACACATATACTGATCCAGAAGCATGTGGGCAGTTTAATAGGCTACACTGGCTAGAGACGTGACATCCATACCAGGTCACATCACAGGTATGTTGACATGGTGCAGGGGTTGTACACAGCGGTCTGGCCAATGATAATGTTAGAGGCCACTTGATAGCATGAGGCCTCACTGTGTAGCAGTAATACCCTGTCACATTACAGGAACATGCTCACACTCACAGGGTCAACAACACTATAATGCACACCCCATAGTGTTGAGGTGAGGACCCTTGCCTATGTGGTCATCACCGTCACAGTACTGTGAACCCACACGATGCGACACAGAGAAAGAACATGTACAGGTAGCCAGTGCGGCTGAGACCAATGGCATCAACAGGGTAGTGGACTGAATCACCATGAGGGGTTAGGGATCCTGTGTGTTCTGTATGGTAGCATACACCCTCACTCCATATACCAGACAGCCATACATACCTACATATACACACACACTGTGGAGACCACAAATGTCATACACATATGGATAGCTGATATGTGTGATACACACACCACACCTGCCTACGTCATGCTTTCCACACTGCAGTATGTACAGATCTCTACAACAGTGTACAGGGGTGTGTAACAATTGGGATGTATTCCCCACCATATGTGGCATATATGGTCACACAAGCAAACACACATGGCAGTACTGTGAATGATACACCTGCTATATGATGATACGT